>NC_064284.1:3956809-4314534 GCF_019186545.1 Solanum stenotomum | reverse complement strand
AAAAAAAAAAAAGGAAAACAAGAAACCAAAAAAGCAGCAGAAGGAGAGACTAATGACAATGATGATGCTGGCAAAAATAGACTCACCATGTTGGGGCAAAAAGTGTTTTTTTTCTCTTTTTCATTGCTGTTCTTTAGGCAAGGAGTCAGCCTAGATAATCTGTTAAGCTAAATAACAGATTATTTCTGTCTAGCTATCTAAGTTCTATGTGTCATATCACTGACATCACTCCTTTTGTTTCATGTTGGTGCCATTTGCTGCAATCCTCTTTGCTTTGTCAATAAACTAGAAACTTCTTTGGATAAAATAGAAGCAGCTGAATTTATTGAGAAAAGGAAAAATTATTGCAAAAAGGAAATGCCGCAAATATGCCACCCTTTCTTTACACCTACAATGCTCTACTCCAACTAAAAACATTTAGCTTTGCTCAACAGAAGCAGCAACATCTCAATGAGGACTTTTATTTTTGAAACTGGCAACATACAAGTTCGTAACATACTCATAGGACAAATACAGCTATTCAATTTTTCTTGACATCAGCAATGAAGCTATGAAGACACCTCTATGTCCATGCTCAACTACATCAGTATAAGGATGAATCATATAGAAGACTGCAAGAACAACTAGAAATACCTTTCGAATTGTTGCACCAGAACATCACCATTGAATACTGAAGAATGCTCATCTTCAAACCTCCACAGACATGTCTTTCGAACAGATCAGCCTGAACCTTCTCCAAACTGTCATCAATTTGGAAAACCAGCACATAAGGAAATGGTAATCAAAGTAGAAACATAGTACTCAATGTTTTCCCACAAAACCAATTTAGACGTGCAGAGCCAAGGTAGATCACCTTCGCAGAGAACAGTTATTTTCCATCACATGTGAATCAGTAAACCCTAATATCGATAATAGTTCTCTGGATACGTCTATATTTCTGGTCACGAAGAGGTAGGTTGTGTCCCGTTCAAAGCACACTCTAGTTGAAAAAGGATGGAAGAGAATAAGATCTTCAGAAAAGTAAAAGGCATGCAAACCAATGGAAGTGACACAGAACCCACAAACCTTACAATCTGAAGTCCCAAACCCACAAAAATCTCTCTCATCTGTTGTGTACCATGACAGCCAACCAATCTTAATCTTGAACCTGCTAAATTCCAACATACAAATAGTCTTTGTAAGCATGCAGCATCATTTCATTGTCTCTAAAGTAGTAATCGAAAGAGAAAAAAAACTTCACATCTTGCAAAATGTTCATACCACAGTAAAGCTAACCTGACCCATCACATGAGTTTTCAAGGAGTAGCACATGTAACTTATGCTCACTGCTCAAGGTTACAGCTACCTTGCTGTAAATTCAATAGGATTAAAGTAAGTAATAGTGGAAGAAAACAGTAACTTAAATGACTACAGCTCAGAAAAGTAAAAGCACGTTAGTGCCCATAAAAATAAACTATAAGAAGTAGAAACAATTCCTAGATGATATAATCCAGACATACGATATGTTTTAGCAAAACTAGAGTTAATGTTCTTGGACATAGCACGGAAAATAAAACAGGCAATCGAAAGACTCAGAAAAGAAAAGGCAAGTCAATGCTTAGGAAACTCGTAACACTTGGCAGAAAACATCTGAATATCCTATCGAGGCATGCCATAATATTTAGTATAGACACACTCATACTTGAGATACTATTATAGTCTCGCATGGTTCAAAAGACATATAATTTCCTCATGCCATATCCACAGATCCATCACAATCTAGTTTTTTTTTCCGATGCAGGACACACATTAGGGAGCTCTTTCCACGTAAACCATTTCTTTTGCTGATGAATCAAAGAATCATTTCACTTAAGATGTGCATCAATATGGTGCCAAAAGGCTGCAATTTTTATTTTTTTTATAAATGCAAGTTGCAATTTTTTTAGCATTGATCTCCTTTCTACTTGGACCAATTAAAAGAACTAATCAAACTAGTCCTCAATCATAAACCTATCGAAGTTTTTCCCTCCTTGACATAAATTAGTAATAGTATATTTGACCTTAAACATGAATCAAAGAATTTCATTTATCCCTTTTGCTAGCGAACACGACAGACTTGAACACCCATATGAAGTTGACCTGTTTTTGTAGCCCCTGACTTGTCCTAAAAACCTAGATATCCTCCAGACCTTTAAAGATGCCATGAACCCCACCTCTCCAAGACAAATATCACTTCCCAATGCAATGAGATAGCTAAGCATGTTTTGGCGAGGGAGTGACAACTGAAAAGAAAGGTTTTTTGAGCAGTGGCAGCTACTAGGAGCTCAAACTTGGGTTAATATGTCAATACAATCTCAAGGAGTACGATAAGTAAGTATGCAGGCTGATTATTTGAACACAAGAATTCAGAGAGCAAACTAAAATATCCTTGAGCAAAAAAGAAAGGTGACTATAATGAAATCTCATGATTGACACCCAGAATTGCCAACATGTAACTGACACACTCATACCATTTATCAGAAGCGCACATAGTAGAAAATAAAAATGTCCGCCCTGAACGCAAAAAAAATCCATCTAATTAAAGATTTTGGGAATGGTACATCTACCTTTCACTGAACTGAGAGTCCTTTTCAAGCAAACAGTTGCATAACATGTATCTCTGACAAGATTCATCAATTCCAGAATTAGCAGCTTTGTTGTTAAAGTAATTCTTAATTAGCTCCTCAGCCCCACAACTATCAAGGGATTTTCTCATCTCACTTTGGCTAAATGTTCCAACCCCTCTGTCTTGAAAACCATTTGTATCCACATTTGATTTTTTAGGTTCTGCTTCTTTATGTTCGTCACACAATGAGATTATTCTCCTTGCAGGTGTCCTACGACGTTTTTTCTTTTCCAACCAATCAGCGTCCTGCTTCACAACTTGTACACTTTCTACACTTATATTGTCAGTAGAAAAATGTCCTTGCTGGGAGGAAGTGCCTGATTCTCTGACCACCGTGCAACCAGAGGTTCCCTCAGTGCCTAAACGTGCTGGGAATCTACAATTTATTTTAATCGGATACAATTCATGGCATACATCCATGGACAGAAGCACTGGTGAGCGGCTTTCCCCACTCATTTCTGAGACATTGTCGATAAGAGACTTATCAACCAGATGCATTGAGGTCAAATCAGGGCAATCATCGTCACTACAGCTTGTATCACTATCAGAAGATGCAACTGAGAAGGAGTCAGCAGACATCTGCAGGAGTTCTTCTTCCAAGTTTTGGCGTCTGTGCAGAATGTCCTCCTTGTAGTGAGGAGGTGATCCTGTGCTAGCCAAGGATGATCGAGAATCCAAAATATTATCAGCATCAGTAGCGGGTGGAATATTGATTTTAGCACTCATTTTAAAACCCCATTGGGTTGAGAAGGATTCAGACTGAGGGAACATCGTATTTGGATGTAGAAGCATTTCATTATTTAGAGGGCTAAAATTATCCTGACGTCGGCTTCTAGTAATCTGAATGGAGTTTCCTGTGCATTTGCAAGGAAATATGGAAGCTGCTTCACCAATTTGGTTGGGGTAATGAAACATACTGATATTAGTGGACGTCTCTGCAAATGAATTGTCAGATTCTAGTATATTTGTGCTGCTGTCATCTCCAGAAGCCAGCATTGAGTCGGATACATATTTTGAGGTCCCACCTAGCTGTTTGTTTCTAGTCTGGTTCTTAACTTTATCATCTCTGTGGTTACTGGAAATAGTCTCTTTGCCTCTAGCAACTCCAATAAAATTGTCAGAAGAGTCATTTATCCAATCTTTGAACTCCTGCAGCCATTCATCAGATCTTTCCTTCTTCATATTTTCAATTCGGTTCATCAACTCAACTATTTCAGCTTCCTCATCAGAAATGGCATTCTCCTCCTTGCTTTGATTGTCGATATCAACAGACACAGATTCTATGTCGGAGCAAATGGAAGTGTTCTGTTCTTCAGTCTCAATACTAACCACGCGTGAGAGCCTCTTCTGCAATAGGCATATCAAGATGAGCACAGAACTGTCGACGCTTGTAAAAGAGAAAATTAAAATGAGCACCTAAGGAGTTACTGACCCTTTTTGTATAAATACTTCCTTCTAGTTTGGCCCCATCTCTTGCTGGTGAATAAAATCCAAAGCTAGCAGGCCGTTTTTGCCTACTGGCAATGATAATCTGCCGCTGCCATGCCTCACTTCTACAGATTTTCTTTTCATCAAGCTCCATCTGGAGTGTGCAATCATGGAAGAGAAAAATGGTAAAGTCCAGAGATTAAAAGGTTAGATGAAGAGGTACATTCCTCAGGCAACCTCTGCAGCAGAGGATGGACAAAAAGAAAATCTAATTAAACAGAAAGAAACAGACAAGTGATACCAATAGCCAAAAGATTTCAAAGATATAACTTACCTTCTCTGGACTAGGAAAGAAACTGAAGACTTGAGCTCTATACCAACGAGAGTAGCATAGAGGATTCCCCTCAAGCCACAAGCTTTGAAGAGATGACAGACCAACAAGAATTTCCATCTCTAAGAGGTTGGAGATTATATTGTACGAAACATCAAGTCCCTGAAGTGACTTCAAATTTTCAATTCCACACAAAGTTGTGAGAGCATTGTTCCTCAGAACAAGCTTAACAATATGGCATGAGACCTGCAGTGACAAAACCTCCATAAACCAACATGTTGATAAGCATTGTCCCATGTACTTCATGCTCAAGTCAACTTCACCCAACAGAAAGACAAGTGCTGGAACAACTAAATATTTAAAATTATGGCACATCTATCCGAAGTGCAGAACTAGCATTGGATAAATTCTATTTCATGAGAGCTTTTCATAAGACAGCAATTTATAATTGAGTATTCCTTTGGCTCGTATGAATTCAACCTTCCAAATTTTTTTATTTTTTTGATAGGTTACTTTCCTAGCAAATGGTTATAAGACCAAGTTGGAAGGAAAATCTCTGAGACTACACTCAAGTGATTTACTACATGTTTCATCACATGCTTAAGTAAATAGTATTGGTTGTGAGATAGCATGTACCCAATGGAATAGTTGAGGTATGCGCAAGCTGTCCTGACATCACCAATATAATGTTTTTTAAGTAAATAGCAATTGGATACGATCTGATTTAGCTAAGGCATTTTCCCCTTTCCTTGTTCTTCACTCCATAAAGGAGGAGCAGCGAGTTTCCAGTTACTAATCAGATACTTGACAAGAAAGCAATTTCACTAAATCGTTTATAATTGACAGTGGCACAGTATTCATAACTGCTCAAAATTTCTTAAATCTTTTGTACTGATCCTCAATACCAGTCTGCGCATGAATATGCTTGAGACTTGAGAGGCTATGAATCTATTGACCTGCCAAACGTATGAACCATAGCACTTGATATGCTTTACGGAGATTCTGTTTGATTCGTGGCTTGGTCAAGCACAATTCCCAAACTTATGAAGTTGTATGACAGTAATCAGCGACAAGATATGAAGTTCTTTTGGTACTCATAGCAAATATTGTTCTTTTTAAGAGACAGTAAATAAATATTTACCCCACTAAAGGAAACAATGTTTCTCAGGTGGTTGAACCCAAGATCCAGGTGCTTCAATTTGGTGCACTTCCGCAGATTATCCACCTTGGCAAACTTGTTTCTGCTCAAATCAAGAGTCTCAACAGCAGGAAGAAGTTGCAAGGACTCGTCCATCAGAACCAAGCCATTGCAGGCACATGATATAAACGATAACCGATTCCAGTGCGGAGAATTTCTTATATCAGCAATTCTACTTGCAAATACATGCTTAAGAGCATCCTGAAACAATCAATCACAGAATAAACGAAGAGCCAAAAAGCAATAGCACTTGTAATTCACATGCAAACTACAAACTCACTGTAGAATTATGACATATCAACTTTTCCAAGGTATGCCTTAATTCCAAAAGTCCTCTAGCAGCGGAGGTTGACAGATCACATCCTCTAAGCTCCAAAACCTTGAGTCTACCAAAAGGCAAAAGCGACAACGGCGTAGGATCCCTTCCAGTAGGAGGAAGCACAGATACCACCTTGAGCGACGCAAGGAGACGAAGAATCCGTCGAAGCCGCTCAAGCGCACGATGGTCACCCAAATCAGATACATAAGCACGCAAATAATCTACAGGTGCACCTGAAATAAGACTCTCAAGCTCCGACAAGGATTCAAGCCTAGAGTGCACGTAGTGAAGCCCAATTGGATTCAATTTCAACACCAACGTCCCTTCAATCAATGACTCTACATTGTTCTCCACGAATTTCACAAGTGAATCTACGTATCTATCTCCGGTAACAAGCACCATCGTGGAAATTAGGGTTCCGATATTAATTAGAGCGTTTCAAATTAGGGAGAGAAACGGAGGTTTTGGTGGAATCGAAGGGAGAGAAACGGCCATGGCTGTTCAAGTCTCTAAGAAAGAATGACGAAAGGGATCCGGTTTTGGGTTAATGATTGGGTTTAGACCGGTTACTTGGTGGGGTTAGACAAGCAATTTGCTGGTAGACACGTGGCGTGTCTGGGTGGGACCACGACGCGTTTATCGGATATATCCCTAAGTCCATTCTTTTATTTTGTTTTTCGATTGTGTTCGAAGTCTATATTAAAATCTTAATTAAATTTAAATTAATTATTGTATAACTTTTTTATAGTAACGCTTTCAACTTGATTTTCTTCATATATAATACTCAAAATTCCAACCTGAAAGATGTGATAAAGAAAGAACCAATCCTACAATTGCATTACGATCCATATTAATAGTCCATTTAAGCTATTAATCTATTTAAATTTTCATGTCACATCACTTCATTAAGTGTAAATTTCTTGCCGATTTTGTCAAACTTTGTATCACCATATGTTGAATTTTTCAAATATTGATGCCCACGTGTCATGGGCTCACAAACTTCATTACAATAGTTAAAATTGAAAATATTATACTATGTCATCAATCGCTTACATCAAAAAAATTGTTAGAAGGTAATGTTATTATTTGTAAATTTATAGCAAACATTATGTTATTATTGTTATTGATTTATCATCGACTGATGCAATGGATGAATTGCTTTACTCGAATTAGTCGATTTAATATTTATTGAATAATTAAAAAAAATTGTATAACAATAAACGACTTATATAAATAAGAATAAGCTTCTACATTTATTTGGATTCACTTGCTTTGAATGAGACACGAGGATAGTACTTTTGATGACTAATGTAGTATGTCTTAAACGGAATAAAAAATAAAATTATTAACTTTTTTTTATTTTTAAGTTGGCAGAATGATTAGATATAAAGTTGTTATTCATTATTGTGATCTACTACCAAATATAGTATCGTAACTTGATGTTTTATGTAATTGAAAAAAATATAAAAAGTCTTTTTTTAATAATGTGTGGTGACGTATTTTGAATTTTAATGAATGAGTTCAAAATATGGAAATATTAAACATAAGAAAAAGTTGAAGAGTGTTTAATATCTATTATATGTACAAAAAAATTAATTTTAATTATACATAAATAATGTAATTTTTTACCAAAAAAAAAAGTTCAAACAACTCTTTCAATTCTATCCGACTCTAATCTTATATATAGTCAACTTGGAATACGTTTCTTGTTTGATAAGGATTTATTTTTATTATATTAAAAGAAAAAGAATATACGAAGCAAGTATCCTTGCACGTCAATATTTGTTCAAATTGTTCATTTTTTAAGCACTTCAAAATTAAGTAAACAATACTTCCGTCGTCTTCACATACTTTTTAATTAAGAAATAATTAATAAAATAATAACTTAATTATATCATTTTTTAATATAATAAATTTAATTTTTTTTAAATATATTGAAATATAACTATAATTAATAATAAAACAATTAAAATTAAGAAATACCATGTCTTAATTATTCAAACTAGACGAGCAAAAAAACAAATCATAAATAATTTACTCCCTTTGTCTCAATTTATGTGCCACTTTTCATTTTTTGAGAGTCAAACAGTTTAAGTTTGACTGCAAATTTGTGCATGGAATCTTCAATTTTTTGAAACGAAATTTATTTATTTGTAAACTATGTAAAAAGTACTATAAGTCACAATAATTGATAATTTATATTAGAAAAGTGTTTTTTTACCCTTCCTCTAAGGAGCTATCACCTTTTTGATCTCTTGCTAATTCAAACTGGGAAAATGCATAAGTACCCCCATCCTATGCCCAAAATCCCTGAAACACACCTAACATTTACTAAGGTCCCATTACCTTCCTCCCTCCGAACTTATTTTTTAGTTAATTTTTTACCACTTTTCGGCCTACGTGGGCTGAGTCCGTGACTTCACCTATGTTAGGCGCGTGGCTGCAGTTTTTAGACAACACTGACCAATAAAAATTGGCAATGTGTTAAAATAAACTTGAAAAAAATAAATATTAACTCAATTGTCTTCTTCTTTATTATTGTTCTTCATGTTTGGAAAAAAAAACCTCCATTATCATAAGTTAAATTGCTCCTTTCCTCGAAAAGAGAACAAAATAAATTCAAGAAAAAACTAACCTTTGAACTCAACCACGATTCTTGGTGACTTAGAAGTAGGGGTGTACATAGGTCGGTTTGGTTTGGTTTTTCATTAAAAAAACCCAAACCAATTATGTCGGTTTATTAAATCTAAATACCAAATCAAACCACGCAAAGTCAATTTTTTGGTTTCAGTTTTAGTCAGTCTTTTGGGTTTTTTTTGGTTTTTTTACAACTTAACGGTGTTTGAAAGAGAGATCAAATATATTTTCACCTACCTGTGTGATAAGCTAAACTTGAGAAATGTTAAATGAATAGAAATTTTCATAAAGACGGTAAAATTCACATGAGTACAAAATAATTTTTTTTGAAATATCAACGTTCATTATGTTAAATTAATGAGATTAAAGGATACAGTCAAACTGTATACAAAACGAAATATTTACAAAGTAAATTGTTAACTTCAAATTTGAAAACTATAACAATATAATTGTAACTTCGGATCTTAATACAAAATAAAATATTTACAAATTTTGCAAGCCCAAATTTGAAATAAAATATATAAACATTGAAAACTATAAACTAGCTAAAATATATTAACAAAGTAGATTATAAGTAATATTTTTTTATCTATAAATAAAATAAAATTATATATATAATATTTACAAAATTTTACAAGCCCAAATTTGAAATAAAATATATAAACATTGAAAGCTACAAACTAACTAAAAATATATTAACAAAGTAGATTATAAGTAATATTTTTTTATCTATAAATAAAATAAAATTATATATATAATATTTACAAAATTTTACAAGCCCAAATTTAAAATAAAATATATAAACATTGAAAACTATAAACTAACTAAAAATACATTAACAAAGTAGATTATAAATAAAAAAAATTATCTATAAATAAAATAAAATTATATATATAATATTTACAAAATTTTACAAGCCCAAATTTAAAATAAAATATATAAACATTGAAATCTATAAACTAACTAAAAATATATTAACAAAGTAGATTATAAATAATATTTTTATCTAAAACATAAAGTGATAGCTTTTTGAAATTTTGAGAAGTGTAAAAACTAGTTTTGAACTAATAGCTTACTTTTTAGAAAGTTGAAAAAGTGGGGCCCAGCGCGTGTTGAACAAAACTTTCAACCTATCTGATTTATATTGCCACGTAAGTCGAAAGTGGTAAAAAATTAATTAAAAAATAAGTTAGAGGAGAAGTAATAGGCCGGGGGATACTTATGCATTTTCCCAATTCAAAGTAACAACTTTAATATTGAAAGTAAGATACTTAAGTGATGGATGCTTATCATCTATAACTATGACATTGAATAAAAACTGAAATTACTTCTTCTTTTATTAGTCTTCAAATTTTTGTTTTACATATTTTAACTATATAAACCCCATTTATCATAACATGTAATTAAAGAAAAAGAATGTGATTGGTTTTTTAGTACTGCTACTTCAAAAAATAAATAAATTAGTACTGCTACTTCTTAATACGGCATTGACCTCGTTTACATCGAATCTTGAAAAATGAAATGTCCTATTTATAAAATCAATAAAAATTACCTGACATTATTCATTAATGACTAGTCCGAGGAAGGCAGAAAACAACAGGTTTCACATGAATATTGGAGCTGATCATGTGAAATGACATCAATTACATATACATGAAATAACATGACATAATACACGTATAGCTTATTGAGAATATAAACGTATAGCTTATCGAAAATATAACTTTAAATAAGAGAATATAAAGATTGAAAATTAAGATAAAATATTAGGACCCATTTGGCCTTAAGAATATTTGAGAATTTGAAAAGTGGTGTTTGATTATATAACTTGATAAAATATATTTACTAAGTATCCCAAGTTTCCAAATACTAGAAAAAAGGTCAAGTTCTACTATTTGGAAATTTTAAAAATCACCCCAAATTTTATATTCTATAAAAAAAATCCATTATTTATTAATTTCAACTTATATTTGTTACTACCGTATCCGAAAAAGTTTGAGTGATAAAATTGAGAAAAAGGATCAATTTGTGTTTGGTGAGTTATTATTGTTGATTGTTATCAATTATATTATAAGGTTATTTTTTTAATGTAACATATTCATTATGATAATATAAATTTATGGAAATTTTTAATAATTTTTAGAACTTATATAAATCATATTTTTTTTAGTCAAATATTTTTGGAAAAATTTGAGGCCAAACACATGGTGAAATAAACCCAATACAAATCACTATAATATTTAAAATATGAGTTGTTTAACATTTACTAATTGAAAAGACAAATATATCAAATATATCACCACATGACGTTTGTGATCTTTATTAAATGTATTATTTGTTGATATATATGTGGTTTTATAATTATTTGTATTTTGAACAATTTATAAAATTGCATACATATTAAAAACTACAACTTGCAATTTTATGTGTAAATGTAGATGTTTTATTTGATTCTACTATTCTTTACCATCTTTTCGGTTTAAAAAGTAGATTGTCTATCTTTTTAAAATTGAAAATTGACGTTTTTCGATAGATCAATTTATTAAGATAAAAAAATTATTTACCTTCAAATAATTCAAGTGAGGAAAAATAGCAATCATGACAACAAAATGTTTCTTCTCTTAGCTAGTTAAAAGGTCATAAAAAATAATATTGTCTGACAATTATTTACCTTGACCCAATTACCTGAAATAGAAAATCTCATAATAATTCAAGGATATAATTGGAAATAATATTTTTTTTTTTTTGTAGAGTTTTGATTCAAACATAAGATTATGTAGAAAACAATGAATCAAACACTTGATAAAAAATAAACTTTGCTCTACTCATCACTGCATTATTAATCTTTATATCAAACAACTCATAACATCTCTATTTTCATAAGATATAAATAAGATTGCATACACATCAGCCTCCTCATACCTCACGCGAAAAGGCATCAATTTGAAAAATTGGATGAAGTTTGTGTGGGTTGAGTACTAAGCCCATGAGAACAAATAGTCCAAGTCCATAATGAAGATCCCAAGCCCCACAACAAGACTTATCTTGGGCCAGTAACTGTTCCACGAACAATACATGTGACTCGTGTCTCGGTCAAAGTTTTCATGAGCATATTGAAACAGAAACAGAAACGAGGTACCTAAAATCCATTCTCCTCTTTTGTCTTCACATTTACCCATTTTTTGTAATTTTCCCAGAACAATATCTTGATGTGATCTGATGGAAATATTAGAGTAAAGATAATTTTAGACCCAAATATTGGGGTAAGCCAAAAGATATTTGAGAGAATCTTATTATTTGAGGCATCCAATGCGCAACCGAAAATAATTGTTGTACTATCTTTTTTACTCAACTAACTGTAATTTTGTCTTTGAGGTAAAGTTTCATATGCGGGTTTTATCAGTTTTATTTTTTTTTTAAAAAGAAAATTATAGTATTAGCATAAATGTTTAAACGGAAAGAAAAATATAATTATCTTTTATATTTGGTTTATTTTTCCTTTAAAAAAAGAGTTTGGTGACCTATAAATGGATGATTTTTTTTTTCTCATAGCATCACACAAGAACATCCACTATGTAGTCATTAAAAAATTTTGTTTCTGGGAGATTTTCTCTCGATAGTTTTAATTCTTTAATATGAGTTTTTCATATTTAGGCCAATTGGCCAAACCATATAATAATATTACATTTTTAGAATAGTTTATGTTATCTGGTTTGACGTCTCTATAATTTGCAATTGTAAATTTCCGCATGACGTCCCTAATTAACTCCGCCCCTCAATTTGTCTATTAAAGTATAATGGTTACGCGGGAATAGATTTTGGTCAGATTTTAGCATACAGCTTAAAAAAATCAACTTTTTGAAAGCTTTTGCAGCAACACAATTTGCTTGCTGTTTGAGACATTGTTGTTTATTATGCGTGTGACTTATAACCACTAAAGGGCATTTCTTCAATTATAAAATAGCATACAATTGAAACAAGATAAAATTACTCCAACGTTAAATGAACAATATACCATGTGAAAAAAGTTATAAATGAGATTTTGGACAAACTACATAAATTCTATTAGTTTAGAGCCTAATTACGTATCTTTTCTTGAGTTTTTAAAATTATCATTCGTGCTAGATTTCGGTTCCTCATATATATATCTCGGATACATGAGTGTAATTTGTTCTAGATATATTATATTTAAGTAGATTCACATATATCATATTTAGTGTAATTCACATGTATTTGAATATGACTCTCTTACACGCATCTCTATCTAAGAGAATATGTGACAACAAAGATTCATGCATCTAAGTATTACTAACTTTATAATCTATGAAATTATTAATTAGTGATATAATATGTCTCATTTTAAATTACAGCGAGAATTAATAAAATATGAATAGAATGCAAGTCGTAATTTATCATATTTTTTCTTTTTCTTTCCTTAGCCCAGAGTTTCTCACATCCTGACAATTACTAGGGTCAGAAACTTGCCTTTACTTAATAGAATAAATAAATAAATCCAAATAAATATCATGACGATAAAGATAATGAGAATAAACAGAGAGTCACTAATAAAGGACGATTTACTGTATGCTTTTTCTGATTCTTTCATTCTTTGCGTTCAGGCATCTTCTTAATCACTATATTTAATGACAAAGTTTACACTAATTAATGACGAATCAAAAATTTAATGATAAGTCCCATTTTAATGCTTACCCAACACAGCCAGCACCACGGCTACAGATTCCCGAAAGCGACGCCACCGAGAATCTACACAACCCCAAAGCTCCCGCCGACGATGACTCTTCCTCAACTTCCACCGGCGGCAGAACTCTCCCGTCGGCGAATAACGTCCTTCCGTTTGTTGGCTGAGCATCGATAACAACACCTTCAAGTTCCGCCGCTGCAGCGGCTGCACCGCCGTCAAATGCTCCGTCTCCCAACCTCCGTTCGACTTCTAGATACTCTCCTAGTGACGCAGGCTTGGAATCACACTCATCTCTACAAAGCCTCCACCACCTCCGCCTTCGGCAATGCCGTCGTTCCTCCTCTTCCACCGCCGCTACTCTACTCTTCTTCGATTTCCTGTTCTTCCGAGAAGTACTCCCCGCGCCGTCGGAGCTCTCAACGATCGACTGACGGTTTTGAGTCATCGACGGAGCTCTGAACGTGATCGCCTGGAATGTAACTCCCATGAGTGTCCCTAATGTTATACTCCGATCATGGAAAAATGAACCTGTAGACTGTTCGCAGAGTAAAACGTAAATCTCCAAATTATTATACAATTTGAAAAAATCAAAAGCGATTGAGCCATGACGATTACCTCAGTGTCGAGATCAGACGAAGAAACAGATGAAATTGTAGGAGAAGAAGGTGGCGGTACCAAATCAGTCGCCGGATCCAACATTGCTACCAAAATTAGGGCTTCAATTTTTCTCTTTATCAGTAAGAAATACTGTATTTTTTAGGATAAGCAAAAAGGGGTAAGATTACAGTACGATATGAGGCTACTGGAAGTATTATTGTTAGGCTTAGAATATGATTCTTGTGCATCAGTAATGGTCCTGCAGGGTGGGGGTACGGGGGTAAATTAGGGGCACACTATACAATCATACCTTTTCTTGGTGGAAGTGTGGAACAAAAAGTCCATCTTCCGACTTCCTCTATGTAGAAATCATTTCACTCTTTTAACTTTTTCGTCCGGACTACTCGTTCCGTTTTAAAAAGAATGATCTTTTTTTTTTAGTTTATTTTTAAAAAAATGATCTTCTTTTCTTTTTAGTTTGTTTTAAAAAAATGACTTTTTTTTATAACATTTTACTTTCAATTTTTCACGTGGCATGTTTTAAGACCACAAGATTAAAGGACAATTTTATACATTTAACATAACTTTAATTTAGGACCATAAGATTCAAAAATCTTCTTTATTTTCTTAAACTTCGTGTTAAATCAAACTAGGACACTCTTTTTAAAACGGATGAAGTAGGTATTAGTAATAAGGACATTATTAGCTACTCTTTTTCTATCTAGCAAAAGATTATAAACTAACTCCCCTCATATATCTTGCATTGCATTAGCTATGCTGCTATTTAAATTACAAATCAAATATCGTATAATTTTATATATAAATAACTTATCTTTTAACTAATCATCAAACATCATATAATTTATAAAAAGAAAATTAATAGGAGTACATTTTCTTTACTAACTACCAAACGACCCCTTTAGCTCTTTTTTCTGGTAAATTGCTTCTTGGTAATTTTTCATAAGCTTTGTTTTTTTTAATCGATTTTATCGAAAATAATCTTTTTACTTTTTAACACAAAAGTTATAAGGTCTGTGTGCACATTATTGTCCTTCAACTTCACATATAAAACTATACTGAATATATTATTGTGTTAATGCTTCATAAGTTAGCTATATGCTTCGTTTGAAAGCAGAATAAATACGATTTTGTCAAAGCTTTATCTTAAATAGCCAATCTTCTAATGTTTGTGGTCTTTTATCATTAAAAAAATTAGCACATTGATTTGCCTCTTTCGTGTCCGTCTCCATTTTTAATCCCATAGCTTTTGTTGTTGGTTGAAGCATCACATCTCATTAGTTTTTTTTTTTCCGATTAAAAAAGCCTTGTCTCGTGGAGCAACAATTTACAACTCATGAATCATGATGTTAGACATTAATTTTCATTAGGATCGACAAAAAGAAAATTTCAAAATTATTAAACAAGACTTAGGTGGAGAGAAAAATAATAATTTGTAGCTTAATTATGATCACAATTATGAGTGTGATCATTCAATCATTCTACATAAATTTAAGCTCAAATTAGTTAGGCATGCTTTCCATCCATTTTACTCTATTAAAGTGAATCCCATACTATGTTATATTATATGTTTTTATAACAATATTTTACGATAGCAATCAAAAGATATTGAGATAAATATGTATTAATACCTTCACAAATCACATCATTGTTATAAAGCTACTGGTACACAAAATGCTGCAGAGTATTACTATGACAGAGTGCTCGATCGGACCGGTTATAACACAATGTTAATTTTTTAAAACGACGACTATTGTACTTTTGTACAACACTATAGTTAAATTCAAGATTTATATTTTATGGTCCTTACAACGACTTCAAGTTAATATAATAATAGTTGGATTCACAATTAAATATTTAGTGAAATTCTTAACATATATACAAAAGTTATTGAGTTCACGTGAACCAACAGACGTGACATGTCTCATTTACTTTTGTCTCTTTTGCAGTATGATAATTGTTCATGAGTGCTGGTCCTACTAAATTTTCTTCTTCTTCTTCTTCTTGGGGTGGGTTGAGGGGGGGAGTGGGGGGGGGGGCATACAATCATGCGTATGGACATGGTGACAATGGGTTTTTTAAGTGGAGCCAATATTGGGCTTGATTATATGAAAACAGCCCAATGCAATCAGATCTTTCTAATATTGGGCTGGATTATATTGACAAGCCCAACACAATATGATCTTAACCCCGTCAAATGGGCTTGCAAAATACTCCATTAGAAATGGGCTTGGAAATATTCACTACGTTGTACCTCGTCTAAAATGGTTCGACTAATTTNGGGGGGTACCATACAATCATGCGTATGGACATGGTGACAATGGGTTTTGTAAGTGGAACCAATATTGGGCTTGATTATATGAAAACAGCCCAATGCAATCAGATCTTTCCAATATTGGGCTGGATTATATTGACACAAGCCCAACACGATAAGATCTTAACCCCGTCAAATGGGCTTGCAAAATGCTCCATTAGAAATGGGCTTGGAAATATTTACTACGTTGTACCTCGTCTAAAATGGTTCGACTAATTTTGTGTTAAGAATTTCACTAAATCGCGACTCGAAGTGGTGAATAGAGTGACAAATATTGTATGTCAATTGCCTTTCAACTATACATATTTATTAATGTGGAAATTATTTTATATTTATTTCAATCATCTATATATATATACAAATAATTATTATTATTCTTTTAGCAAATATAGTAACTATTTATTACTATTATTTTCAACATATTTATTCCAAACACATGAGTAATTATTTATTTAAAAGTTACTTTCACTCCACCTAAAAAAAATAAAATTTTCAAACATGTGATATTTATCAACTATTTTTTATGAGTTAATTCATAGGGTCTCGAGTTAATTTGTCATTAAGTGAGAGTGGAAGACATTTGCAAAATATTTGGTTGGTGATACTTTAATTAATTGATACTATATGCCATTTTAATCCCAATCACTAACAGAGAGCCTATTAATTAATTGGCTCACATGTCAGCTAATAAATATAATAATGAGATGAGATGAGATCTTAGATCTAACATTTAACTTTTCTTTATATATAAAACATCTTTTTGGTACTCCATGCTTGTTTTGTTTATTTATTTTTTATTGAACATCCACTTCCTCCCTTTTTAATTCCTAGCAAAATGATGTTTCAACTTTCAACAACCAATTTTTTTTTATGAATATCTAAGTGTATGGGTTGTTCGGTAAAGATTAAAAAGAACGAGAAAAATAATTATTCTGATAAAAATAGAAAAAATAAGTTTAAATAATATTTTATTTTTCTTCATTCTTTAACACACTCATTCTACGTCCACTCCCACAACCTCCAATACCATCTTCCTGCACGGCGGGATTAACAAGTTTATTAGAATTTATCCCTAAATTACACCCCCAACTCTTATGGTGTTTTCTTCAATTATGTATAAATATTTTTGAGATGATATATTTTTTCATTTATTAATTATTGTTTTTAAAGATCTCATTATTTTATATCATGAGATGAAATCACATGGCCAAACGCCTACTTAGTATTAGACTTAACATTTTTCATATCGTATTTTAAACTTATAAATGTTAAGTAAGTCTTTCGTTAAGCAGTCAATTAGGTCAAGAATTCGCTTGGGAACCAACAATGTTTCTCGAGTATCAACCATATTTAGGGTTTATGGTCGGACTGTGAAAAGAGGGGAGTTTGATTTTTAAATTAAAGTTGAAAGTGAAGTTTGTTTGATTTTGAGTTTGGATGCTTCTGGAAATTGAGTTAATTTGGATAATTCCAATCATATAGAAAAAAATGTGTAATTTAATTCTTCATTGACAAGTAGAATTACTGGAATTGGACTTCCATTAAAGAAATAATTTTTTTTTCCTTTGACAAATTTACGTGGAGATTTTACCTTATTAAGTGCTTTTCGTTTATTTTAATTATTTTTTATCAAAAATGATTTATGTTTAATTTTATAATTTAAAAAGTATTTTTGAATTTTTATTGAGTGAAATTCCTATCAAAATGATGATCCTAACAACCAAAACATTTTTTATGAATACATAGGTGCATTGACTGTCCTATAAAGATTTAATAAAAAAAGTGATCACTCTGATAAAAGTAAAAAAAAAAAAAAACAAGTTTTATAGGTAATATTTTAATTTTTTTCCGTCCTTCAACGTATTCATTAAACACACCCACAACCTCCAATAGTATCATCCCTAAATTACACTCCCATCTATCAGGATATTTGCCTAAATCATATATAAATATTTTTTATTTATTTATCAAATACATTTTTTTAAATAACTTATTTTTAATTAAAACATTTTTTTTCCATACCAAATACATCATTTTTTTTCTATACCAAATACAACAATTTTTTCCTACACCAATTTTTAATTAAAACATTTTTTCTATTACCAAATACATCATTTTTTTCTATAAATAGTCCACTTTTTCTTGTGTCCATCTTTTTTTCTTTTAAAAGGATAAAAAGTTACTTTTTTTCTATACACATTAGTAAAATGTTAAAGGTGAAAAGGTTCATTAATTTCTCGAAAAAGAAGACATTTTAAAAAATTACATCATTGTTATTAGCTTTGCTGTTTGTATAGTGCAATTCTTAAATTAAACTTAGAGGTACGAATTTGGTCCCAAATATTATTATTTTAACTTATAGTTATACAAATGAAATCTGCTTTAAAGAAATTTTATAAGTAAGTAGTTATTTTTTACCTTTTTCATTCAAATTCATATTTCTGCTGTTTTGATTAGTTGAGCATTATGTAATTGCATACCAGCTCATATAGAAATATATAAGCAATTTTATAAAGAAAAAATATCTTTAAAATGTAGTTGTTAATGCGCAATAAACATCCTAAAACTATAAATTATCACGTGCACAAATATACTAAAATTTATATCTTATAAAAAGATATATTTTCATATATGTAATAATTATAAAGAAATGTAGTCCCCCCCTCCCCATTTTTTTTATAACCAAGCATAGACTGGTTGGAAGTCATAGGGCGAAGGATTACGTACAAGAGCTAAGAAAATACCAGTATCTTTCATTAACCAGGTGCAATAGCCATTTTGGAACATCTTAAGATTTCCGCAATTGCCACCCCATGGTTTAAAGACATCAAAATTTTGATGTTTTTTACCCCATAAAAAACTACAGTGAAAAAGAGTAGTCATAGCGAAATTTATATGGAATGAGAAATCAAATTGTTCACCTGATTTTAGTATACGAACTCCAAGATCATCATCTTTAGATTGACAATGAACTTTGAGTAAAGGTGTATATTGAGGGAGATCACTCACAAAATGTTCGGTAAATTTTGGATTTAAAGTGAAAGCATTTGTTATTTGCATAATGTTAATGAGTGATAAAATAAGTAATGGAAGTAGAATCTTTGAGTAAGGATAATAAGCCATTTTGAGAGACATAATGTTTCATGAATGCAAATGAAAATTGGTTTGTTCTATTTATAAGAAATATTATATCATAATGATTTGAATAATATTGAAGGGTGTTTGACTTTTCAATTATTTTTAAAGAAAGTGTAATGTAATACTATCTAGTAAAATTATTTGAATTTGACTGTCATTAAAGAAGGGATTTTTTTCTTGATAAATTTATGTGGATATTCTACGTTAATATCAAGTGCTTTTCATTTTTATTTTCTAAATTTTTATGAAAAATAATTTATGTTTGACTAATCAATTTAAAAAGTACTTAAAAGATAATTAACATTGGGCCAAAAACTTTCAACAAGTGCTTATGTAAATACTCAAAAATATTTTTCATTTTTGGGAAGAAAATAATTTTGGAAGGATTTAGTACCCTAGTTATCTCTTAAAGAGGTCTTTTGAGAAATTATTTCACTTCAAAGAAAACTTTTACATGAGCACATAGTTATATTTTGGGAATAATATTCGATTTGGAGTAAGAGTTAAGATAACTCAAATACCATAATCTACGCCGCCATCTTATATAGGATCATATCGCAAGATGGGCGACTCTTCACCAGCCTTAAGAAGGCTTTTTAGTGGATCCATCAGTAAAGTTAGCTAGGTTCTATAATCTGGTAAGGTATAAGGCGACTCTAGCAACGTGGGTAAGACGTTGTATCATCACAAGGCTTATAGTGATAGTTGTCGGTTAGAGAAACTCACTAGTAAAGTAAAAGTGTGTATATATATATTTATTTATTTTCCAGTGCAATTCAATATTTGTTATTATTGCATTTTATTTGTGAAGCTAAAATTATTTTATCTCATGTTTATACTTTACTCCAATTGAGTTCTATTTAAGTCTTTCCGTTCAGTTATTATTTGACTCGATCATATTACATACTCATACATTTTAGTTCTCTTCATTCTTCAAAACACTTATTCTACATTCTCTCTCACGACTCACAACCTCCAGTACCACCTTCCTGCATGGCGGGATTAACAAGTTTATTAAATCCATCCCTAAACTACACCCTCTATCTCTTATGGTATTTTCTTGAATTGTGTATAAATATTTTTGAGATATTATATTTTTTCATTTACTATTTTTTTTTTTAAAGATCTCATTAATTATATTATGAGATGAAATCACATGGCCAAATACCTACTTAGTATTAGATTTAAACATTTTTCATTCACTGTTTTAAACTTATAAATGTTGAGTAAGTTTTCCGATAAGCAGTCAGTCAGACCAAGAATTCGCTTGGGAACCAATCTCGAGTACCAATCACATTCAAGGTATATGCTCGGGATGTGAAAGGGGCGAGTTTGATTTTTAGATCAAAGTTATGAAGTGAAGTTTGTTTGATTTTGAGTTTGGATGCTTCTGGAAATTGAGTTAATTTGGATAATTCCAATCATAAAGAAAAAGATGTTTAATCTAATGCTTCCTTGACAAGTAAAATTACTGGAATTTGACTTTCATTAAAGAAATAATTTGCTTTTTCTTTGACAAATTTATGTGGAGATTTTACCTTATTAAGTGATCTTTGTTTATTTTAATTTTTTTTTAATCATAAACGATTTATGTTTAATTTTATAATTTTAAAAGTTTTTTTTAATTTTTATTAAACATAGATACCTTCTCCCTTTTAATTTCCTATCAAAATGATGTTCCAAATAATCAAAACAATTTTTTTTTTTTGAATACATAGGCGTATTGGCTATTCTATAAAAAATTAATAAAATAAAAAGTGATCACTCTGATAAGAGTAGAAAAAATATAAGTTTTATAATTAATATTTTAATTTTTTTCGTCCTTCAACATACTCATCGTACACACTCCCACAACCTCCAATACCATCATCCATTACACTCCCATCTCTCATGATAATTTGCCTAAATCATATATAAATATTTTTTACTTATTTATCAAATACATTTTTTTAAAAATCAGTAAAACATTTTTTTCTATACCAAATACATCAATTACAGAGGGCTCTTTTAGGATGTTATAGTCCACTTTTTCTTGTGTCCATAATTTTTTTTTTAAAAAAAAGGGTAAAATGTTACTTTTTTTTCTATACACATGACATTAGTAACATGTTAAAGGTGATAAGGTTCATTAATTTCTGGAAAAAGAAGACATTTTTAAAATTACATCATTGTTATTAGCTTTGCTGTTTGTATAGTGCAATTCTTAAACTTAGAAGTAAGAATTTGGTCCCAAATATTATTATTATAATATAACGTATAGCTTATAACAAATCAAATTTGGTTTAAAGCAATTTTCAAAGTAAGAAGTTATTTTTTACCTTTTTTTATTCAAATTCATATTTCCGTTTTGATTAGTTGAGCATTGTGTATTTGCAGACCAACTCATATTAAAGCATATAAGCAATTTTATAAAGAAAAAATATCTTTAGAATGTAGTTGTTCATGTGCAATAAACACCGTAAAATTATAAATTACCACATGCATAAATATACTAAAATTTATGTCTTTTATATAAAGATATTTCCATATATGTAATAATTATAAAGAAATGTAATGCACCCCTTGTTTTTTTATATAACCTAGGCAAATTCGTGGTCTTCGGGCGAAGGATTCGTACAAGAGCTAAGTAAATATCATAATCCTCCATCAACTATGTGCAATAGCCATTTTGAAACATCTTAAGATTTCCGCAATAGCCATCCCATGGTTTAAAGACATCAAAATTATTATGTTTTTTACCCCACAAAAAAACTACAGTGAAAAAGAGTAGTCATAGGTAAATTCTCATTCAAATCAAATTGGTCACCTGGTTTTAGTATACGAACTCCAAGATCATCATCTTTAGATTGACCATGAACTTTGAGTAAAGGTGTATATTGAGGGAGGTTACTCACAAAACGAAGGGTAAATTTTGGATTTAAAGTAAAAACATTTGTTATTTGCATAATGTTGATGAGTGATACAATAAAGGAAAAATTACATAACTACACAATCTTTCTTTCCATATTCTCTAAAATTCCCTACCATTTTAAAATATTACAAAAATCCCTATTTTTCTCTTCTTCTCTCCTTTTCTAGATACATAACTCACAATCCTCTAATCCAGCGATTTTTTTCCTATGTTCACATCTGAGATCACTCCCACAGATCAGTAGTTGCCTTCATCATTCTATTTTTGAATTTCAAATCTATTCTTTCTTCAGTTCATCGATTTCAAGTTCCTAAAGAGGTAGATCTGTTTCTTCATCAAATTTTTTTCTTTCCAGTTCTTTAATTATCATTTTAAAAAAAAATTGTTAGCTTTTTTCATCCACAATTTTCTGATACATAAAGATTTTAATGATGAAAAATTTCTTGAAAAATAAATATAAACAACGAAACAACTCATTAATCATGAAGAATTTGATAGCCAAAAAGTCGAAAAAGGATGCATGCTCGAGTTCTAAATCTACTGTTGAAAAAACACCCAAAGAGGGAGGAGGGGGGGGGGGAGAGAAGTTGAATCTGTCGTTACACGGCCATCACTATCAAACTTGCAAATTTTCAGTGTATCTCATTTATTTTGATTCTTAAATTAGACGTTGTTAGTGTTATCACTATTTCGATACATCACAACTATAGTAACCATTGTTTTATGCAATGTATCTTGTTCACATTTAAGATATTGATACATAATCCCTATGTTGTTCAATTTGAGTAGTGTTTATCCTACTCAATACAAGTGTACCTGATACATACTACTTAATGTATCATTTATATGTATCAAGTTCTACAATGTATCTTTAATCCTATTCAAATTTAAAAGGCTATACAAACAACATCAAATCAGTTGTGTGTTACGTATCTACAATCTTTAATGTTTGTTCAGTCTTATACAATTTAGAAGGCTATGTATATGTATGTATTATCCAAAAAAAATCTTGATACATTAATCATAATGTTCTATAATTAGAGCAGTATATATCAGTTCCAATAATAGGTATATGATATATAACAGTAATAATGTTGACTATTTTATTATGTATCAAATTATATTATTTATGTAACAACAAACTAACACATAGCGGGACAATTTTGTGACCATCTTATAACATGTACCAGATACATTACAATAACCAATGATACAACTATTCACAAAAAATCGACTACACAACATCTTGAGATCACAAATCAAAAAACCGACTATACAACATCTCTCCAGCACTTTTGTGTCTTGTAGCAATGTATACTAGATACATTGTAAATTCCCGCTCATGTCTCTTCACCTCCAAGTACAGACTAACGAAGAAGATATTCATGATGTATCTTCTCAAAACTTTTGATAATTTTGAGGATCTTCGATGAACTGGGAGAAGAGATATTCATGATGTATCAACTCAATTTTTCAATGATTTAAATTGAAACTAAAAAGATTTTTGAAAAAATTAGAGAAGAAATTTGAAATTTGATTTTTTTTAAAAAAAATTGTTATGCTTTGGGAGAGATTGATTAGCAGTGAAAACAACCTAATTGCTTGATTTATGGATTTGATATTTAATTTTATATTTCTTTTCCTTTTTAAGCGCAACAGAAAATATTTTGTTTTCTTTTTTAGAACAACAGAAGGATTCTTCTGGTATCAAATTAATGTATCCAAATGGTGAATTATGTATTCAGTAAGTACAAATTTTATGAGATTATTGTAATTAGAAAAAGATAAATATAATTACTCTTTACACTATGTGATTTATGTAAGTTATATATTAAAAATAAATAATGGATGTAAATTTTTTGAGCAAGGATAATAAGCCGTATTGAGAGGCATAATGTTTCATGAATGCAAATGAAAATTGGTTTGCTCTATTTATAAGAAATATTATATCATAAATTATTTGAATAATATTGAAGTTTGTTTGACTTTTCAATTATTTTTAAAAAAATTGTAATCTAATGCTATCTTCATTAGTAAAATTATTTGAATTTGACTTTGTCATTAAAGAAGTAATTTTTTTTCTTGATAAATTTATGTGGATATTCTACGTTAATACTAATTGCTTTTCATTTTCATTTTCTAAATTATTATGTAAATTTATTTATGTTTGACTAATTAATTGAAAAGGTACTTATAAGATAATTAACATTGGATCAAAACTTTTAATAAGTATTTACTCAAAAATATTTTTCATTTTTAGGGAAGAAATAGTTTTTTAGCTTTAGAAAAACAGCTTCCATTACTTTTCAAAAACACATATTTTCTTCTAAAAAGTTAGTCGAACATTCCACTTTTTAAACATAAACATTTTTTTAAATCTAAAAAAAGAAAAGAAAAAACACATTTGACCAAATATGAAATTTTATGATTACATCCTTATCATTAGCTTTGCTGTACGAATTTGGTCCCCAAATATTATTGTTATAACTTATAGCTTATAACAAAACAAATTTGCTTTAAAGCAATTTTAAAATTAAGAAGTTCTTTTTTGCCTTTTTGATTCAAATTCATATTTCTGTTTTGATTAGTTGAGCATTATGTAATGGCATATCAGCTCATATAAAAATAGATGAGCAATTTTATAAAGAAAAAATATCCTTAAATAAAGTCATCTGTATGCAAAAAAACTTCGTAAAACTATAAATTACCGCGTCCACAAATATACAAAAAAAATTACAAGGAAATATAATGCATTTCTTCATTATTTTTTTATAACCACGAATGGAGAAATTTGAAGTCACCAGGTGAAGGATTAGGACCAAGAGCAAAGTAAATACCAGAATCCTTCATCAACCATGTGCAATAGCCATTCTGAAAAAGCTTAATACTTCCGCAATAGCCATGCCATCGTTTAAAGACATCAAAGTTATTATGCTTTGGACCCCAGAAAAAACCACAATGATAAAGAGTAGTTTCAGGTAAATTCATATGAAATGAAAAATCAAAATGATCACCCGGTTTTAGTATACGATCTCCAATATCATCATCTCTAGATTGACAATGAACTTTGAGTAAATCCGTATTTGGAGGAAGGCCACTCACAAAACGAAGGGTATAATTTGGATGTAAAGTAAAAGCATTTATTATTTGCATAATATTAATGATTGATAAAATAAATAATGGAAGTAGAATTTTTGAGCAAGGGTAATAAGCCATTTTGAGAGACAAAGTGTTTCATGAATGAGAATGAATTGGTTAGCTTCTATTTATAAGATGAACTTTGAGTAAATTCGTATTTGGAGGAAGGCCACTCATAAAACGAAGGGTATATTTTGGATGTAAAGTAAAAATATTTATTATTTGCATAATATTAATGATTGATAAAATAAATAATGAATGTAGAATTTTTGAGAAGGATAATAAGCCATTTTGAGAGACATAGTGTGTAACAATCCAAAAAATTTTAAGCTAAGGCCCGAATTATTCTTAATTTGCATATAAGATCTTATCAGGTTATTCTTAAATTTCTCATATATATATGTAAAGGTAAATTCTTTAGTGTGGAAATGATTTTGGATATCAATTAAGGTCGCTAGAATCCCCTAGCACAAAGTAGAGTTGAAAGTTTCCTTATCGATTAAATTTTGAAGATTCTATTTGGGTTAACTTCAAACGACCATATATCTTAGAATATAAAGAGTTATATGGACCATAATCTATCAAATTAATGGTATTTGAATCTACTTTCCAACGCCACCAATTTCGCGTCAATCCAATTTTTGAGTAAAAAGTTATGACCATTTTAGTAACTGGTGTAGTGCAATTCCGTTTTAGACACGGTAAAATTCTAAATAAGGTAATTTTCTACTCCTTATACCACTAGGAAAACCTTAAAAACAGATTTCTTAACTCCTATAAAGCCCTAAACAATCATATTTCCATCTTTTAATCCATCATTCTCTTCTCTCTCAAACCCTAAGGCAAAACCCTAAGGAAAAATTAAAGTAGAAGACTCCAATATTAAAGATTTTTTCCATCTTTTTCAAGATTCTTCTTCAAGACAAGTTTTTCTCCAAGAATTTCATTCTTTCCAACTCAAATTCCTCCATACAATTATGAATCACTAATAAAAATCATAATTCTTGGTCGTAGAGATTTCAAGAAACTAATTAAAGAATCTCAAGAAAAGCTTTCTTGATGGTTCTCTTTCAAGTTAGGATTTCAGGGCTTCTAACCAAGTTCTTTTTCAAGATTCTTCAAGAACCTTGTTCTTCCAGGTATGTAAGGCTATCAAAGTATTGGACTAGTTCGTCCTCACGCCCTACATATACTTTCAAATCAGTAAAAGAGAAATCTAGGATTCTACCCCTAGATTTGAGTATTCTTGAGATAAGTTGATTTTGAGTTCTTGAAATCTTGATTCTTTTGAAGTTTTATTCCTAAGTATTGAGTTTTTATATTTGTATTGAGATCCTTTAGTTGATTTGTTCATGTCTATAATTCATCATGAACCCTATTTTAAATTATAAATCTTGAGAAGTTTTTCAAAGCCAACACGTAAGTTTTAAACTAAGTTTTTGAGGAAGTAAAGACAGTTTTGAGAAAAAGGTTAAAGGTTCTATTTCATAAATAATACTTAAAGAGTTTCTAATGTTATTTTATTCATATACATACATATACATATGTACCTATGTTAATTATTTGACTTGAAAGATAAGTTCATAAGTGCATGTTTTCAAGAAGGTAAACACATTTCATGTTTTGAAAAGTTTTTCAAGTAATGTAAGAAGTTCATTCTTGTAATGGGTGAATTGAGCACAAAGTTATATTAATTATTTTGGGAGTAGTATCGAGCATCGAGTTGGGTTAGAGTTTTTTATGATTCGAAAGTCCCACAAACTATGTAGCCAACGTAGGATATGATAGCATTGATTCTTCATGTGACTCCTCACTGACTCTGAGAAGGCCAATTAGATGGATACATAGTCATGATATCATCCATACCCCTAACAAGGTATAAAATAGTCTCTTGCAACTCGGCGGGACGTTGTATCATTGCTAGACTCATGGTAATGGTTGTCGGTTAGAGAAACTCCCCACAAGTAAAGTATATTATTTTCATGTTGCTTTCATGATATATTTTATTGTAAACCTTAAATGATTTTCACTTCATGTTCAATATTGATTCAGTTGAGTTGCTTTTAGTCATTCAATTCAGTTATTTATTTACTCAGCTATATTACATGCTCGTACATTCCATGTACTGATGTCATTCGACCTGCATCCTTTTATGATGTAGATATAGGTGTTCATGATTATCAACATGCACTTCGTTGAGATCACTCTACACTCCAGTTAGCTTTGGTGAGCCTCCTTGTATTCTAGAGGACTTCACAGTTACTTTCCAGTCAGTAGTTTTGAGGTGTCGTGGGTCTTGTCCCGGCATCCTTCCTTAATAATAGAAGCTTCATAGATAGACAATTTTGGAAGGTCTTTCAGTTTCAGATATTTTATTTAAAACTTATGTTTCATTCTAAGTATATTCAACAAAGTTTTAAGATTCAATAAACTGTTTTTAAACGTTTCTTTCAATTTGATGCGTATGTATGCTTGAGTTAGTCTTCCGCTTGTAGTCAGCCAGGATGAGGGTTCGCTTGAAGGCCAACGATGGTTCTTGAGTGCTGGCCACGTCCAGGGTGTAGACTCGGATCGTGACATAATGTTTCATGAATGTGAATGAAATTGGTCAGCTTCTATTTTTTTTTATCATATGAATTTGAGTTTGGACATTTTTAGAAATTGGGTTAATTTGGATTCCTTCCTATCACAACGAAAAATATGTATAATTTATCTTGACCAGTAAATAACTTGAATTTGATTTTGTCATTAAAAAAAGATCTGTTTTTATTGTCAATTTTTTGTAGATATTCTAATTTTTTTTATATGTGCAAAATTCATGAAAAATAATTATTTTTTTCTCATGTTTTACCTTTTATATTAATTACTGATTTTCTAAATTATTTTTTAAGACGTAATACTAAACTTCAACTAATATGAACATGGTGCTAAATATTCATATTAATCATTATTTTAAACTGCTTGTTGGAAGGAGTTTGGCATTACATTTCAAAGGTCTTTGATTTAAATTTTATGTGATATATCGATTGGATACATTAAAACATATAAGCGATTTTATAAAGAACAAATATCTTTAAAATGTAGTTGTTCATGTGCAATAAGCACCGTAAAATTTTAAATTACTACATGCATAAATATACTAAAATTTATGTCTTATATATAAAGATATTTCCATATATGTAATAATTATAAAGAAATGTAATGCACCCCTTCCTTTTATTATAACCAGCAAATTCGAAGTCATCGGGCGAAGAATTACGTATGAGAGTTATGTAAATACTAGAATTCTCCATCAACGATGTGGAATAGCCATTCTGGAACATCTTAAGATTTCCGCAATAGCCATTTCATAGTTTAAAGAAATCAAAATTATTATGATTTTTACCCCACAAAAAACTACAGTGAAAAAGAGTAGTTATAGGTAAATTCACATGGAATGAGAAATCAAATTGGTCACATGGTTTTAGTATACGAACTCCAAGATCATCTTTAGATTGACAACAAACTTTGAGTAAAGATATATATTAAGGGAGGTCACTCACAAAACGAAGGGTCAATTTTGGATTAAAGTAAAAGCATTTGTTATTTGTATAATGTTGATGAGTGATAAAATAAGTAATGGAAGTAGAATTTTTGAGCCATTTTGAGAGGCATAATGTTTCACAAATGCAAGTGAAAATTGGTTTGCTCTATTTATAAGAAATATTATATCATAAATGATTTGAATAATGTTGAAGTTTGTTTGACTTTTCAATTATTTTTAAAAAAAAATGGTAATCTAATGCTATCTTCACTAGTAGAATTATTTGAATTTGACTTTGTCATTAAAGAAGTAATTCTTTTTCTTGATAAATTTATGTGGATATTCTACGTTAATATTAAGTGCTTTTCATTTTCATTTTCTAAATTTTTATGAAAGCTAATTTATGTTTGACTAATTAATTGAAAAGGCACTTACAATATAATTAACATTGGACCAAAACTATTAATAAGTATTTACTCAAAAATATTATTCATTTTTAGGGAAGAAATAATTTTTTAGCTTCAGAAAAATAGCTTCCACTAATTTTCAAAAACACATATTTTCGCCTAAAAAGTTAGTCGAACATTCCACTTTTTATACATAAACATTTTTTAAAATCTACAAAAAGAAAAGAAAAAACACATTTGACCAAATATGAGATTTAATAATTATAACAAAACAAATTCGCTTTAAAGCAATTTTAAAAGTAAGAAGTTATTTTTTGCCTTTTTGATTCAAAATCATATTTCTGTTTTGATTAGTTGAGCATTATGTAATGGCATATCAGCTCATATAAAAATATATGATCGATTTTATAAAGAAAAAATATCCTTAAAATGTAGTCATTTATATGCGATAAAACTTAGTAAAACTATAAATTACCGCGTCCACAAATATACTCAAAATTACGTCTTATATAGAAAGATATTTCCATATATGTAATTATTACAAAGAAATGTAATGCATTTCTTCATTTTTTTTTATAACCACGAATGGAGAAATTTGAAGTCACCAGGTGAAGGATTAGGATCAAGAGCGAAATAAATACCAGAATCCTTCATCAACCATGTGCAATAGCCATTTTGGAAAAGCTTAGTACTTCCGCAATAGCTATGCCATCGTTTAAAGACATCAAAACTGTTATGCTTTGGACCCCAGAAAAAACCACAATGATAACGAGTAGTTTCAGGTAAATTCATATGAAATGAAAAATCAAATTGGTCACCCGGTCTTAGTGTACGAACTCCAATATCATCATCTCTAGATTGACAATGAACTTTGAGTAAATCTGTATTTGGAGGAAGGCCACTCACAAAACGAAGAGTATATTTTGGATGCAAAGTGAAAGCATTTATTATTTGCATAATATTTATGATTGATAAAATAAATAATGGAAGTAAAATTTTTGAGCAAGGGTAATAAGCCATTTTGAGAGATGTAGTGTTTTATGAATGTAAATGAAATTGGTCAGCTTCTATTTATAAGATGAATATGAGTTTGAGCTCTGTATAATTTGATGCTATCTTGACCAGTAAAATAACTTGAATTTGATTTGGTCATTAAAGAAAAGATTATTCTTTTTGTAGATATTCTATTTCAATAAGTGCAAAATTCACGAAATTATTATGTTTGACTAATTGTGAGATAATTGATCTTTGACCAAAGCTTTTAACAAGTGTTTATATAATTACTTAAAAATACTTTTCATTTTTGGGAAAAAACCCATTTCTTCTATTGAATATAGCTAATTAATATATTTTTATATTGGTTAAAGATGATAAATTTATATCATTAATGTTAACGCTAAGTTCATTGACTTGGAGAAAACAAAACATGTGGCGTTATTTAATTGAATAATTTTTCATCTTCTTAATGTTTATTTAACACATGTTAAAAATATTTATATTGAGTTAAAGTTTTTGTGTTTAAACCATACATAGAAAATGAAGTTAAAGAATTAAAATTAAACAAGATTGAATTAAAGTGTCAAAATGAGTTAAATGAGTTTTGTGTGTGTTTGGCCATAATAATAATGATAATATATACAACACCAAAAGCCATGTTTTAATCCATCTCTTGTTTCACTTAAATGTCTACTATTCAAAAATAAATCTTCACTTTTATTTGTCATTTTAAATAAATTATGAAAAGATAATTATTTTTTCTCATGTTTTACCTTTTACATTAACTACTACTTTCTAAATTATTTTTTAAAATATAATATTAAACATCAATTAATATGAATATTGTGTGAAATACTCATATCAATTATTATTTTCTTAAAACGGGCAAAATTCAAATTAAAATAGACAAATTAAAATGAAGAGAGAAAGCATTCCCTCTATTTTAAAATTCTTTTATTTTTGTTATCGATATGCACAAGTATGCTACTAGAAATTACCTCTTATAGATATTTCCATGTAATTATTACTACCATTACTATCTATGAAGAAGAAATAAGTACACAACTGAACATTAATATGTGTGCTTCAGTTGTGTTTTTATCCTCATTGTTGGATGGAGTTTGATATTACATTTTAAAGGTCTTCGATATAAACTTTACGTGATATATCAATTGGATACATCACTTTATGAATGTATCATGACATATGTAATATATTAGAACGTTGAGTGATGTATTAGAAATTGAGAAGTGATATATCAAAATATTGATGGATGTATTCAAAATCGAAATACGATGTATTGAAACGTTTTAGAATATATTCGGATTCCACCAAATTTAAAAATTTATTCTAATTTGAAGAAAAATAAAATAAAAATATGATATAATTTCATAACATTATGAAATTTGGGTAAATTTTCCTATGTTGTTGACATATTTCCTATGCCCTCATTTATTGCTCAATCATTATTTTTTCATTACTACTAATGTACATTTAATTTATAAAAAATTTCATTAGTAGCAATGTACATTTAATTTATAGTACTTCCACTCTTCCTTTTTTTAAAATTATTTATACAGGTGATTTTTCTAATTCAAATGTGTTTGGTAATTCATTTATTTTTTTATTTTTTAAAATTTGTTTTGCATGTGAAAATGACATAAAGAATACTATAAATTACAATAATTAATAGCTTAATATTTTTTTTTATCTAATAAGAGGCAACAAACACAAAACTTTTAAAATTACCTTATGCATTTGAAAATTACATAAAAGTATTATAAGTTACAATAATTATTAACTTAATATATATATATATATATATATATATATATATATATATATATATATATATATTAACATATGGAATAACATATATTACTTGAGAATTACGTTAAAGGTATTATAAATCACAATAATTAACAACTGAAAATATTTTTATATCATATAAGAAAGTTGATTGACTCTTCTCATTTCATCTAGGCCACATATATTAAAACAGAAGGAGTAACATAAGAGTACTATAAAAACGTAACAAATCTTGTTGATTCTCTAAATTTCGTCTACGTCATATAAATTGAGACAAAAAAAGTAACATATATTGGGCTTGTGCTGACACGAGCTCCTATATCTAGTAATTACATATAAATGTAATACATCTCTTCCTTTTTTATAACCAAGGACAGAGAAATTTGAAGTCATTAGGTGAAGGATTAGGACCAAGAGCTAAGAAAATACTAGAATCCTTCATTAACCATGTGCAATAGCCATTTTGAAAAGGCTTAACACTTCCGCAAAAGCTACGCCATGGTGTAAAGACATCAAAATTTTGATGCTTTAAACCCCATAAAAAGCTACAATGAAAAAGAGTACTTCCAAAGAAATTCACATGAAATGAGAAATCAAATTACTCACCCGGTTTTAGTATACGAATTCCAAGATCATCATCTTTAAATTGACAATGAACTTTGACTAACTGTGTATGTTAAGGGAGGCCACTCACAAAATGAAGGGTATATTTTGGATTTAAAGTAATAGCATTTGTAATTTGTATAACATTGACGAGTGATAAAATAAATAATGTAAGTAGAATTTTTGAGCAACGGCAATACGCCTCTTTGAGAGTCATAGTGTTTCATGAATGTGGATGAAATTGGTCCGCTCTATTTATGAAATGATATGACAATGGTTTGAACAATATTGAAGTTTGTTTGACATTTTTTTGTGTTAATTTGGATCCTTCCATCATAAAAGAAAAAGATGTATAATTTGATGCTATCTTGACAAGTAAATAACTTGAATTTTATTTGTCATTAAAGAAAAGATTTTATTTTTCTTGACAAATTTTGTGAATATTCTATTTTAATAAGTGCTTTTCATTTTATTTTTTTTACGAGAAATGATTTGTGTTTGATTAATTTTGAGATAATTAATCTTTGACCAAGGCTTTTAATTATGTATTTACTTAAAAAAATACATTTCATTCTTGGGAAACAAATTATTTCATATTTTGAATATAGCTAATTAATTTATATTCTTATACTATTGTTTAAAGATGATAATTGATATAATTAATGTAAAAGTTGAGTTTATTGACTTGGAGAAAATAAAACATGTGGCGTTATTTAATTAAATATTTTTTATCTTTTTAATATTTGTCTAACACACGCTGAATATTTATATTGAATTAAATTGTTTATGTTTAATTGGTAGAGTAATTTCCCTCAATAGTCACCCAAGTTTGGAAAATTACCTTGAAATATCACTTATGTTTGTTTTAGGACCACAATATCATCCAATTTTACCTCTTTTCCTCAAAATATACTTACACAAAAAAAATTTTATCTCTCTCCTAATAGGATGCCATGTCACATTATTCCTTTTTCATTATTAACATTTGTTTAAAAAAAAATTAGACAACCCATATTACCTAGTAAAAAAAAATTACATAGCCCAAAAATTTCTACCTTAATTCTAGGGGATTAGGCAGCAAATCCAAATATGAGCTCCTCCGATTCTTCAAGAAAATATGTGGCTTCCTCCGATTTTTCAAGCGAGATAATGTTTTTATATGGACACTAATGGGCAATGGCACCTTTTTGTTGAGTCCGGAGCCAAAAGTGTAACTTTTTTTCTTTAAAAAACAAAAACGGCACATCAAAAAAAAAAATTTAACCAAAAGGGAAAAATCGCTCCTGACGGAGCGATTTTGTTCTGACAAAAATTGACGCCACTCCGCTAAAAGAAATAAAAATCTCTACCGATTTTCTCAAAAAAATATTTTTTCTTTAAAATCGCTGCTATAACAGCATTTTTATATTAAAAAAATTAAAAGAAAAATCACTGCTATTGCAGCGATTTTGTTTAAGAAATTAAAAAAAAAAAGTGCTGAATTGTTTAAGAAATTAGTATTTAAAAAAAAAAAAAATCCTACCCTTGCAGAGAATTTAATAAAAATTAAAAAAATAAAAATAAAACTGAAGCTAACGATTTTCATAAAAAGCTTTTTTTTTAAAAAAATCTTTACCCTTTTAGCAATTTAAATGAAAATTTTAAAAAAAAATTAAAACTGAAAATCGTTGCTTCGGCATCGATTTTTTCTTTAAAAAACTTATTATTTTTTTTAAATGGCAGCCGCCGGAAATTTATGTAATTTAAAACTTGTTCTTTATGTTTTTTTTTAATTCCTTAACAAAAAATCACTACTATAGCAGCGATTTCACTTTTTTATTTTATTTATTTTATTTTTATAAAAACGCTGCTATAGCAACGATTTTAAAGAAATAATAATTTATTTATTTTTTGAGAAAATTGCTGCCAAATACAGCGATTTTTATTTCTTTTAACGGAATGACGTCAATTTTTGTCAGAAGAAAATCGATCCGTCAGGAGGGATTTTGCCCTTTTGGTTAATTTTTTTTTTGATGTGCCCTTTTTGTTTTTTGAAGGAAAAAAATGACCCTTTTAGCTTCGGACTCCCTTTTTGTTGATAATTTAATTCATTAGAGTAATAAGGTAACCATATTGTCAAACTACAAAGGATATAATGTTTATAAAGAATTTTAAAAAATGTTAATAATAAAAAAGGAATTAAAAAAATGTTAATAATTAAAAAGGAATAATGTGACATGGCATCCTATTAGAAGAGAGATAATATTTTTTTTTTGTATCAAGTATATTTTGAGAAAAAGAAGTAAAGTTGTGTGATATTGTGGTTCTAAAACAAACATGAGTGATATTTCTAGGTAATTTTCCAAACATGGGTGACTATCCATGGAAATTACTCTTAATTGGTACATGCAAAATAGAGTAAAGAGTTAAAATGAAATAAGACTGAGTTGAAGTGTAATAATGAAATTTATTGACAAGTTTAAGAGGTTGTGTATGTGTTTGACCATAACTATAATATATACAAAAGTAAAATCAAGTTTTGAACTATATGTGTTTGATTGTGTGCTGTAAATATGTTGCATTTTATATCTTTATGAATGTACTTTTTTATTGTTACCAATCATTATTTTAAATGTTAAATGTTGCATCTTTCTTATGGGGCCCATCCCTTAATGTTGCTAAGAGCTTTACGTATACAAATTTTGTTAGATTCTCCGATTTTTGTACATGTCACATAAATTGAAGCCAAAAAAAAAAAAGGACAAATTACTTAAGTACACAACATTACTTTACTTATTCTCAATATTTCTCTATTCTTTTACTAAAATACAAAAATCCCTTATTTTCTCCCAATTTAACTTAACCGGATACTTTATTAGTTTAAGTATCTGCCCGTTATTAATTAAAGTATCCGCACTGCTATATTATGCATCCGCCCGTTATTAATTAAAATATCCGTGCCACCAACTTAATAATTTAAGTATCCGCCATTTATTAATTAAAGTATCCGCGCTGCTATATTATGTATCCGAAAGACACTAAAAAAGGGATTTTTGGTAATTAATGAAAGAGTAGGGATATGAAGTAATTTCTTTCTTATACTATGTGATTTGCCTAATTTTTACAAAAAAAATTGCACACGTCACATAAATTAAAATGAAAAAATAATATATATTAGGCCCGTATTGATACAAGATCCTATATCTGGTAATAATATTGAAATGTAATACATCCCTTCTTTTTTTATAACCATGGATAGAGAAATTTAAAGTCACCAGGTGAAGGATTAGAACCAAGAGCTAAGTAAATACCAGAATCCTTCATCAACCATGTGCAATAACCATTCTCGAAAGGCTTAACACTGCTACAAAAGCTATGCCATGGTTTAAAGACATCAAAATTATTATGCTTTAAACCCCATAAAAAGCTACAATGATAAAGAGTACTTCCAACAAAATTCATATGGAATGAGAACTCAAATTGGTCACCCGGGTTTAATATACGATTTCCAATATCATCATCTTTTGATTGACAATGAACTTGGACTAAATGTGTATACTGAGGAAGGTCACTCACAAAACGAAGGGTATATTTTGGATTTAAAGTGATAGCATTTGTTATTTGCATAACATTGATGAGTGATAAAATAAATAATGAAAGTAGAATTTTTGAGTAAGAGTTATAAGCCATTTTGAGAGACATAATGTTTCGTGAATGCAAATGAAAAATGGGTTGCTCTATTTATAAGATGATATCATAATGATTTGAACAATATTGAAGTTTGTTTGACTTTGAATTTTGATATTTTTGGAAATTGAGTTAATTTGGATATTTCCAATTATTATTTTTAAAAGTGTAATTAAGCTACCTTGACTAGTAAAATTATTTGAATTTGACTTTATCATCAAAAAAGGAATATTTTTCTTGATAAATTTCTGTGGAAATTTTATTTTAATACCAACTTCTTTTATTTTCATTTTTTTAAAATTTTATGAGAAATAATTTATGTTTCACTGATCATTTTTAAAAGTACTATCGAAGAAGGAAAATTTTTCTTGATAAATTTTTAAAAAGTGTCATTTTTATTTTTTTTATGAGAAATAATTTATAATTGACTAATCATGTTAAAAAGTACTTATGAGATGATTAGACCAAAGCTTTTAACAAATGCTTATGTATTTGCTCAAAAATAGTTTCTATTTTAGGAAAAAAAAAAATTAGCTTCAGACAAATAGCTTTCCCTACTTTTCAAAAACACATATTTTCTTCTAAAAATTAGCCAAACATCTCACTTTTTTAAATATAAACATCTTTAAAAGTTTACAAAATGAAAAGAAAAAATGTCTTTGATCTCACAAAAAATTGAACAAATATGCTATAATAATAAAGGAATAAGAAATTACTTTTTACTTATTTGACCAAATATGCTATCTTTAAATAAATGAATTTTGAAATAGATGTAGACCTCACAACATAGTCATTTTTGAAATTGATAAAGTGTTTTTTATTCGCTTTTATTTATTCATTTTATATTTGAAAAGACTTTAAAAATTAATAACTAATACAAATATGTTATCACAATAATCATATTAATTGATATTTAATATTACATCTATAGTAAAATATAATTTTTTAATATATTAAAAATAAAATAAAGAATTAAAATAATAAACGAGTAAAAATAAATTAGGACTATTCACATGCAAGTAGTACTCTATACATTTTTTAAAAACTGAAATAATTTAACTATGTTTGTAATCCTTAACTTTTGAAAAAATATTTTTCTTTTCATTTATAACAGCTAAACAAAAAAAATCACGAAAAAATGATTTGTGTTTAACTAATTTTGAGATAATTAATCTTTGACCAAAGCTTTTAATAAGTACAATGTATTTGCATAGAATACTTTTCATTTTTGGGAAAAATATTATTTCTTATATTGAATATAGCTAATTAATTTATATTCTTATATTGCTTAGGATGATAATTGATATCATTAATGTAAACGTTGAGTTCATGTATCTGGAGAACAAAATATGTGGTGTTGTTTAATTGAATATTTTTTATCTTTTTAATGTTTATCTAACATACGTTGAATAATTCTAATGAGTCAAATTTTTCGTATTTAAATGGTATATGAAAAATAGAGTAAAAGAGTTAAAATGGAATAAGATTAAAAACAAGATTGAGTTGAATGATTTAATTGATATAAACATGTAAGTTGTGTGATTATTATTGATATAAAAATAAGTTTAATGATTTTGCTAGATAAAAAGTTGAGTGATCTTCTGAGATATGAGCTCTAACAATAATATATCTTTTCGACTAAGGGCAATATAGTCTTTCATGTTTGATTGTGTGCTTTAAATATGTTGCATTTTTTAATTGTTGGACTAAAATACCAATCATTATTTTAATGCTAAATGTTGCTAATAGCTTTCCTGTGCCCTCATTTACTGTTCAATCTTTATTTTATTTTTAATTAGTAGCAGTGTACATTTTATTTATATTATACTTCCACTCTTCCCTTTTAAAGATTATTTATACAAGTGATTTTCTAATTCAGATGAGTTTGGTAATTCATTTTGCCTATGAAAATTACATAAAAAAATACTATAAACTACATTAACTAATAGCTTAATATTTTTATGATCTATCTAATAAGAGGCAACAAGCACAGAACTCTTAAAAGTACCTTTTGCATTTGAAAATTACATAAAAGCAACTTAAAATATTTAAAGTATATAAAGACCACATGAAAATAAACAAATGGAATACCATATTTACTTGAAAATTACGTAAAATGTACTATAAATCACAATAATTAACAACTGAAAATATTTTAAAATCATGTAAGAAATTTGGTTGATTCCTCTAATTCCATCTGAGCCGCATAAATTAAAACAAAATGAGTAACATATATTATTTGAAAATAAAGTAAAAGTACTATTAAATGTATACAGATCTTGTTGATTCTCCAATTTTCGTACACATCACATAAGTTAAAAGAGAAAAAGTAATATATATTAGGCTTGTGCCGACACAAGATCCTATATTTAGTAATTATATAGAAATGTAATACATCCCTTTCTTTTTTATAACCAAGGATAGAGAAGTTTGAAGTCACCAGGTGAAGGATTAGAACCAAGAGCGAAGTAAATACCAGAATCTGCCATTAACCATATGCAATAGCCATTCTGGAAAAGCTTTTCACTTCCACAAAAGCTATCATTTGGTCTAAAGACATCAAAATTTTGATGCTTTAAACCCCATAAAAAGCTACAATGATAAAGAGTAGTTCCAAAGAAATTCATATGAAATGAAAACTCAAAATTGTCACCCTGTTCTAGTATCCGATCTCCAAGATCATCGTCTTTAGATTGACAATGAATTTTGACTGAATTTGTATTTTGAGGGAGACCACTCACAAAACGAAGGGTATATTCTGGATTTAAAGTGAAAGCCTTTGTTATTTGCATAACGTTGATGAGTGATAAAATAAATAATGAAAGTAAAATTTTTGAGTAAGAGTTATAAGCCATTTTGATAGACATAATGTTTCATGAATGCAAACGAAAATTGGTTTGCTCTATTTATAAGATGATATCATAATGATTCGAACAATATTGAAGTTTGTTTGATTTTGAGTTTCGATATTTTTGGAAATTGAGTTAATTTGGATCTTTCTAATTATTTTTTAAAAAAACAGTGTAAGCTTCCTTGACTAGTAAAATCATTTGAATTTGAATTTGACATCAAAGAATGAATATTTTTCTTGATAAATTATGTGGAGACTCTAGTCCCTACTATAATATTAAGTGCTTTTTTATTCTTTTTTTATTTAATATAATCATTTTTAAAAAAATTATAAAAGGAAAAGAAACAATGTCTTTGATATCACAAAAAATTGACCAAATATGCTATAATAATAAATTATTCTTTCTTTATTTGAGATTGTATTTAGGGTACTTATATATAGAGAGGGAGTGTCTATAAGACTTCAAAACTACCTTCAAATAAATAAATTATGAAATAGATGAAGACTTCACAACGTAATCATTTTGAAATTGATAAAGTGTTTTTTATTCACTTTTATTTATTCATTTTATATTTTGAACCCGTCTTTAAAAAATAATAATTCATATAAATATTTTATCACAATATTCATATTAATTAATGTTTAATATTACATCTTTAACAAAATTTAATTTTTAATATGTTAAAAATAATAAATAAAAATATTTTTAAAATAATAAATAAGTAAAAATAAATCAGTACTATTCACATGCAGGTAATACTCTAATATACATTTAAGCTTATCATATTCAGCAATTAATTATGGAATAGCACTTTCCACGTCATTGCCACCTTACCATGATTCAGCACACCTATAAATGAGTTAGATAAATATGCATTCATATGAATTTAATACATTTCTCATTTTATCGTTATGTTTAAATGCATCCTTATAATACACTCCCTCTGTCCCTTTTTGTTTATTACTTTTTATATGTTCCGTTTTTCTTGTTATTTTTGACAAATTAAGAAATTACTTATTACATCTTCAATTTAATTGGAGAGTTAATATTTTTGAAAAAGATAGAAATAAGTAAATTAATTTTGAAATTTTATCATTAATAGGGATAAAATGATAAACTCACTATATCAATTACTATTTTTTTTATTTGATCTTGTATTGATATTAAATTTCAAAGTCTTAAAACAAAGATGGATAAAATATATTTTTTAATCTTATGATCTTAAATATGTCAAATGAAAAAGTAAAATTAAAGAATTTTCAAAAAATAAATATATTTTTAAAGAACAAACTAAAGAAGAGTAAGATAAATATGTTTAAACGTAATAATAATAATAATAATAATAATAATAATAATAATAATAATAATAATAAAACTAAATAAGTACTAAATTATTTCTATAACTAGACAATGAATTATTTTAGAAATCTATAAGAAGTAACATAGTAATATCCAACAGCATGGATATCTTTTAAAAATGAGTTAAATGATTAAAAATATATTTAAATTATCTCATTTTATTGAGATTATATTTGAAATTACTAAGAGCTCGTTTGGTTTGAAGAAAAGTTATGATATAATAAGTTATGTTAGAGTAAGTTATGATGAGATTAGTTAAGTTGAGATTATTTTTTATTAGTTGTTTGGTTTGTTATATTTAAATAATATGCTTGACATAATTTCTAAGAATAAGTTATTTATTTACAAAAATACACTTTAAGAATTAGTTGTTTGTTTATAAAAGAGGGTTTAAGTGTTACTTTTGTTATTTTACATTTTTATCTCGAGATAAATTATTCCGGATTAGTGTTCCATCCACAAATAGAGATAACTTATCCTAGTTATAATTATTAATTATGGGATAAGTTATCCCACACTTTGTTACCAAACAATTAATTGAGAGGTACTAGAAACTTATCGTGTGATTATTTTTTCTTATCCATCACACCAAACGATCCCTAAGAGTATTACTTTTCTTATTTGGACTATCACCCAATAGTAAAAACACCAACATGTTGAATAAACCAAATATTTGTCTAGAAATACTTCTAGACGTGTTTGTCTATAATATATTCATTCACCTGACATATATAACAACTCTATTTGCTAACACATTATTTTTAAAAAATATATTTTTGATTAACTTTCTTAAAATTCTAAACTCTTCCTTTCAAATCAGAGATACCGATGACACGACAGATGTGATCATTGATAAGAAAAATAAATATCACAATTAAAATAAATTAATTTATACGATGATAGTTTGAATCTTTAATCTTATATTTATTTATTTAAATTTGCCATAAAAAGAAATTTTACTCATGAAGTGCCACGTGACAGAATCTTGAGATAATTAATCTTTGACCAAAACATTTAACAAATATTATATATTTACTTAAAAATACTTTTCATTTTTGGGAAAAAAAGTTATTTCTTATCTTGAATATAGCTAATTTAATTAAAATTTACCATGAAAAGATAATTTTAATCATGAAGTGCCACATGAAAGAATAAAAAAGAAAGTACATACATCATTATATTGTAATTCAAATAAAAAACATACACTCTAAATAATATAGGTATAAAATTTTAAAAACTGAAATAATTTAAATATTTTTTGAAATTCATAATTTTTTTTAAAAAATATTATTTTATAAATTTTTTATTTATAACAACTAAATAAAATTTAAACGTTGAAGTGTTTCTACTTTCTATAATGGACAGGGACATATGAAATAAAAAATAAAGAAGCGGGTCAACTTAAAGACGTTCTTTATATAAGTTACCAACCCAAACGCATTCGAGGCTTGCTCTTTTCTTTTTTTTTCTAATAATAAACAAACGCCATTGGTTCTGTTTCTCTCTGCTTCACTAATGGCTACTGGCAGTGTAGTTGGGTTCGTCGGTTTGGATGATATCAGCTTGGAATTGGCTACTTCGCTTCTTCGTTCGGGTTACTCTCTTCAGGCATTCGAGGTTGTTGATAAATTCTTGTTATGTTTCTGATCATATGATTCTAATTTCTTGATTTTCGATCAGTCTTGTACTTATGAGTTGTTTTTCTTCTGATTTTTCATCAAGATTGATGAAGATCAGTGGTTTTTAATCAAGATTATTATCAAGATTGATGAAGATTTTAAATTTAATTTAAAGAAAATTAAAGATTTAGTCTAATGCTTTATAGATCACTTCACCCTTTTTTTTTGGGTGTTGGTGTGGGTAGGCGGGGGATGGCATGTACATTATGCAGTGCCTTGAGATTTCTAATAATCAAAGTGATTATCAAGATTTAGTCAATGATTGATGAAGATCTTGAATTAAAATTTCAAGAAACTTAAAAGATTTAGTTTAATGCTTTAGTTTTGTCAATTTTTTTTGGGTGGGTACATTATGCAGTGCCTTGAGGTTTTTAATGGTAAGTTCTCATGGGTTGGGAAAAGATTTGATTTGAATGGGCTTACTATTTATGACTATGTTCCATCAAGAAAGTAGGTTTCAAGAAAAACACTTTTAAGTTTTCAATGCCTGATATTGGTCAGTGTTAGTGAAGAGTTGCTTTGAAATTTTTCCATTTACTATTAGCTTATATGAACATTTGCTTCGGTCTGTTTCAGAATTGTTGATAATTTTGTTTACATAATTATAGAATATCAAAGATGTTAAATCTTCTTTCTACTGATAAAAAAATACGTGAAGTTATATTTCTTTGATCTCTAGCATTGGGGCTAGAATGCTTTTCTTGGTTCATCACCTGACATAAAGTTTCTATGTGGTTGAAAGAAAGTGGACATCTATGTTCTGTCTTCACTCGTCTGCTTCTTTTTCTCAATGTCATCTGTTTAAGATTGGTAATGCCCTTTGTGGTTGGTGGTTTTGATATGTGGTGTCAACAGGCAGGAAGTCCTTTGGTTGATAAGTTCTTAAAGCTAGGTGGTAAAGTATGTGCCAACCCTACTGAGGCAAGGAAAGGTGAGATCTGGGTTCACTTTCTTTATGTTTCCTATCCCACAGCCTTCTCTTACAGATTTTCCTTGTAATGTTTGGCTATATGTCCCAGTTTAAACTATGTACAGACAATTGATGAACACCTCAAAACCTAGTGTAAATCAAACCTTGTTCTTACATTTGAAGAATACCCCTCCTCTTGTTTCATTCTTCCTTCACAGTTTACTTTCCAACTGTTTAACTGCCATCATCACCATGTGCTTAAGTCTCACCTTTTTGCTGACCTTACATATTGAATTTTATTTTTTTCTCAATCATACATAAATTTGAATAGATTTTTTTATCATGATTCAGTTCCATCTTAAGATACTGAAAATTGGACAGAAAATCCCATTTTCAGCTCCCTCGTGCGGGAAATGATCTCGACATTTCAAACTTTTAGCTTTTGTCTCTCTGTATTGAGTTTGGCCGTTCTTGTCTGTTTTGTCTTTATGCGGCAGGTCTTTATTTCCTTTTTTCTGATCGAAAGATATTTTTGGACGTCCTATTGCTAATTTACTAGAACACTATGATTTTGAAGGTGCAAAAAAGATGTTGGGATGTATAATGGAATAGTATATTGTGGTGATCTGGAACATTAGATGTAATCTATTAGTAGCCCAAAAGAAGATTTTCGGCCAATATAATCTAGAATATTTTTTCGTGATTACCGGAAGACTTAAAAGAAGGTGATGTCTGCAAGGTTCTTGCTCTCTGATTTATACAGAAAATAGATCTATCCTTCTGTCTAATATTGCCTTTAGAAGTGGATGGCTTGAGGTCATCATTTAACCGTTCTGCTGTCTCCAGTAAATACGATGGAGAGAAGCAACAATCTTTATAGCCTACCTTGCTTGACATTGTATGGTGAAAGTTCTTCACAGTTTCTCCAGGTGTCTTGTTACGTACAAAAATAGTTTCTGATCCACTTCACCATTTTCAGGTGTAGCTGCATTGGTCATATTGTTATCTCATGCTGATCAAATAAATGATTTAATTCTGGGCGACAAGGGTGTTTTAAACGGTAAATGTCTATACATATTCTAGGTTTCTGTCTGATCAGTTTGATGAAGGCGCAATGCCATTGCCTTTTCTTTCCTTTCTATTGATGTTTTTTCTTGCTTTACAGGATTAAGCAAAGATACGATCATCATTTTCCATTCAAATGTATTACCTTCACAGATTCAGAAGCTGGAGTTGGCTCTAAGAGGCAACATCTTGATCTGGCTAATTTTCATATTTTATTGCCATATTTAGAAGTAATAAATGTTACATATTTGTGAGAGTAAATTTGTCTCTTTCTTATCGTGCCCCTTGTATAATTGAGTTTTCTTGTGATGTTTGAAGTCTAATTGATGAATGACTACGGAAAATATCTATCTTGTGGGTTTTAAGCTTCTTGCACTATACTGCCATTTTACTGCTGAATCTTAGCAAGTTTGATGATTTGTTAAGACATATGAGATAAAACAGAGTAGGCCTTAGTATTTTTTTGTTGTTGAATGTAACTCTATAAGATGAGCTAGCATTTGTGATAAGAATTTAATTTGGATATCATAGTTCACTAGAGCATAAGCTAAGACTTGTAGGGCATTAGCGTTCGTGATTTTTTATCATTTATTCTTTGTGGCGGGTGAATTATCAAGGTGAACTGGGCATATGCCTGGGATGGACATTTTCACTATGAAGATAAAATAGAGGAAGATGGAAATATAAGGATTTACACTTGTGTAACTGCCATTGAAAATTTAACAGACATCTGCTAATCTTCAAACTGTTCTTCTTTTGACTAATGCAGATTGTTATGGCACAAACTTCATTGTTGATATATATGTCTCAAAAGCAGTATCAGAGGTTCTGAATGATAAAACTATGGTAAGACATAAAATTCCCCATGAGAACCATTTCTGAGGAGTTAGCTAGAAATTTATCTTCTACTTTTTGTCCTTTACTGATGCCAGGAATATTTGTTCTTTCTTTTCAATGATGATAGATTATTTCCTCTGGAAGTTCGGAGTCCATTGCTAGAGCACAGCCCATTCTTTCTGGTGCAGTAACTTGTCTTGCTATTCTGGATTTATTTTTGCAGAAATTCACTATTGAAATCATTGTTCTTAAAATTTTTACCAACTGTTAGAGCCAGAGAAAATTGGTTACTCTCATGTTTCTTTGCTTTTCTGAGTCGACTTTTTCCTGTGGACAGCCATGTGCGCAAAGCTATACACCTTTGAGGGTGAACTTGGTGCCGGAAGGTACATTATGTATATCTGTCATGTCTACCAACTTTTGCTGTTTTTCATGTCATTATTGAGAAAAATCGAGCAATTATGATTTGCTCAGTTTAGATTATAGTGGTATGTTTAGTTTGAATATCACAAATTTAATCTGCGTAGTTATGTTAGTATAATGATTTTGTGACAATCTATTTATCTGTTACAATTATGCTTGCAGCAAAGCTAAAATGGTGATTGAGCTCCTTGAAGGAATTCATTCTGTTGCTTCGGTGGAGGCCATCGGTCTTGGTGCTCAAGCTGGAATTCATCCATGGATACTTTATGACATAATATCCAATGCTGCTGGAAATTCTTGGTGACTGCATTTACATTTTCATTTCATTTTAGGCTTATTTGATAGATAGCCACCTCAAGGTTTTTATGAAGATGTTTAGTGTAATATCTTAAATTAGATAGTTTATTGTTCCGAAAAGAGTATGGTATTAGTGCATCACTGTTATTTCTCAATCTTCTATTCAGTTGCTAAAGTTTATCTTGCACTTGATCACTTAGTTTCCTAGTACTATTACTGCTGGAAAATGTCAGCTAAAAAATGTCCTATCCTACCTTCTTCATGAGTGCAAGAATTAGTTCTGAAAGAAAAAGATGCTTGAAAGCAGCTGTGCTGATTTAAAGGGATAGTTAGTTAAGAAGTCTTAGATTCCAAGTTTTATGTTCAAGTTCAAAATCATTGCTGAATACTCGTGTATGATTCTGATCTTAAGTACATAGTTGGGTGCTTGATTAGGTATCGTTGATTCGACCAGTTCAATGTGTTATCTTATGCAGAAAGCTATATAAACTAGGTGTGCACATGGGCATGTCTTTGGGGTCAGTTTATGTTGTCATTGAGCCACGAGAAGTTAATTTTTTTTGAAAGATGTATTACTCCTCTGTTTCAAAAAGAATGATCTACTTTCCTTTTTAGTTTGTTTAAAAAAAAATGACTTCTTTCCTTTTTTGGTAACATTTTAATTTCAGCTTTCCACGTGGCATGTTTAAGCCACAAGATTAAAGGGCAATTTTGTACATTTGACATAACTTTAATTTAGGACCACAAGATTCAAAAGTCTTCTTTATTTTCTTGAACTCCGTGCCAAGTCAAACTAGGCCACTCTTTTTGAAACGGAGGGAGTATTAATCATTTGTAGAAGTCTTCATATGTTATTATGTATAGTTGTAAGTTGAATTAGCTCTGATACCATGTTCTTCCTTTCTGTCTTCTGATTGCTTTGCATTACTTCTCTATGTAATGATTAATTATTTTTGCATGCTGTCATTCTCAATTTTTTCTTAATATTTAAATTTTGCAGGGTTTTCAAGAATTCTCTTCCCCAGCTTTTGAGGGGTAATCAGACAAAACATCTCTTTCTCAACCTTTTCATTCAAAATTTGGTAAGACTCTCGTGTTAAGTTTCCATAGTTCTTTTCTTTTGAGAGCTAACATTACTATTCAGATTCTTTTGTAAGATGAAATGCTCTTTCTTAATCCTCTGTCCATAATATGTTTATTGCTTATAACAGGTTAGAGCATATAATGCCTTCTTCAGAAAGAGAAACCATAAGTTTAAAATGCACATTCTTTCTGAAAGGCACCTTTCAGTGTTTCTTTTCTATTTTTAATCCTGGGTTTTCCCTTAATTATATATTACCTTCGAGATAGACTCATTTTGAGCTGGTGTGAATTTCAAGAATAGGATGTTTGAAAAGATTTTACATTAATTTGATAACAAATGCTTAAAATGATATTGGAATGTTAGAAAAGCAAAATGGATAGTTAAAAGGATGTCACGCCAAGTTTGAAATATTATGAAGTGATTAATTGATTATAATTCATATTAGTTTGAAGATTTTAGAGGGAATAAAACTGTCCCTCAAAGGAAATGGGTCAAGTTTTTCAAAATCAGCCCAAAAGTAAACATCTAATTTATTGGGGCACAGGGAAGAACTTGAAAAATTCTTCATGGTTTTTCGCTTTCATGGTGTTGCGTCTGGCTACCGCTAGAAAATTCTTATAATAATTTCTGTCGTCTCTTTACTACTGTAGAGTTCCTATTCCCTGATTCTTTTTTGGTGCACTTCAGGGTAATGTACTAGACATGGCGAAATCACATAAATTCCCCGTTCCACTTCTAACGGTTGCTCATCAGCAACTCATAGCAGGCATAGTACCCATTCCTTCTTATTTTGTTTTGCGGAAGACAAGTAACATTTGGACGTGATCTCAGTTGCTTTGCATTTCATCTACAGGATCTTCACATCCCCAACAACAGAAAGATGACGATTCTACATTGCTCAAGGTCAGGTTTGAGTACACAAGGTTTTCCTACAGTAATGTAGCTTGAGCTTCTTTATCTGCTACTAACAGCAGGATGCGCTACAGGTTTGGGAAAGTTTACTTGGGGTAAATTTAGCTGATGCGGTCAATTCTAAAAGTTACAACCCTGAGGAACTGGCCAGTCAAATTACTTCCCAATCTGATACTGTGAAGCGAATTGGTTTCATTGGCCTTGGTGCTATGGGATTTGGCATGGCAACTCATCTGCTGAAATCAAATTTCTGCGTCCTTGGTTATGATGTAATGCCTTACATCTTTTTTATATTTGGTGCTGGACTAGTTCCATTTCAATATGTAGTTTTGGATGACTAGGTAATAGATATCCTACCTAAGTCAATGATAACTGTTTTCCCAATGACTCAAGGAAAATAATACATTTTCCATTTTCTAGAAATTTTTAAATGTTTTAAAAGAGTGGTGGGAAATTTAAAATTTTAATTTGAAATGCACACTACTCAGTCTAAGGCTGAATATCAGGAAGTGCATCAGAATCACTGTAGATTTAAATTTGGGGTAAAAATAAAGTATCTGCACGTAAAGCAATGTCAAAGTATAGGATAATGTCTTTCGAGCAACATCTTTTTTCCCTTTGAAAAAGTAGAGAAGGTGATTCACTTTTAGGGTGTGTTTTGATAATTCAAAGTTAGGAAGTGGTGGGAAAAACTTGGTCATCTTTCGTCCACCTACTGAGAAGGGAAAATCTTATCTTTTGATATTCTTTCCTTCCCTTGTCTGCTGTTACACCAAAGAGATACTTTGAAAAATTAAACTGCAAGTAACTGTAGGAACAAATCCTTCTATTTCATACATTATCTGAGATTATGTCTGCACTTGTGGCTTTTGTCTTTGATTCGTCAAAGAAATTTCTACAAGAAAAAGAAGCTGGAAATGACTTGCAAGACTGATTTTTGTTGACCTAATGAAAATTGGGTTCCTTAATTTATTCCGATCACTAACATCATTTTGTGCATATCTACATCGATAAACATCTCTCCTTACAAGGTACCTTGAAGTGTATCCCCATGCTTTATGTTGTGTATTGTCCTCTATTTACTGAATTCAGATGTTTGTTGTGATTTATTTAAAGCTAATAACTAAGTGAAAGTAATGGCTGCCTTCTCTTATGAAATTGTAGGTATATCCACCATCACTATCTCGATTTGCAGATGCAGGTGGCTTGACTGGGAGTACTCCTGCAGAAGTATCTCAGGGTAAATTAAGATGCTTTTTGATGTGTGCATCATATATTAAGAAACTGATGACAATCTTCAGGTCTTGTGTTGTCTGAAAATCTTGTCTGTTTGGCAAAGAGCTTTAAGTTCTAGGGGTCTGCTATTCTGTTTATTTCTTAATTGTATGATTTACTTTCTGGACGAGACTAAGCTAGAACAAGGTTGACTAACAAACTTATAGAAGTCAAGTTCATCCGTCTCCCTACAGTCAAGAAGAAAATGAGAAGGATCTTGAGCTTCCGCTTCCATCATTCTTGGATCTGGACAGCATAACTTAGAATAAGTATCTGTCAGATAATACTTTGTTTTCTGCTCAACAAGTCCAATGTAAAGTAGTTTAGCTATAAGATCAATTCCCTAATCTGTAATTAAAAGTTGCTTCTTTACTTTTTGATGAGCACTATGGCAAAAGTTTGACGCTACTTGCCATTTGCTGATCCTTTTAAATGTTTGTTTTGCCACCTTAATTGTTTCAGATGTAGACGTACTTGTAGTAATGGTCACAAACGAACTGCAAGCTGAAAGTGTTCTTTATGGTGATCAAGGCGCTGTGTCAGGTAAATACTGTGCTCTCACTTTTACATCTTTGGGCAGGACTAACCATCTCTCCTGGTTTTTATAGCCCTTCCATTTGGAGCATCTATTATCCTCTCATCAACAGTTTCTCCATCATTTATTAGCCAGCTCGAGAAGCGCTTGCAGAGTAAGTCTTTCCTCTCAAATTCCGTTGAAGTTTGCTTTCCTTCTTGTAATACATTTCCTGGCATTTTCTTGTTCATTCTTTTCGAGGCAAGTCCATTCCTGAATATACCAGTTCAAGGAGTAGATATATACAACAATGATTAAACCTCAATTCCAACCAAGTTTATAAAATGAAGTTGAAGTTTTGTATATTCTCTACTGGTAGAAATCTCTGACAAGACTAAAAGACTACCAGAAAGCAGGATCTGAAGTAATCATACTAACATGACTAACACGTATTCTTAACTAATTGTTATCACCTTTTAAAATATTTTTCTGAATTGTGCCCTATTTTTCACTAAGTCTACATGGATTCAATGAGTTTATAAACCTTTCCAAAAATCTTTCTTTCCTGTGATTTTGGGTATGCATCGCCCCTTTTTAACACCTTACCATGGTTTCACACCTGTAAACTGGTGTATCTGGAGGTTGACGTAGGGCATGACCAAACCATGTCAAGGATATGAACTACTTGCACCTTCAAGCAAAAATGACGTACTTGTGTGCTTGCGTGTGCAAAACTGCAAGCACATTGTTTTGTTTTTAAATTTATATTGGGGGATGATATCCTTGTCCGATGATATGATACAGCTTCCTGATTTAGATAGATGAAGTATTGGTCCTATGATTGAATATACTGCCTCTTCCAACATGTGACAGTTCCAATCTCAAGAGAACTAAATGGAGTTTAATGATCTCTTGACGCGTCATCACTTGCCAAACTGTGATCAGAGATTATGAAATCTTGAGTTTTCTCCAATTTTATGATAGTAATGGCTCTTTCTTTTCCAAAAATTGAGGACATAATTCTCATATCATCCACCTTTTATCATTCTTTGACTCACATATGCTTCAACTTTATCATCTGATAGGTGACCCGAAGAAATTAAAATTAGTGGATGCTCCTGTTTCTGGTGGGGTCAAGAAGGCTGCTAATGGAACCCTTACGGTGCGAATATGAAAAAATTAGCTTTCAAATCCTTGATTTTGGTGATTGCTTTTCATATTTCAAAAATGTTTTTTGTTTGGATGAACCTTGTCTGGTGACTTACTAGAAGTTATAACACCAATGCTAGATAATGGCATCAGGTACAGATGAGGCTCTCAAACACAGTGGTTCAGTTCTTGCTGGTAAGAAGTGGACTCTTTTATTTTGTCTCAAAATATCCTTTAGATATCTCTGTGTGATTTTCCCTTTCAAATGTTACTATTAAGGTACTGATCATTGTGTGCTTGCCTAAACAGCATTAAGTGAGAAGCTTTATATAATAAGAGGAAGTTGTGGAGCTGGCAGGTACCTTTAGTCTGAGTATTATCTTCTCTGACCTCACTGGATCACTTGATTTCATAGTACTTAACTTATTTGGGCATGCAAATACTTCTCCAATCACTTCACCTTGCTGTTTCTTCAATGAGTTTGTCCTGGAAATAGTACATCGGTTTTTGACTTCTGTATATGTGGATCTACCAGTGCTGTTAAGATGGTCAATCAACTTCTTGCTGGAGTTCATATTGCATCAGCTGCTGAGGCAATGGCATTTGGTGCTCGATTGGGTCTTAATACAAGACTTTTGTTTGATGTCATCACAAATAGTGGGGGAACATCTTGGTAGGTAACCCATACCGTTATTGAAGAAAATAATTTCCTTCTTTTCATTCAAATATAGGTAAAAGAAGCTGTGCAGTGCTCAGTTTTTAATTTTGTTTGCAACTGTGCATGGCATGATATTAGTTTTTAGATGTTACCCTGAACCTGATATTTCCGATATGTAGTCATGAATATTATAATGCTTTAGTGCTGAATGCAGAATGTGGTCCTATAATTAGTGAGACAGGAATCATAGAATCATCTATGATTGAGAGTGCGTCCAAGCTATATATATATTTTGAATTTGTGTTTGGAAGAAAAGTCAGTTTTTTTTTTATTAGTTAGATATTTCTGTGTAATGTGGTCTTTATGATTGTGAGTATTATTTTTTGAGAAGCTCACTCATGATTTGACTTTAAGCAGGAAACCTTCAAAAACTTTTATTCTTTAAGGAATCATCTCACTGTGTTGTGCATGAGTTTTCGGTTGGTTCTTTGGTCATTGTAGAAATAGTTGTTGAATTGTATGTACTACCTCATCTGAAAGTATAAATTAGTAAAAAAAGGATACTTATATTTATTTAGTTGTATCTTCAACCGTTGCAAGACTCAAATTAAGATTTCCTTGTATTATACTGTTTTGAATTGTGTATATATAAAAAATATTGCTAGAGAGTGGATGTTTTTATTTGTTTAATTATTTGTTCATCAATATTGATTGATGCCTTCAACAATAGTCATTTTCAGAGATATGCTTGGAAAAACTTTGCCTTTTTCATCTTATTGTAACCTATTTTACAAGCAAAGTCGTAATTTCATAAGACATGGTAAAAACATGTCTTGGCATTTCTTTCTCTTTCCGGGGTGAGGTTGGTGTCTTCTGTGCATGAGTTGTCAGAGAGTTTATAGATGTATTTGTTTGTCTCATGGTAAGCAGGAAATCATGTTGTTTAATTCATCGGTTGGTGGAACTGAGACGATGTTAGAATGATTAACCTTGGCTTATTTGCTCCAATACCAGCATAGTAGCTTAACTTTTATGGTGTCTTCTAATTATCACCCTGTAGGAAAATGAGGCTCTGAGCTCCTCACAACTCTAAGATGTTAACTGATGCCTGAGAATTTCTGGTTCTCCACCTGCTTTGCCTGCTTTCATTATGGAGCTATTTACTTCTTTCTAGAAATTGTGCTTATCTGTGGCATGAGATTTGTGTTAATGTGTGAACAGTAGGATTTATTTGGATTTGTATTTTTGCAGGATGTTTGAGAATCGTGGGCCGCACATGATAGAAAATGATTATACGCCGCTGTCGGCACTTGATATCTTCGTGAAGGATCTGGTGAGGCTGATAAACATTGAACACATTTCATATTGCAGCTGTGTTAACTTTGATTTTTAATTTCGTTAAGGCTATTCTTATGGTTTTAACAGGGCATTGTTTCTCGTGAAGGCTCATCACGCAGAGTGCCGCTTCATATTGCAAACATTGCACACCAATTATTCCTGTCAGGTGCGGTTAAGAGATCTGTTACTTTCTATTTTAACTTTGTGTATCCTTTACTGCAAGCACTCTAGCAAATGAGATTTTCCATTTTCATCCCCCACTTTTCTCAATGATATCCAAATGCGGTTTCATTTATTACAGCAAAATTGACAGTTTCTAAGTTTTGTTTGACCTAAAAGTATTACAACGATAAGATACTGGTACTGTCTAGGATTGCTCATTACTATTTTAACTAACATTTGGTTTCTTTGTCGAGTCACTCTTCTGGAAAGAAGAAAACTCTTGATGCATATTATTGTCATGTAGCGCAACTTCAATAATTTATATTCAAAAGACTGTGCAAGTCTACTGTTGCTAACTAATTAAAAAGAAGAAACTTTTAAGTACAACAAGTTGGGTTTCCCATTGTTTGCTTTTGGTCTACGGACATTTGATTTCAGCTTATTCACCATTTTATTGCCCAAATATATTTGGAAATTGTCCCTGAATATCATGCTGTAAAGATATTTTTATCGATGTTCCTTTTTTCTTTGTTTGAAAAATTGGATGAAATAGACATTCTCCCAAAGCATATTTTCCTCTTTTCTTTTCAATCACGAGATGTAGAAGATTGTGAGGCCTAATGTTTGTATGAATATGCGATCATGAAAATGTGGTTAAACTGGGGAGGGGTGGGTAAAGTGGTGACTGGAAGAGAGATATTTTTCTATTAGTAGGAGGAATTGCTGACAAACAGCTGAATAGGTGGTCCCCTTATGCTAGCCAGTATTAACTATGGCTTCCAACAAAGTATTTAACTAGCGTTAAATGTCTTAGATTTGTCAGTTCTGTGCCGTCTCAGCCATGGGTTTAACCAGATAAAATTGTGGTCCTGTCCTCCTCATAACCCTTTTTTAACCAGCACAGATTACTCTTTTTTCTAATTAACCTTTGTTTAACTTAATGGTGTTTGAGCATGTAAATTGAACTGCTGTACTGCAAAAGCACTCTCTTTCATGTTGTGTAACCTGTCTTCATACTGTTTATATGTCTCATGGATTAGGTTCTGCTGCTGGATGGGGCAGATTGGATGATGCTGCTGTAGTAAAGGTATGACCAGCTGTATGTAATAAGAGATGCCATGTTAATTAATGTTTGAATTTATGAAAATATGCTCAATTATCATTCAGTTTATTCCAAAGACGATGTAGTTTTCCTCTGTTAATTATACTGCAGCATGAATTTGATAGGCATAACTTGTAAGGAGAATGCTTCAGCTAATTGTTACCATCTACTCTATCTCAAACTTCTGCAGGTTTATGAGACGCTGAGTGGAGTCAAAGTTGAAGGAAAACTTCCTGTTCTCAATAAAGAATCTGCATTGCAGTCCCTTCCTCCTGAGTGGCCAGTGGATCCGATCAATGAAATACGTACACTAACAGAGAATAGTTTGAGGACTTTAATTGTTCTGGATGATGATCCAACTGGGACTCAAACTGTTCACGATATTGAGGTCCTGACAGAATGGTAAAATGCTTCTATAAATTTCAAGAGACAGTTTAGTTCCTTTTCCAAAAAATTGTCTTCTGGATTCACAAACAGAGACTCTAGCGAGTGTTACCAATTCAAAATGGTATGGCAGGAAGACTGAGTTTCAGAGTGTAATTTCTTCATTTCTTTATATGTGTTGCGTATTATTCATGTTATTTAAGGTGCGGAAGTGGGAAAACTGGAAATAATTAACCAAAATCCCCATTCGTTAAGTGTAGTCTATAGGCCAAGCACTTGTATGACAGGTGTGAGCGACCAAACAAAAGAAATTAGTGTCCAGCTATTTGTGGAACTAGATACTTGTAATGTTTAACTTAAATAAACTAGCAATAGATACATGTTGCTCAGTTCTTTATCTATTTCCTTCATTCTCTTCTTCGTGCGAGGAAAGAGAGTTGAGATCTATTTTGTTTAATACATTTATCATGTAGAAGATGATAACAATATAATTTCCCTTCTTTGTTAGCTTCAATCTCCATTACTCTCTCCTCTCCATCAAACTTTATAAATGCTCTTGGTTAACATACTTCTTATCTCCATCATAGATGAAACTTTGTTATTTGATCCTTATAGAGATAAAAACTTCAAAATATTTTTGTTACTTTTACCAGTCATGAACTTGCTAATTTTTGCAGGAGCATTGAGTCACTCATTGAAGAGTTCAAAAAGAGGCCTAAATGTTTTTTCATTTTGACTAATTCCAGAGCATTGACTTCTGAGAAGGTAAAAAGACTTACATTGAAGAAAAGTTTCTATATCGAACCCCTTCAAAGAATTTTTGTATTTGAAGTCTAACAGCTGCTGGCTAAGTTACTTATCTCATTGATTGTGACATCATTAACTGACGCTTCTCACTGCAGGCTAGTGCATTGATAGCAGATATCTGCAGGAACATTGATTCTGCTGCCAAGTCAGTGGAAAAAGCAGACTACACAGTGGTTCTGAGGGGTGATTCAACCTTACGAGGTCATTTCCCTGAGGTGAGGATAGAGATAAGCTGACAGATATCAAACCTTGTGTGGCCTTTCTTTCCCCAACTTGTTTGGGATTGTGTTGTGGTTGTCGTCCTTTCTTGACACACTATTAAGATATCGTTTTATGCTACCTAGGAAGCAGATGCAGCTGTTTCTGTACTGGGTGAGATGGACGCATGGATTATCTGCCCCTTTTTCTTACAAGGAGGCCGTTATACCATTGGAGATACACATTATGTTGCAGATTCTGATAGGTACCTCTCTAATCTAACTTATATTAGTTGTTTGGACTTGCCGGAAAACACTAATTATGTCTTCTTGTCTTTAGGCTTGTTCCCGCTGGTGAAACAGAATTTGCTAAAGATGCTGCATTTGGATACAAATCTTCCAACATCCGAGAGGTCAAGCCTTGTCTGTTTCTGAGGAAAACATGTTTTCTGCTTCACACTAAACTGATGTAGTTGTTATTCTTTCTTTTTTTTCTCCATTTGATATTTTAGTGGGTAGAAGAAAAAACAAAGGGCCAGAGACCTGCTAGCAGTGTTTCATCAATCTCCATCCAGCTTTTAAGAAATGGTGGACCAGATGCTGTTTGTGAACATCTCTGTAATTTGCAGAAGGTACATAAGCGTCATCGCCATCTTACTCTTACTCTTACATAATTGCTCTTTCTTTATTACCTCCACTGACTCATTAGTATCCATCATCTGACTGTGTTTGTCAACATGGCTAGCTTATGCTTGGCACCTATTTTCTTTTTTGGCGATGTACTTTTCTTTCGTACAGCTCTTATCATGATCTCAAAGTTCCTTAGAGAATGGACTTCATGTTAGAAGTTCGCTGTTTGTGTGTCTTTTGGGTGATGGTATTCTACATATGGAGATTTGTGTGTGAGCTTTGGTTCATACACATAAAACTTGGATTTGACTTAAAGTGCAAACATGAGATTACAAAGTCATAGATGCTTACCTTCTCAAACCCCTCATTACAGCCAAAAGCCTTACTCTTTTAGAATCCTGCATACTGAACCCTTAAACTCCTCTTAGTTTTCTTCCATAACATTACTGTCATGTGCAGAGAGTCTAATAGAGAAGTTCACTGATAGTTGCTGATGTTTAGGGAAACCATAAGACCCTTGAGGCCGTAAATGTTTTAAAATTGCAAGTGAATGACAGAGTTGTAGATGGTAGTGAGCAATCTATGTTCACAACTGCCAGCTTAGTGCTACACAATTTACTGCATAAGCAAACTTACCAGATTTCCTTCTGAAGAGCTTCACAGAAGCTTTTGATGCCAGTCCCTGAACTACTGGATAGTGAAAAGGAACCTTCCACTCTGCTGTGGGCTTGGAAAATTTCTTGCTGGGTTGATTTTCCCTTCCTTACAAAAACTCAACCTTAATTATTTGTTGCTCCTGATCGCATTTCCTGTAACAGGGTTCAACATGTATAGTCAATGCAGCTAGTGAAAGAGACATGACTGTATTTGCCGCTGGAATGATAAAGGTTTTATAGAATTCCCGTTACATTTGATATTAGTTCTTTTTCATGTGGTGAGATGTAAGTTGATCTTCATTTTCTTTGCTCTATATGCAGGCAGAACTAAAAGGAAAACACTTTTTGTGCCGTACTGCTGCCAGTTTTGTTTCTACTCGAGTTGGAATCATCCAAAAATCTCCAATTTTGCCAAATGATATTGGAATAAGTAGAGAAAGAAATGGTGGACTTATTGTTGTGGGTTCATATGTTCCAAAAACAACAAAGCAGGTCAATTATAACAAGTTTCGTATGCTTAATTTCTATTGGCATTCCGTCACACTTATATTTCAAGTTCACTGCAGGTTGAAGAACTAAAACTACAATATGGTCATGTTTTGAAGACTATAGAGGTAAAACTGAATACTGTATGTTATACTTTTGCTGAAAATATGAAGCTAAGTTTTAATTTCCTTTCCTGAAAAGTAGATTTCAGTAAATAAAGTTGCCATGGAGTCATCAGAAACGAGGGAGGAAGAAATCAATCGAGCTGCTGAAATGGCAGACGTTTACCTTAGAAATCATAAAGATACTTTCATAATGACCAGTAGGGAGCTGATCACAGGCAAAAGTGAGTCTTCATATTATCTAATGACGAATACTAATTCCTTGCCATCCTGATTTTGTTTTATTCACTTTTTTGTGCTTTTAACATACTGTACTATACCCAGCTCCTTCTGAAAGTTTAGAGATCAATTTCAAGGTAAGCTCAGCACTGGTGGAGATAGTTAGGAGGATAACCACAAGGCCTCGTTATATTCTTGCAAAGGTACTTCTTTTATCTCTGCATGCTTGTATCACTTTCTTCTATATTATGTGCATGTTTAGTGGAAGGGACATTCATCATGCTCATTACTTTTTTACAGTTCTTTCTTTCCTCACATAGCTTTCTGTTGAAAGGTGTCAAATTAAGGGGACAGAGTTCGAAGGATTTGTTAGTTTAATGATTGACTGACTAAAGTCAAAACCTAGGTCTAGGTTGCAATTGTAAATTAATATTATCCTTCTTATTTAAGAGTCTTAAAACACGTGTATGCTTGCTTAAATCAAAAAGGGGGGCAGGGGATTATTCATGCTCATCGATTTATGTGGATGGAAGCAAAAAGCAGGATGAATATGACGAATCAGTGTGAATCTCAAGACACAAAAAGCAACAGCTCTAGAACTTGAAATTTACTCCAGTATGTAACTCTTTTGAAGACTTGAGAACTAAGGAAGCCTTTGGGGTAAATATCTGAAGATAATGAAGTAACATATGAAAACTAAGGACACTGTTTTATGCCCGACTTTTCTGATCTGGGTTTTTGTTCTCCCTGTTTTCCTAGTTGCACTTGTTTAAGGGGAACCTAAACTTCTTGTACAAAGTCTTTTCCCTGACAGCATGTGCCGTCAATCTTTTAGGTTTCACAACAGCTATATGTTACTTCATTATCTTGGCATATTCTCTGAACATGTCTGGAGAACTTAATAAACAGAAATTATTGAAGTGTTGGACCAATTGCTTGAGTTCTTCTTTCATAGGGAGGAATTACCTCATCAGATCTTGCCACAAAAGCTTTAGAAGCAAAACGTGCTAAAGTAGTGGGACAAGCTCTTGCTGGTATTCCAGTGTGGCAGCTAGGTCCTGAAAGCCGACATCCAAAGGTTCCTTATATTGTCTTCCCAGGTAATTTTTGGCAATTTCTTCTTGCCGTTGAATACCTGTACTTTGGTCCCTAATAATTAGCTATCAATGTGAATATCAGGTAATGTTGGTGACAGTAATGCTCTGGCAGAGGTGGTGAAACGTTGGGCTCATCCTGGCAGATTATCAACTAAGGAACTCCTACTGGTAGAATGGCTTTGCTTTAATGATTTCCCTTCTTTTTACATATGGATTTACACTATCTGTTCTGTTAATAGGAAGCTGAGAGGGGAAGCTATGCTGTTGGTGCTTTTAACGTCTACAATTTGGAAGGAGTTGAGGCAGTTGTTGCTGCAGCAGAGGAGGAAAATAGTCCTGCTATCTTACAGGTTTAAGCAGATCATTGTTAGCTCTACTAGCCCTGATAAGTTTACTTCAGAAAAGCTGACATATTTGCAACTTCTGAATACACTTCTGCGTGCACTGTTAAAAGATAACGTTTTTTTCTTAAATTTGTGGTAATGCTAAAAAAATCACGAAAGAATCGTGTTCTTTTTTGTTTTGATTTGTTATTTTCTTATTACTAATATGTTTGAATTTTCAGTTCTTATATTTTACTTCAGAGACCTATATTTTACTTCAGAAGAACTGATGTCATTACTCATTAGTACTATTTAAGGGTTATTTGGTATGGGGCATTGGTGACAAAGTTATCCCATTCGATAGTTGTCCCACTTTATATATGGGATAACTTATCCCATCATTACAGTAAAATGGTGGGATAAATAATCCTGGGACTAACTAACAACCCCTAACCAAATGTAAGATAAAATAATCCTGCATTTTATTCCGGGACTATTATACCTTATCCCTCGTAGCACATTCTTTTTGTGGTCCTTTTATTGAGAGCTCTATCCTAGTATTAATTTATTATCTTTTAATTTGAAGTTCTTGACTTTCCCATCTCGTTTTCCATCTTCATATATGTTCTTCTGAATGCTTAATCTGTTGATGGGGGAAAAGAAGGGAAGTCATTTCTATTTGAACATAATGTCTGTTTCATTTGCTACAATAAGAATCTATGCCACTTCTTATTCTCCAGATCCATCCTAGTGCACTAAAGGAAGGAGGAGTTCCACTCATTGCATGTTGCATATCAGCTGCAGAACAAGCATCTGTAAGTGATATTCTAGATAATGAGTCAACTTGTAGCAACTCTGGAATAATGAAAAATAGATGGATAAAAATTGAACTATATTTAATCATGCATACTGCTGCAGTGCTGCTCCTACCAGACAATAAACATGGATTTGCACTACAGTGACTAAGGGAACCTGTTTTCTGCTGCAATTTGTGGATAAGTGAAAAAATCAATATAGGCAGTGATCAACAACTGCAACAACATACCCAGTGTAGTCCCACAATATAAGCTGTGATCCATCAAAAGGAAATATGTTTCTTTGCTAATTATAGGGAATCTTTAAATCTTTCAATAAGATAGAACAGCATAAAAAAAGAAGAATTATTTACTTAGTAATGATCCAATAGCTCCAGATTTTTTTGGCATACTTGCACAGGCTTTTGAAGCGGTAAAACATCTAATGTCTGATATATTATGGATTGGATCGGGTGTCAAATCTGTGATCCAGAAAAGGTTTTCCTCTCTTAATATCTATGCTCTTTGATTAAAAATTGAGTGTTGGAAATTATGACCAGATGTAGGGTTTTGGGAGTAATTAGTTTCTGTTATGTCATAATCTGAAGTTCTAATTTAAGTATGTATAAACAGCTTCCTTTTGATGAATGAGAAATTAACTTGGAAAATCTGAGTAGTGATCATTGTGCCTCTGTACGTTCTTTATCTTTCTTGATCTCCGTAAAAGCATTAACCATATTCATAATGACAGGTTCCTATAACAGTTCACTTTGACCATGGAAATTCCAAGCAAGAGTTGTTGGAAGTTCTTGAGATGGTTAGTTTCATTTGTTAGTAGTGATCATATTTATTATGCTCTCCACGTCAATTAAACTTTTTTCCCAACCAAATAGAGCTCAAAGATTCTTATGTCAGTGTGCTAACTCATAACTTCAACCACACCACAGGGATTTGACTCACTCATGGTAGATGGCTCACACCTTCCTTTCAAGGATAATGTTTCCTATACGAAGTACATTTCTTCCTTGGCGCACTCGAAAAAGATGTTGGTAGAAGCTGAATTAGGAAGATTGTCAGGTACTGAAGATGATTTGACTGTAGCAGACTATGAAGCAAAGCTGACTGATATTAATCAGGTCCCTTTCCCTTACTCTCTCTCTCTCTCCCGAGCCCTCCACCACCAGGTTAATATCAACTTTTTTCAATTTCTGAACTTGCTTTCATATGACGTTTCAGGCACATGAATTCATTGATGCGACGGCCATAGATGCTTTGGCAGTGTGCATCGGAAATGTTCATGGCAAATATCCTCCAAGTGGTCCAAATCTTAGACTTGATTTGCTGAAGGTCTAATGCATATATTCTCGCCCTCTTTTTGTTTCCTTTTCATCCTTTTGATTTAGGATCAGAGTTTACTGACCTGGGAATTTTTAATATGGCAATCAATATAAACCATGAAGGAGGTCAATTACACTTAATATATCAGACTCCTGCTTTTTCTATGAAAAACCACTTGCGACGATTTGTGATGCTAAACATTTTGTAACCTATTCATGTCACATTATATACTTGAAAATAAGAGTAGCAATTCTCCAACTTGTAGAACATTGATATTGATTTATAAAATTAGTCTGCTTTACTGATGCATGCTCTGAAGAAAATCAAACATTCCTTTTTTAAAGGTAGATATCTGTTGTACGTGTTGATTCCAAAATCACTCTAATTGTGATTATTTTTTTAATCACGCATCAGTTGGAAACAAAACAATATCGATGAGTTCCTTGTGAATTAGCATCTCTCGAAAAATTGTTTTGGATCTGTATTTATGTGCCAAGTAAAGCTGCATCTGCTCCTAATTTAACTTGAACTCACCATTTCTCCTCTTTTTATGAGTACAGGACCTCTATGGCTTGTGTTCAAAGAAAGGAGTTCATGTTGTTCTTCATGGTGCTTCTGGGCTGTCAAAGGAAATAATAGAGGTATACTGAATTCTAACATCTTTGTATTGATTCATTTTAGTGAAATAGATAAAGGGCAAGAGGGAAGTTGAGCATGCTGAGTACAATATAAGAATGGAGTTTAAAAGGGGTAATGGTGGAAAATCTCTCAGTGTTGAAGGTCCTATCTCTATCATTAATGTCTTTATAGAAGTAGTCTTAGGTGGAAATTAGGGGTCGTGATGGACCTTTGATGATTTGAGAACAACAACTACGCTTCAGTCACAAACTAGTTTAGATCTAAAACATCCACCTATGCTCTTTCATTTCAAGATTTAATTCAGTTATCAATTCTTTTGAAGATTTCTCTTTGGTAGACAACTTGTCAAAATGTTTTCCTTTTTACTGCTAGGATTATATGATAGATAATCCGAGATTAATGTTCAGTTTGCTCTCACTGTAATGAACAGGAATGCATAAAGCTTGGCGTCAGAAAGTTCAATGTTAATACTGAAGTGCGCAAGGCTTATATGGATGCACTGAGTAACCCCAATAAGAAGGACCTCATCAATGTCATGGCTTCTGCAAAAGAAGCCATGAAAGCAGTGATTGCTGAAAAGATGCGTCTGTTTGGCTCAGCAGGGAAAGCTTGCTAACATTCTAGTCCATGAAAATGCCCGGTAGATTATTATCTGATATATCCGCCCTCGTTATCTCAAATTAAATATCTTGTTGATGCATCAGCCCTAGCCCGTAAGAATAATAAAGGTGCAAGTTGTAACACTTGATGGTTATGTTTACTTTTTTTTTTATTTTGGTTTTCCTGTGTCTGATACCCGTATTGGGGTCAGCTTAAATTCGAATTTGCACTGGGACATCCCTGTCTTTGATTGATTCAAAGTAAATGACACTAATTATCTTGTACTATAATGAAGGAGATAATAATCTTTCATGTTGATTTCTTGCTAGACAAACAATTTTTTGACTTCTTAGGCATGGTTCTCTCAAGTGGCTGTATAAACCATGACTAATTGATGCATAATTTTACTACTTTAAATTGCTTAACTAAAGTAAATTGAGTTGATTTGATGTAAAATATCCTAAACGAATACATTATTCTAACCCTTAACCTTGTGAAATCTTTCTTAAATAAAAAGTATGACATATCCAGTTAAAATGTTGTCTTAAATATTAGTATTTCTTTTCAAAAGGATTAATGTAGTTGACTCTGCAAAAGGTAACAAAAATAGAGAAATTGTGTATTACACGTTATTGTTATTTAGAGTAAATTACGGAGAACTACGCCAAAATCCATGAAACATTATTATAAAAAATTAATCTACTTGATTTAAATGGATAAATACTGACGTATTAATATTCACTGAAATTACCAGTTTGTCCTCGTGTCACTTCTGTTTCTCTCATCACTTATTTATACACACCCTTCTGTCAGTGTTTTTAGTGGTGAGCAAAACTGAAAATCCTTAATTTTAACAGTAATGGCGGAACCCAAAATTATCGAGCTCAACAATGGAAGCATGCAAGTCAAAGTTTCCAATTTGGGTTGCACTATTCTCTCCCTATCTGTCCCAGATAAAGATGGTACCTTTTCTTTTTCTTCAGAAAAATCCCCTTCTTGATATATACTACATCATAAAAATTGGATCTTTCTTGTTTTCAATATTTTTATACTGATGTTTGATTATCTATTTGATTGAAGGGAATTTGGGTGATGTGGTTCTTGGATTTGATACCCTCGAGCCATACCAGGCGAGTAAAATTTTATGTCAATTTTTATTTTTTCATCGAAACCCATTTGTTTTACGGCTTGATCTTTGAACTGAATTGCTGATCTTTTGATTTTTTTTCTTTTAATTGATCAGAAAGGTTTAGCCCCATACTTTGGCAGCATTGTGGGTCGTGTGGCAAATAGGATTAAAGATGGGAAGTTTTCTCTGAATGGAGTTGATTACACTCTACCCATCAATAAGCCCCCAAACAGCCTGCATGGTAAGATATTGTATACTTTTCTCATCTCTGTGAACAAATTTTATCCATTGGTAAGTCAATTGTGTTTAAATTACTGCAATTGTGTATCCAAAATTTGATCTTTATATGCTAGATCATCACTGATGATTACCCATAACAAGGGTTGGGATGGAGGTTTTACTATATCTCTGACCATTGGATAGAATTTACTTGTTTCACTCGATTTTTGGCTGTATGATCTGCTTATGGGAAATCATACCCCATTGAGAAAAAATATTTTCTGTCAGAATTTTATAGTTCATTATTAGTGATTGACCTGAAAATTGACTTACATTGCGTTCCATAATAAGAACATTTTTTAGCTTCATCAATGGATAGATAGTTGTTGATGAATATTTGTGAGCTTTACCAATTTCAGGAAGTTGAATACCTTCATGAATAATGAACTTTTGTGAGCTTCTAAATGTCTGGTGATTCTGGCAAGAATCTTTATCATTGAGTATGATGTTTCGGAATAGTGAATTGCTTTTATATTGCACTGGTAATTTCAGTAAGTATTGCACTAATAAGAAAGGGAATTTCCTGTGTACTGGAGACTTCTTGCTAAACAAAAAGCTATGTTATTTCCCAGTTATTATTGTCGTTGGATGGAAGTCTTTTGTAATTCAATGGCTTTTATTCTCTTTTGTCTGTACTCTTAATGCTACTATTTCTTCTCTTCAAAGGTGGGCATAAGGGTTTTGACAAGGCTGTGTGGGAGGTTGCTGAACATAAGGAGGGTGAACATCCATCAGTTTCCTTTAAGTATCATAGTCATGATGGCGAAGAAGGTATTTTTCTCTCTTCTCTCTAGCCATTCATCCTCGACTAATGTAACGGGACTTAGTTTCTGATTTGCCTTGTATACAGGTTACCCGGGAGATCTTTCTGTTACTGCAACGTACACGCTTACCTCTAAGACGACACTCAGACTTGACATGGAAGCTGTGCCTGCAAATAAGGCTACTCCTGTTAGTTTAGCCCAGCACACTTATTGGAACCTTGGTGGCCATAATTCAGGAGATATTCTCAACAACACAGCCCAAATATGGGCAAATCATATCACTCCTGTTGATCAGTACACGGTCCCAACTGGAGAAATAATGCCTGTTAAAGGCACTCCATTTGATTTCACCTCTGAAAAGCAGATTGGCCGTGATATCCAGCAGGTTGGCTTAGGGTATGATCATAATTATGTGCTTGACTGTGGAGACGAGAAAGATGGCCTGAAGCATGCTGCAAAAATAAAGGATCCTAAGAGTTCCAGAGTACTCGATTTATGGACCAATGCTCCTGGCATGCAGTTTTACACTGCAAACTATGTCAATGGAGTTGTTGGCAAAGGTGGAGCTGTTTATAACAAGCATGCTGGAGTCTGTTTAGAGACTCAAGGATTTCCAAATGCTATCAACACACCAAATTTCCCCTCTGTTGTCGTTCAGCCTGGTGACAAGTACATACACAATATGGTGTATGAATTTTCAGTTGAATAGATTGTTTTAGGATTTCTTCAAGAGCAAATGAACTAATAACGGTACTTCTTTTTAGCTTGTTCGTTCTGTGTCCTATTCGCCACCAATAAAGGTACACTTCTTCAAGATGAAAAACCTTAGTAGTATGAGTTGTGAGTATCAGTAGATTGTCTTAGGCTTTGTTTTAGTGAGTGACTTGTCAGTTCATTTGCTTCTTTCGACTTTTTTTTTGCAAGCAATTGTTTGGTTACATGGTAGACAATTTCTACTCCAACTTGATTTTGAGTTTTTCTATTACCCTTTAAACTTAACTTCAAATACCTTTTTAGTTCAAAATCAAGAATCAACTCATGTTCAAATATTTGACTTAATGGTCGGCACCTCTGAAGCTTCTAAATTTTAATTAAGCAGTGGCTGAAGTTTGAATCTTGTCTAAATGGCGTAGTATGTGTTTCCCCATTTAGCTGTAGCATCAAAACCTGTAAGTGGGATGGGAAGGATTTTGATGTAGAAAACCATAAGTATAGAGATTTTAAGATGTAAACAGGTCTTTGCCACGAGATTTTCTGGCCATTCGCTAACAAAATGCCCATCTTCATTTGTTTAAGTACACTATTGCTCACGCAATTTCAGTATGTTTATATTGATCAATATCTTGTATAATCGAATTAGCTCGAAGAGGAAACAGTAACCGATTATCTTATGATTATCATACCTTAGATGAAGATCCACAGTTATTTTTATACTAACATGGAAGACACATAACAGATAGTTTTTTGACATGTAAGACAGATTTTCCGCATCTTGCATGAGACCAGTTTGGCAAACTTGCGCTTGAATGTACTATCTTTTCTACAGTGTAAGAGTCAAAACAGCTAGTCGCTAGAGTTCTTACTGAAAAACAAACTCATCTTCACACCCCATAATCTACACCTCCGCACCTTACTTGTCCATCTAGATGTGCAATTCTCCTTTGCATGATCACATGGAAAATTTCCACATGTAGAACAAGAATATTGTTTCACGGCCATAAGGTCAAACAAATGAACTTGATGATACTCATCTTTCAGGTGAAAGATTCACATAAGAAGTCTATCCTCAAGGTGCCAAATCCAGTATCAGTAAGTGGGTCTTCACCCCTTGACATATGCAATGACACTTCAGTATCCCTAAAAAAATATTTCACAACACATATTATGAACAAAAGAGCAACATAACACTAAAATGTACAGGACTAACGCAAGTTGCATTAAGAAATCCAGTTTCTTATTCAATCTTAGACAATTACCTGACTTAAGCATCTCACTTCGTCCGAATTAGTTCAAGGGGAATACTTTCCGCTGCATGCTACAGAAGAGGATGACAACTTTAGACACAGTACTTTTGTGCAACTATTGACACAGATGGAGATGCTCACCCATGATTTAAGAGTTTTGAAATTGGATTTTGAATGCACCTTCGATTGCTCTGACTGAAAGGTTATTACGAGAGTGACTTTGAACTCTATGGAAAAGGGACTACACAGATGATTATATCAGTCACTATGCTACTAGTATAATAGCAAAAGAAGAAAAAAGGATTCAAATGTAAACATAAGGCAAGCACGTTAAAACAAATCAAACAGACTAATTACTACCCCTGGGTCATGATTCTATTGGAAGTTACACCAATATATCAGAAAAATAAAGGAGCAACTTCTATGGATTGAAATACATTGGTTAACTCTCTTTTAGTTGATATCTAATTATCAGAAAGTTTCCAGTAGATCTGCTTTGGGAACCCATGAGATAGAGGCCTGAACTCAGAAATACGAGCTGGGAAAATATCCAACTCATCCGCGGTGCATAAACATATAAACGCATTCTTTCCTATGTATGGTCTAGCAGAGCAATTATAGATCTGGATTGACTCAATTGCAAGCATAATTTGGAATCCACAATTCTCTCTGCATTACATTTATGTACAACGTACAAACGAGATGAAACTCTTGAGAGGCCACAACGGCGCTAGCAGATAAAATCTTGGGAATTTGCAAAGAACAAACATTAATTGGATCAAGCACATACCCAGCAAAAATTGACGGACAAGTCAAAAGACGGGGAAGAATAATGTAGATTGGGAGAGTCATGCCTCGACATACATCTCCATCTGCTATCTAATAAACAGATAAGTTTTGCACAATATCAGTAAGAGTTGTATGGTATAAAAGTTTTGCACAATATCAGTAAGAGGAGTATGGTGTAAAACTTTTCATGGTTACACGTGCAGTTACAAACCTGAGTTGTCTGTATCAGAGAGGATTCAGTTGCTATCTTTTCTCCAACCAAAATTGACTCCAGTCGGAGCAAGTGAATCTCAATGGATTGGATAGGAACAGCAGATGATTCAATAGTGAGCTCACCTTCAATAGGATCCGACAAAGAACATAGTGTGCACACTTTACCGCTTACCCTAAATCCCCCTATTCAGGATAAAAGTTGCAACCATCCAACTGTTATATTCTCGTCCAAGACATAATTCTGGATGCAAAGCATAAAATTAAAAACACAGCTTCTTCCAGGGTTGATTTTAAAGTATCTTGGGATTTGAATATTACCCGTGTACTAAGAGTAAGAACGAATAGAAATTCCTAATGCTGCTTATAATTCTTATTCTTGAAAATCCACATTTTTCAAATTTCAAAAAGCACACAGTTTTCTAGGATTTTTTACTGCAAATACTTTTTGATGCATCATTTATCCTCCTCCTATGTATTGACTAGTACAAGTGGTAGAAAATGGAGAATAACCTGGACAGTGCGGCCATCCCATTTGGAATCAAATTCTCAACATTTTCTTGTCCAGCAACAGACACTCATTAAATATGATTTTAAATGGGAAATAAAACATCTTGATATGCGTTTATCTCTATCATAATCCACCACGTTCCTTATTGGTTTGGGAATTACAACAACCTTACATAGAAGAGGTCTTCTTTCCTGATGTTTCTACCTACTTGTGGTAGGAACACAATCTCTGTGTCTACTCATTACTATCACTCCTCTCCTCCTGTTTTATTTCTCTCCCATTCCCCCTCTTTACTCTTCTTTGCCCTTCTTTCAACTCACAATACAAAAAGAAGAAGTTGGTACTCAATAATAAGGGTTACAAACCTTCTCTCCTAATTGTATCTAAGTTTAGCTACAAACACAAAATCTGCTTTCCTATTAATAGATGATTTTTTAAAAAAACTCCTATTGATAGATGAATTTTCTAATCTATAACAAGTGAGCCTGATTATTTACCAGGAAAAAGAAAAAACAAGTATGAACCTGATTTTAGCTCTGGAAGTAGTGAATGCCTCTGTGTGTCCTGGGTCATATAAAAGATGACCATTTCAGGAGAAATGGGTTTCTCTGGAAGATTCTCTGAATTAGGCATTTATCGAAGGCAGATTTAGAGCTCTTCATGTACTGATACATTAGATGACCCATAAAAAAGAGAAGGAAGAAAGAGAGATTAGGCCCAGACCCTTTTCGTTTTCAATTATGAACTCCACTGTGGCAGATAGAGACTTGTGTAAGTATCCTCTTGAAATGTCTACAGATGCCAGATACTACATTGAAATGGAATAGACATCAAAAACAAGAAAACTGAAACAGATTGATAACATATAGGACACAGCAAATTCTTGTCGGAATGTACCTGAATGCTAATATCCCCACCATGATATGTTTCGTAAAATTTTTCCAAAGGTTTTTCTCCTGGATCTTTCAACCAGAAGGAAAATGGGATCTAGGCAACAACAAGAAGAATCAAGAACTAACAAGGAATAAACAAAATAAAAAACAGCCACTCTGAGTGGCGCAAGAAAAGTAGTTTATAAGTAAACTAGAGCCATGTAGAATATAGGAGAATGAAAGAGTTGCATTCCACTCTTCAAGTGTAATATTCTGAAGAGTCCTTCCCTTTCACAGATTCCTTTGAAGCAATATTTCACTCTCAGAACCCAAATCTCCCCGAGATAGTAAGCTGATACAATCAACAATGATATAAAATACTATTGCCCTGCATAGCTGGTAGGGGAGGAGTTGATATGATTTCTCCTGATTCCAGGAACATTTTTGTTTTCTGCGACTGTTTATAAGAACTTCTAATAATTTAACATAACTAAGGATGATACAATTTCTTTGAGTAAAAGGTTTAACATGAAATCCCAACAACTGAACTCTAAATATTCAACTACAGGAACAAGTAAAGGGGTTCTATTTTCTTTTTTTTGGATGGGATGCTGGGGCAAAGGAACAGATGGAGGGATCTTTCATTTGTCATCCAGCTCACCCAAATATCAGTAGTCTATTCTTAAAAAGTGTACAAGTTGAGAAAAGAAAAGCCATGATAGATTGGATCATATCATAACCAAGTACCACAATAATTCTCATACACTCTTGTACCAATGCTAACTTCTCTTTTCTCTTTGTCATAATTCCTCTCCTCCACTGGTTCTCATATAAGCAATTTGCAGGAAGTCAAGGAAGATTTTAGTTTGAGGGGGGAACTCAAACCTTGGCATGTGCTACCAAATAGGAAGTCTTTTAGCAAAAAAGTAAATAAATCATGAATTGAAGAAGCATAAAACAACAAAATTTCACCATAACTTAATTCTAAGAATATACCTCTGTAGTACCTGAGCTGATCCTACCAGATTTTAGGACCTCAACAGTCTTATTCCTACATCGCCCCAGAAAAATCAGGTGAGTATCAACAAATTACAAAATTCAAAATGCTTTTACAACAAAATGTTAACAACAGAATCATTTAAAGTGAACAAAAACATGTCTCCTAGAAGATTGTCCACGATTGCATTCTTGTACAACAAACAATACGGACAAGTTGAAGCAAAGAGAAAAGTTTTGATTTTTTGAGTGGCATATATAAATAGACTAAAAATAATGCATGAATTGTTGAAGCATCTTTTTTTCCTAGTCACGACGGATAAAAAGAGAGAGGGTTCAAAATTTACATAATTAACTTATTTGAGTATGTTGTATAGGTCCAGTGCAAATTGAATGTTCTTCCTAAGCCAAAATTGCTTGACAACCTCCCACAAATATACAGGCGGTCCGGAGCATGGATTAAACAAGCAGTTAAAACTTAAAGTGAATTTGAAGCATGCTTACAGAATTGTTATAGGCTTGATAACACCATAAAAAGATTCAATAACACCAGCTGATCCTCCTCGAACCTGAATGTCGACTTTAAACATACGCGTAAGCTAAAGAATAGGACTGGACTACTTCAAATTTTACACCTATTTTAAATGGAAGGATCAAACTAAAAATATGAGAAATAAGTACCTGCAAGTTGACTGAAGCGTTGACATTGAGTCGAACGCCTTGATGGGAAATGGAAGAAGAGAGCTTCGTTACGATTTTGCCTTCCACTAGTTCCTACAATTGCAGTTTATTCATTACGAATACGTGAGTAACAGTAGTATACTTCCTCTTTATGATAATTTGCATAATATGGACGAACATAGAGATACAATCAGTTCAGATTTCAAGTACATTAGGCCGATAAATGCGGTTGGATCGCGAAAGTTTGATCTCTACTGACATGACGATGAAGACGACAACAAGGAACAAAGCTGCTAAGAGCTATAACCCCGGGAGTCTTCGCCGGATTTCTCGCCGGAATTTATTTGCAGCGGACGGGTCAGCCGAAACCCGATACCCCCACGAATATTACTCTCAGCTAGGAAGAGTATCAAACTTGAAATTTCTTTTTCTTTTTCTTTTTCTTTTTATTCAAGTCAATATCAAAGCTTGAGTTACAATTCGAATTAAAATTGATAATTAAAAAATGGGATAACAGTCTGAAAAACTTCAACTTAGATTGAATTTGTTGTTGCGATACTAAACTTTCATGAGGACCTATTACCTTCCTAGACTATTTAATACCGCATTTTAAACATATATATTTGCCCATATGGACATAAAAAATTATAAATAGTAATGTGTCCACGTGAGCACATGTATACCTTTAAAATACATTATTAAATAGTTCAGGGGTAAAAAATACGGTATTAAATAGTCTAGGGAGGTAATAGGTCCTTATGAAAGTTTAGTATCACAACATCAAATTCGATCAAAGTTGAGATATTTTTCAAACCTTTATCCCTTAAAAAATTGATTCGAGGTAAACCAACAACTAAACATGTTGATCTGTGAATTAATAGGTTAAAAGTTTATTAAATTAGGATATATATATCAATGTATTTTAGTAATAACCTAATACAATAATAGTTACTTCGTGTAATTCATTTTCACTTATTAATTTGTTAAAAATTAATCGAGTTGTTTGTAAATGTGAAATTGTATACTGTTAGTTCATACATCGGCCACACACATTCACTTGACAAATTTTTAAATCAACTAATATTACATTAGCATTCCGTCAATAGAGGCCTGAGGTTCGTAAGTAAAATGTTAATCGAAGTCAGTGAAATTTTAAAATTTCTGACTTAACCAATGTTGCACCTGCGGAAAATGTGAGACAACAACAATGGTTAATCAACAATGCTTCATAATGACCTTATTAATTTATAGTAATAGCTATATTCCTTGCAATTCATTTATACTTACTAAGTTTGCTACGAAATTTGAATAATATTGTTGTCTTCAATGTCGCTAACATTAGTACTTTAATAATGTTACTATAATTATATCCGAATTAATTACTCTCGAGCCTCAAATATAACTCAAACAACTCTATTTCCACATCAATAGCGTGATTTAAAACAATTTTTAAATATATAAAAATTAGCTCCAAAAATCATATGCAATAATATTTGTGACCAAAATAAAATTATGTAATCATATTCAAACATTATAATTTTCAAATAAATAAAAGCTTCGAAAAAAGTGAACAATGTTATAGTATTTGGTTGAAGACTTTGTTTTCTCTTTATTTTTTCAAGATTACAATGACGTGGCATGTTCTAAATGGTTCAGGTGACGACTACTGACGTGGCAATTGAAACACACGATAAGAGCTCTACATTCCCGTCTTCTTCGACTCCTACACCGGAATTTACCTAACGACCGCTGACGAACATCTCCGACCTCCATTAAAGGATCAAAATTCAGTAAGGAGATGAGAAATCGAAACTCCCGAAGGATAACATTCGTTCTCCTATGCCTCGCTCTTCTTCCAATTTCTACACTCGGCCGCCAATTGGTGCTTGTCCTCTCTCAGGAAGACCTCAAAGAAGCAGCCGCTGATTCTACAAACCTCGTCGATGACCCGTCGGATACTGGATTCGATGATTTTATTGACTCCGAAGCCAAGCCGGATTATGTGCTTGATCCGGGTTCATGGAGCCCCATTTTCGAGCCCGCTACTGCGCCGCAAGTACACCTTGAACATGAAGGCGCATACTACTCTTCGGTTAGTAAGATAGTTAAGGCATATAGTAGAGGAGATGAAAGGGCGATGGAGGAGGCGGCGTCTGAGATCGAGGCGGCTGCCTCGGCTGGCCACCCCCACGCGCAGTCTATTTTGGGCTTTCTGTATGGAATGGGGATTGGAAGAGAGAGGAGCAAAGCTAAGTCTTTTCTGTACCACCATTTTGCTGCTGAAGGCGGTAATATGCAATCCAAAATGGCACTTGCTTATACTTATTCTCGCCAAGAGGTGAGTTTTTGTTCCTCAATTTTTATCAATCTGAGAATGGGAAGCGTTTAGGAATGCTCACATTGTCTGTAATATGCAAGTACCCTGCTTTTGCGTTTGTGAAACATTTTATGTTACTGGTTCATAGTGAACTATGGAGCTCTAATTAGTTTTTGGTTCTTGGTTATCAAAGGAAAAAAACGTGGTATTTTCCTCAGGGGGGATTGTGAATTTTGTGTTGAGGGATCTTAAATTGGATTTGGTTTCTCGTTTATAAGGTGATGTGTAAAAAAGAAAGAAAAAGAGATGTTAGCAGAGCACAAGCAAGTTTTTTAGGTGGTAGTTCTGGTGAGTTTGGAGCTCTACTGTTGGAGACATGAAATTGCATTTATATACTAACATTCTTATGATTTGAGTCTGGGTTGTTCTATTTTTTTTGTTGCAGTTAATAGAAAAGATTATATTTTCTCATCTATGCGATTGTTTGTTTGATCGCAGATGCATGATAAAGCTGTGAAATTGTATGCCGAACTGGCAGAGGTAGCCATTAACAGTTTCCTGATATCAAAGGACTCACCTGTGATTGAACCAGTGAGGATACACAGCGGAGCAGAGGAAAATAAGGAAGCCTTGAGGAAGTCGCGAGGTGAGGAGGATGAGGACTTCCAGATTTTGGAATACCAGGCACAAAAAGGGAATGCTGGTGCAATGTATAAAATTGGGATATTCTACTACTTTGGATTAAGGGGAGTACGACGTGATCACACCAAGGCGTTAACATGGTTTCTGAAGGCAGTGGAGAAGGGTGAGGCGAGATCTATGGAACTTCTTGGGGAAATATATGCAAGAGGAGCTGGAGTTGAAAGGAACTTTACTAAGGCATTGGAGTGGCTTACTCTTGCATCCAAGCAGCAACTTTTTTCTGCTTACAATGGTTTGGGCTATCTCTATGTCAAAGGATATGGAGTGGAAAAGAACTACACTAAGGTAAAATTCTGTTCTTTCATTGCTGTTTCTGGACAAGGTAAATGCACAGAGATTTTTTCATCTTTTATTCCCCAATAAATAATAGCGCAAACTTGGATCTCCTTTTCTCTATCCATGTGCTTACCTTTAGCTTTTAACACTATATTGTTCTTAGTTCACTAGTTTGTTCATTTTCATGTGCTTGCTGCGTGCATCAAATCACCTTTTTAGATCACTGACTTTTCTCATAAAAAGAGGATTATTCTTTTAGTTTAAGCTTCAGTAGTTAGATTCTTGGTATAGACTCTATTGAAAAAGTTATCTAGGATTCAATTGACATACTGGTTGCTCTCTGTTGCAGGCAAAAGAGTATTTTGAGAAGGCTGCAGACAATGAAGAGGCTGGTGGATTCTACAACCTCGGAGTAATGTATCTTAAAGGAATTGGGGTGAAGAGGGATGTGAAAATAGCGTCCAAATACTTCATAACAGCTTTTGATGCTGGTCAACCAAAAGCATTTTATCAACTGGCAAAAATGTTCCATACTGGTGTAGGTCTTAAGAAGAATGTTCCACTGGTGAGTCAAATGTAGTTGGTCATCTACTCGTACATTTACTGGGATTATTGACCTTATATTAGTTTCTTATATTTTACTTTCTCATGAATGAACATGGTTGTTGGTTGATCTTTCCTATATACTGCCTGAGTTGCAACACCATACAAGACTTGTTTGCTTTATGGCACTTGTCCAAAAGAAACAACAACACGGGTGTGCCTTACGTTTGGTGACTAATTGTAGTAAATGACCTTATTTAGAAACTGGCTTCAAATCCCGAAGTAGAATCTCTTAGCCCATGTATTTATCATGGCCATTTTGACGAGAATTGCTTGATAGGGTGGAGTGGAAATATATCGTCTCCAATCCAATTTATATGTTACTTCTCATTTTTAGACCTTCCAAAATTGTTGATATCAGTATATTAATAATGTTTTGGTACAACTATGACAACTTCCTAGAATCTAATTTCATTCAACTCTCAATTATCTAAAACTTTGATGCGAGGCTTTCTATATGAAACTAAGGGGTCGTTTGGTAGAGTGTATTAGAAAAAATAACACATGCAAAGTGTATTAGTAGTACCTTGTTTGGTACACTTTTTTCAGCCTATGTATAACTAATGCTTACATTAGTTATACACTCAATTGTGTATTAAAGCATGTATTACTAATACTAATACATGGATTTCCACGGTATTAGTAATGCAAGGTTTTTAATGCACGCATTAGCATGGTTAAAAACACAATTGTCCCTCAAAACCCTTTCTATATCTTTTCCACCATATTTGTGGAGGGTATTTTTGTAAATAAATATCTTTTTAGAAATTATGCAATGCATGTTATTTTTACTACACCAAACCAAACAATGCATAAGAAATAATCTATATATTTTTTTTGAAATAATCTATGTATGACCAAGCAAGCATAACTAATACCAACATTACTAATACACTCTATTCAATATTATTCTTATACACCCTACCAAACGACCCCTAACTATTTATCATTTATGTTAATATTTTCTTCTACTACTAATCTACTACTACTAATAATAATGATAATATTATAATGAACAATTAAAGTAAATTCTTAAAATCTATGTCCTATCAAAACAGTCATATAAAATGGAAGGTACTGAGTAATTGTACTCTACTGGGATATATCCCGTCATATCTTTTCTACCTTTTTTTTGTAAAGAGGAGAATGGAGATAGCCTTGTATAGAGTCGTCGATAGATTTTGTAAAGGTGCAAACTCATATAACTTTCAAGGCTATTCTCCTTCATCTAATATTAATTAAAAAGTATGGAGGTTCTTTAGAAATGTTGATTGAACTTTTTGCGCTTTATTAAAAAATTCTACATAGATAAAATTGTCATTTACTATTTTCCTCAAATAATTGTCATTAAATTATTATCCTAATATTTAGGACTTTGAAATTAATTAAAGGTATAGCTATTAATCTTTACTTATCTGTAATAGGTAAGAACTCTTTATATTTAGTACTTTAAAGTTGACTAAAATTTTGCTTCTTATTTGAACTATATCAAAAATCCTAACATTTAAGACTTTTTTTTTTCTTTTTTAAAATTGGGGTAGGGGAAGGGAAAATGAGGAGAGGATTACCATGTGGGGAATTGAACTCTCACCAACAAGGTGGGAGTTTAGGTAACCAACCAACTGTGCTACTAAGATTCTCCCCAACATTTACGATATCAAAATCAATATGTTTACCATATATAAATCTTAATTAAATTTGGTAAACAAAATGAATAAATAATTAAAGGAATTACAAATATTAAAAAAGAGGTTCGCGTCAATGTCTATTTATTTTAATGTCAATGTCTATTTTTTAATAATTTCGTACTTCTTGTATATAGTTTTATTGTTTGATGCGAGATACTCATGCAAAGCGCACACACTAACTAAACTGAGAAATAGGAGAGAAGCATGATATAATAATTGCTGAAGCTTTTATGTTCACAGTGATAAATTCTAAGTGCTTTTATCTTCAAGTTGCATAAAATTATCTTGAAGGATGATGTATTTTTATTTTTTCCCTTTTGTGGTCCTTCCTCCTTTTCACATGCCGTCCGTTATTTCAATTTTCAGGCATCTTCCTTGTACAAACTAGTTGCAGAACGTGGACCATGGAGTTCTCTGTCTAGATGGGCACTAGAGTCGTATTTGAGAGGAGATGTGGGCAGGGCTTTCCTTCTATATTCGAGAATGGCAGAGTTAGGCTATGAGATTGCGCAAAGTAATGCTGCATGGATCCTTGACAAATATGGAGAAAGGAGCATGTGTTTGGGAGAATCTGGAATTTGCAGTGATGAAGAGAGGCATCAACACTCGCATGCCTTGTGGTGGCAAGCTTCAGAGCAGGGTAATGAACATGCTGCGTTGCTTATTGGAGATGCATATTACTATGGTCGGGTATGTTATTTTACATTCAGTAGAAGTAGCCTCAAGTTGTTTATCTTATTCTAATAATAATCTCTTCACATATTAGTATGGGGTATGTTAGTTTGCATCCAGTAGTAGTAGTAGCCTTAAGTTTGTTTTTCTTTATTGTGATCTCTTCTTTCCTTGGCTTGAATTGCACATTAATGAAGTGATGGAATACTATTCATCTGCTTTTTATAGGGTACTGAGCGGGACTATGACCGTGCAGCTGAGGCATATATGCATGCAAAATCACAATCTAATGCCCAAGCTATGTTTAATCTGGGTTACATGCATGAGCATGGCCAGGGACTACCATTTGATCTTCATCTTGCTAAGCGTTATTACGATCAAGCATTAGAAGTTGATCATGCTGCAAAGTTGCCTGTAACATTGGCCCTTGGAAGCTTGTGGATAAGGAAAAACTACGCCAATGGTATCCTGGTAAATGCTTACGCCATTTCTCTCACTGCATACAAATACATGTACACATGCACACACATACTTGATTGTTCATTTTGTGTTTCAGTACCTCTAGCCACTTCGCACTCATAAATTCGTTGGATTATCCCTTATTTCCCCAGTCAAAACTGTGACAAAGAGAAGACTAATCAGTTAGTGTCCTAAAAGGAAACTGGGGGTCTTTTGAAGGGATAGAAATGAGTTTTGGACAGTTGAGGAGTAGTAGTCTTCAATCCCCTGTCATAAAAAAAAGGAGTAGTCTTCAATCCCTTATTTATTTTTGGTACACCTATGTAGTTCCGGGTTGTATAGAGGATTGGATGTCTTTCATAGAGAGCCATATATGGTTGTAGGTTCTTTGCTTTTTGGTATACTTGTATACAGCCGATTTTGGCCTTGTGATAAGTGAAACCATTTACCTGATAAAAACAGAAGTCTTAAAGGGGTCATCAGTACTTGGGCATTGAAATATGAGGCCTCTCTGATTGTCAGAGGGACCTTGCTTTTGGCATTTGTAGAATGTGATTGGATTCCCTAGGAGTATAAAAGAACCTTGAGTCGTATTGCAGCAGAGTTTGTTACCTTCCTCAAAAAAAAGAAATTGAACCAGAGTTTGCAGGAGCTATCAGATGCAGTCCATTTACCATATTAGCTTACTGGGGAATGGTGGTCCTAATAATCTTCCTAAATGGGCTCTGCATGTCTATGAGTGTGGATGAACTGCATGTCATACAGTAGACGATTTAGAGTGGAAAGAAGACAAAACACAATCCAAATCCTAAACAACTGTAGGGTAAGAAGAACTCGTACTTATATTGAAGTTTAGAAGCACACGAGTTGGAGGAGTGATAGTGTTAGCTTTGTGAAAACATGGTACAATACTCTGGTTTGATGTATTTGAGGCTGCCATGGGACTCTTAAGATGCTTCAAACAGAGTGTTGTTGCCATGTCAAAGATCCAAAGTTATCATAATTGGCAGGTAGGGTAAAATCTAGATCGTGGAAGTTGTGGGAGATTGTGAGCAGAGGAATAACAATGTGGAAAGATATCCTCAAGGACATGGTGTTACAAAGAGACATGATGTGCAACTGGACAGGTTTGTAAATTTGGCTAGGATTAGGGACTTGGGATATTTAGAAGACTCATAGAAACCCCCGAGAGTACAAAGACATTGCCGAAAGAAGTAGTTGAGATCAGATGAATCAGACGAGCTGAATATAGTCCAACATCAGCGGAGCCTGACTTCTGTGCTCTACTAGTATATGTAATAAGAGTCTGTCAAAAGAGTACTATTTGAACTATTTTCATTGCAAACGCCCTTTTATTACCCCCCTTACTTGCATAATGGAGGGGCTGTAGTAACTGGTCCTCAAGTGGACAGAAAAAAATAGTAGAAATATTATATTTTCTCTTTTTAAATTGATATTTTGATTGATATGGGCCCTTTTTTGGTTATTTTCTTTTTTATAGGTTAACGTAATTGATTCCTTACCAGAAGTTTACCCCAAAGTGGAAGCATGGGTGGAGAATGTCCTAATGGAAGAAGGAAATGCAACAATTCTCACCCTCTTTGTATGCCTTCTAACGGTACTTTACCTACGCGAGCGGCAGCGTAGACATGTTGCTGCTGCTGCTGGAGAGGTTGCCTTCCCTCATCAACTTGGTGAGCAAGGTGTGCCTGTAATCCATTAATATGTTTCCAGATAGCGGAAGAGTAAGATTCTTTTGCAGAAAAAATATGTAGAAATTTTTTCTTGTTTTGGTCATAGAGAGATGCCCTTTTGTTTTGGGCAATGTTGTATATTTGTCATACACACTGACTAAATAGAATGGAGTGGAGTATTGTCACAACATGATTTCGCTTTCGCTCATTTTTAGTATAGATTTCGATACTTCTACTATATCCTTGTTGTAGCTTATTCAAGTATTGCTCCTTCAAACTTACAGTACCAAAAAAATAAAATAAATTTGACTCACTCCCAATTTAATTAAGAGCATGATTGGCCAAACGGTTGGGAATTTCCTTCATTGTTCTTATTTTGTCATGGGAAATTATTTTCAGAATAGTAATTATGGTGACAAATTTGAATAATCCGCTCTGCCAATTTTCGAGCTATCTAACGCAACAGACAGTGAAATAATTGAGTTTCACGCAAGTTTGATCCAGGCATCTTTCTTACTTCTGAATGAAATCATTAGGTGATAGATTGTGTACAACACTTGAGGCAGTTAAATTTCCTAATTAAAGTTCATAAGTTCTGGTTCATGTATAGCATGTTTAAACCTTGTCCGTTTTCTTTTTAGATTGTCCCTGAGATGTTGCTCAGTTCTATTCAATCAAAAGCTTTAAGACGTTTGGATGACACAGTATTTGTATGATTCACTTTTTATTACTATTATCAATTGTATCTGCCTCTGTTCTTAATTCATCACGCGGAAGACAAAGTGAACAAACTGAAACAGAGGAAAGTAAAAAGTTAAAAACTCTAGGAAACTCTGGATATGCTCCCACATACAACAAATTTCCAGAAGAACAGATTAACCCATAAATCAATATATTCTTACACTTAAAAAAAACAAAAAAGTGGCCATGAAACACTGTTTATTAGATTCTACAGTATGTTATAATTACAAACTATTTTCACGAAAAAATAAATTAAAACTTCACAAACATCTCTTAATTGCTAAAGTAACATCGAGAGGAAGAAATATGTTATTCCCATTGCCATATCCACTCACCTGAAGCACCAAAAAGCTGTGTCTAACTATTTTTTGTTGTGATGATATCCTCAACCGACTGTATTAGCTGTGATCTTTAGCTACATTAGTAAGGCTTTGTCCAAAGTTGCTGCTCATATTTTGACTGTGTCTTTGCATCTTTGGGACGTTCACAAGTGCACTTCTTGCAGGCCATGTTGCTTCTGAAGTTCAAGAAGTCACATCTGTACAAGAATCCAGAAGTATGATGAGTAGAATCCACAAAACAGAGACATGCAGAATCAACAAAAGTTACTCACGAGGGGCACTCCCATTCTCCAGGATTCAGCTGTCTCCTGGGACGCTGCTCTTGGCAGCGTAAACACTTGGTATTGCTAGCAAAATTCATGAAGGTACATCTACAGAGACCAAAAAAAAAAATGACGAGAACTGAGAACTAACACCACTGAAAAGGAGAAGGGAAAATAAGTTGGAAGGCCATAAAGACAACGTGTGCAGGACAATAACATCTTATATTGTTCTCAGATTATAGAAGAGTAAGTTTTTCCTAATCATAAGCGTACAATGTGATATTGCAGTAGGTATACGTGCATGTATAAAGCAAACTAACATTAGTTTATCAAGAGAAAAGATGAGTATATTTATTTATTTTTTGAGAATTCAAAAAAAAGATAAGTATATTTCAAAGTCACTTTTTAAGCTGTTAGTGCTCGGTTATATTTATAGTAGGCCAGTGAATTCAATAGCTCAGACTAGAGTTATAAAAGGAAGAAGGCACTCTTGATATCCATAGTGGAGACATCATCTTTGAAACTCTATAATCTGACAAGTGGGGTTTTAATGCTTCATAACTGTAGGATTTTTTTTTTTTTGGATAAACTGAGATTTTTATAAACAGCTAGTAAATCATATGATGCAACATACTGTGGGCAATTCCAATCTCCCTTTTTCATTTCTTTAACCACAGGAGCATCTCGACTAGGTCCTTTTGATTTGCATCTCAGGCACTGTGCATTGCGTGCGAAGTTCATGAAAGTGCACCTGCAGCAAGTCAATATCAGTACATGCCAGGAACATGAGCACAAGGACGTAACACTAGAGTTATAAAAGGAGGAAGGCACTCTTGATATCCATAGTGGAATCATCATCTATGAAACTATATAATCTGACAAGTGGGGTTTTAATGCTTCATAACTGTAGGATTTTTTTTTTTTGATAAACTCTGAGATTATTTTAAGCAGGTAGTAAATCATATGATGCAACATACTGTGGGCAATTCCAATCTCCCTTATTCATTTCTTTAACCACAGGAGCATCTCGACTAGGTCCTTTTGATTTGCATCTCAGGCACTGTGCATTGCGTGCGAAGTTCATGAAAGTGCACCTGCAGCAAGTCAATATCAGTACATGCCAGGAACATGAGCACAAGGAAGTAACACTAGAGAAAGGAAGAAAAAAAGAGGACGAGGGAGAGTTGCTCTAATGGTAGAGCTCCTCAACTTTAGCCATTAGGTAGGGCGTTCAAGTCACCAATGGGGGTGGGAAGGTGGAAAACCCACTGTTGCCCAGAGAATGGCAGTGGCTGGAGGTTTTGGTGGTGGGCCTAAAAGAAGGTTACCAAATCAAATTAAAAAGGGAAAAGGAAAATGGGGACTATGATAATTCAATCAGTGAAAAGACTTAACACAATTTGTTTGTTATAAGCACAGTTAGCAAATCAAAAATGCCTTTTCTATTTCCAAATCCATTTACTAGCATCAGAAAAGTCCACAGGATAAGAAAAAAACAAACACATAGAGAAGTCAACTCAGTGAGCCCTTTCTGATATATCAACTGAAATTTTTGTCATTCACAAAAGGAAAGATAATTTAGTTGCCTGAAGCTCTAAGAAGATATATAGATATATTTGGTGGGAAAACAGCAAAAAGGTGGAGAGCTTACTAAATGCCCCCAAAAATTAAAAGTGGGGGTCCTTTAGACCATTCATTCAATGGAAAGCTTGATTTTGAAGTCCCTAATAATACTTGATAGAATTATAGAGTACATATCAAATATACAGGTAAAACACAAATAAACATGCACACAATGTATCAGGAATGCCAAAAGTAAATGAGAACTTACTGCGAACAGACCCAATCTCCTTGCTTCATTTCAACATTTCTTTTAGACATTTCACCCCTACAGAGAAGCATGGTGCATTTCCAGTGAGCATCAAAATATTCATCTTAGAATATAACAATGTATCCCATCCCAATGCATTTTTTAGCTTATAAGCAACAAGAAAAATCATAAAATAGGAAACATGAAATCTTCAAATCAAAACTCAAAACATCTTACAGGTGCATTTTTTTATAAGGTAGAAGTGTGATTATTCACTTGAATAAATCAGTATGAGCAGCCACTGAACACAATAGTAGCAGTAACCACCATATCTGCACTCCACACCAGTATGGTACTAATTTTCTAAACTTACAACGCCTTATCCTTGGCCGCTTAAAGTTTAAGCTGAATTGCGCAATTTGCATTTATTAGTTAACAGTTATACAACAAACGTTCGAATTTGATATAGTAGAACATAAAAGCCCACACATCTTTAAATAGCTGGATGAAATTGGAGCTTCTGAATGGAGGAAAAAGTTACAGGAAAAGCATAAAATCCCACACATTTTTAACAATGGGTGTGTCCTATGGTTAATCAAGTTTAGATAAAATTAATGCTGTCCTGCCTACACCTTTGTAGTCCAGAATAAGAGACGTACAAGTTATATTATATCAAAAGGACTCTTAAAATATTGATATAAAGGCATATAAATTACACTATTAAAATCAATGTGTATAAGTTCCATTATACCTTGCAAGAAGTCCAGTATTTTCTTTTTAAGAAAAAGAATCATTATAACCTCCAAGAAAACTTACTCAAGGCCAGTTAAATCTCTTCTTTTCATTTCAACATCTTCCAGACCATCTGTCCTTGAGCCAACAGACTGTTTCTTTCTTGGAGAAGCCTTGGGGGCAGGTGTTGGATGATCAGGATCAATAGGTGTCTCACTTAATTCAACCAACTCTGAGAGCAATTGTCTTGCAGATACCTCGATAAGCTCGCTACCAGGAGGCATTGCTCCACTTGATATAACCGCAGAATCGAATGCATAAATAAGCAAGACTCGCACAATATCTACAGTACGCGCGACACCCTCAGACTCCTTTAATATCAAGTAAGCCCTATCACATGATCCACGGAAATTGCAAGCACCACATACCTGCAAGTAAGCTCCTTACATAAAACCTCAAAGAATACATTCACAGAGAGAAGTCAAATGACCCTTGAACTGCAATCAATCTAACTTGACCATGAAAAAGAAATTCAAAAGCAAGGACATCTAATAATTTAAAAGGCAACTCACCTCTCCTTCATCGAGGTTTAGATGAATCCTTAACCTTTTCGCAGAGTTAACAACCTTCCTGAATAGATTAGGACAGCCCTTTTCCACAACTTTCTGCATATCTTGGGTGGACAACTTTCTGTAAAGTATAACAAATCCTTTCATAATCTCAGGCAAGGTGGGAATTGTAAAACACAGTCTCAACAGATATTATGGTCTATGATTTTCCTCGAGAAGCTAACACTTAGAAAAGTTTCTGACAACCAATATAGACAACTTCCCAGCAAAATGGGTTATTTCATGTGCCTTTATTATCATCATTATCCACTTTTTTCCTTTTTTGTTCTAGCCTCTTCAAATTTAGAAAACTAAGCTAGCATTTGGCTCTGAAACTTAACTTCCACTCACAACACTTCAAATTTTCTTCAATTAAAATGTATGTCCTAACACAACTTCAAAAACTCAAAATTTCAAGTTTCGACCAGCAAACTTAGCCAAATGGGAGACAACAAATATATTAGTATCATTTAATCGTTCAAAGGATGTTCCATTTTTTGGGAGCCTATAAGTATCTTAATTTGCAACTTTCAAAACTGTAACACATTTATTCCTTACCCTTTTACTTAATTTCATTGACGAACAAGGTATACTATAACTGCTAAAATGTTTTTTTCTTTAAAAAAAAGCAGTAGCTTTCTCACTTGAAAATGTCTGAACGGTCGCGAGAGAAGTTAAGGCATGCATCTTTCAACAAATTCATATCCGTATAAATACTCCCATCACCGTCTTCACCCGTGCTCGAACTTTTTTCTGTAATGTATCCTTTGCCTTTCAAACGGTCCACGAAAGCAACCCATTCTGGCCATGGATGATTTTTAGGACTGACCAATGGTTCGATTGTATTGGTCTCGATTGTAGCTGAGATACAATTGTAACTGCGGAACCGTACAACAGGGGATAGCAATGGCTTTGTGAAGCGAAATGGAGAGAATGGAGAAGAGATATTCGTAGGCTTGTTACAGTTACGAACAGTAGAGGCTCCAAGGAGAAAGAACAATCTAGAAGCTGACATTTTAAGCTTTTTTTTCAGAAAACCATGGCAGCTGAGGTTGAAGAAAGTAGAGGGTTTTTGATAGGGTTTTTGATAGGGTTTTGGAGTTCAAATGAGATTAACAGCAATTGAAAAAAATTAAGGGGGTGAAAAGAAAAAACAGAAAAGAAAAGGTATTTGCACCTTCGTCCCTCTTGAAAAAATTCTGTATGAGCTTCATTATTTTTACAAGTAATAATGTCTTGATATTGATGGAAATAAATAGTATGGTATTAAAAGTTAACATAGTCATAAAAAACTTAGTTTATATATTCATCTAGTATAACATAAATTACAAAAAAGTTAGGTGCAACATAAATATTGTAATATTATAAAGTCTAGCTAAATCAAAATTTAAAAATATACCAGAAATTGGCCTAACACAATTATTAGTAGTAGTACATGCTATAGTAGAAGCAAAGTGGGCAGCAGGAGGATGTGTTCCAAAATGTGATTTCATCAGTATCTCTCGGAAACTTAGGAAATCATTAAAAATAAATCTGAAAAATAGAAGCGACTACCTTAAGCAATTCTTCTTACTATTCTTCTTGCTTAGTTGTTTTGTTCATATTCTTGCACAGTTAAGAGAGAAATTGTCCCCAAGGCAACCAATGAAGGTTACAGATTAAATTATGACATTATTGACTGTTTTTTATGTGGCTTGTATACTTGTTTAAGCTATTTATTTTTTTGTAATAGTTAAAGAAAGAAGATTCTAAAAACCTGTATTATATTTGATGTTAATATTTTTACGTAGTCATATATGCAGTTTATCTATCAAGATTATTTTGCTCTATATAAATGTAGAACAATGTTAGATCACCCAACAATTAAATAAGATACTTACAATCATTAAAAACAGTCGCATATAGATTAGTAGAATTATAAAGCAATGTAATTATCTTTTTAGCATTTTGATATTAATATGCAAAGGTGTAATTGTGAACCCATACATTACCTCTTCATCATAAAATATTTTCTTTAGTTACATTATTCGTGTGTATTCAAATAGCTTTAATACTGATTAAAATATTGATCGAGTAGTGAAAAAATGATTGAAAAATAAAGAAATAATTAATTAGTCAATTATCCATTTCTCTTGCTATTTTTGTAATGCACAAAGATCGAAATAATTAATATAAATATAATTACTTATATGTTTTGTCATAAATAAAAGGTGGTGGTTGATTTCAGTTGAACCAAGATTACATAGTCTACCTATTAATAATTTACAAATATTTTCCAAAGAAACGGGGCTTATCTAAATATAGGCGAAACTTAGTGGGTCATCCTGTAACATTTGCGAAAATTTCATACCTTTTATGCTAATATACATAAAAGATAAAAGATTCACAATTCCCTTCAACTTCTTGAATCCCATTCCCAGCTGAATGTTACCTTCTTTTTAGGTTTCCACTGCTCTATCCTCACCCCCACTCCCCTGTGCGAAACAACAATCCAAGAAAGTATTATAAACAAACCCCCAAACTGAGCGTCGCTACAAAAAAATCAATCTTTGAGCAAATACAGTAATCCAATAGAGAGTTCATTGGTGAAAAAATGGCGTCACAGTCAGCAAATTTATGGGTTTTGTTGGGATTAGGATTGGCTGGAATACTCATAATGACCAGAAAGCTAAAAAAAGCTGTTAAAGCTGACTTTGGAGCCTTTGTTGAACGTCTAAAGCTTCTGCCACCGCCTCAGCCTCCTCCACCTAAAGCTCCTCATCCTCTGACTGGTCTTTCTTTTGCCATATCCGATGTGTAAGCTTCTTATTTCCAGAGAATTGGGAACTCTAGTTTTTGTTCTTGTTATTGTTTCTTTTGTAGTACGTAAATTTCTCTTCTAACTATTAGACTTATTGTAAAACTCGACCCACCAACCAAAAAAGATTTAATTTTTATACTCAAATACAGAAAAATCAAATAAAGAGGATTTGATATGAAAATAGAGGATTTTGATTACCAAAGTCCACTGTTTAATAATTTGAGATTGAGGTGCAGTGGATGTTTGGTTTTGTAAGTTGTAACTGTATAACCAGTCTTCCTTGAGTGTGAGGTTTGGATTCTGCCCTTGATGGCTGAAATGAATAGTCTTGTTTCAACTAGATTCTGGAAATTACATAGTTCTGTATGCTGACAATTTTGTCTTCATCACTTTTGAGTTACTATTGCTGATTTATACGCTAGGATGGAGAGTCTAATATAGGCCTTCTCAATTTTGTCTTTTATCATTTTTGAGTTACTATTTCTCATGTTTCATTTACTTGTCTCGTTCTCTACTCGAAATTCATTTGCTTATTTTAGAACTACTGAAGTCATATCGAATTTTGATTGTCCAGATTCGATGTCAATGGATTTGTGACAGGGTTTGGGAACCCAGACTGGTCAAGGACTCACGAACCTGCTAATCAGACGTCCACCGTGGTCACCACACTTGTTGAAGGAGGAGCCACATGTACTGGAAGAACTGTTGTAGATGACATGGCATTTGGGTTTGTTCCTGAACTTTCCACTGGTTAAAATTAGAACTCTTTTCTAAAATTGGTAGGATCCTGGATTTCTTGATCCTTTGGCAAGGGATGATTTCCATTTGTGTCATGTTACACATATTTATGCTGCAATTTAGAATCCTTCTCGTGATGTTGATCATTCTTGTCATCTTCACTGTACAGTATTAGTGGTGAACAGATACATTTTGATACTCCAACAAATCCAGCTGCTCCTGCACGGATGCCCGGAGGGTCATCTAGTGGGGCTGCTGTTGCTGTGGCTGCAAATTTTGTTGATTTTTCTTTGGGTGAGTTCTTTTGCGTCTCAAAATCACTTTGTCCATCGGTTATCATTTTGTGGTTTGAGTATGCATTGCTATTTAGGTAAATTTTGAGTCACAATATAAAGAACGAGCCCCTTGGACTTTGGCTGGTGTACATCCTCCTGAACATTTGAAATCTGCAACATCTTTTAGTTGTTGTTAGAAACTTAGAAGTATCACTTTCTATGTAAGTGGACAGGCTATCTAATGAATCTTCTAACTCGATCTCGATTCAGATGGTCTAGCTTCTATTTTGACCAAGTATAGCAGCAACTGATTGATTTAGGTAATAAAGTGATTAAGACAAGTTGCCATGAATTTGGACTTCAATGATGGTAAGGTAACGTTCAAGAGAAGCACAAACTTCCTTGACCTCATTTAATATTTATTTTTTTTGCCGCAAAATTTAAAAGAAACAATCAAGAAGAAAAGCATGCTTGTGGTTTTATTGACAGGTTCTTTTTTCACTTTAGCTCATCAGGTTTATACGAAATGAATACAGGGTAATAACTGATAAGCTCTTCTAAGACAGTACCATCTGTGATCCAGGTACTGATGCTGTTGGAGGTGTGAGAGTACCTGCCGCATACTGTGGAGTTTTAGGGTTTCGGCCATCTCATGGGACAGTTTCTCACACCGGCATAATTCCTGTTTCAGCTAGTCTTGACACAGTTGGTATGTATGTCCATGCCATCTTCAGTTCAACTTAACATCTTTCACCTTCACTTAATCCTTTTTTTTTGCGGAGTCTTTTGAGTCTGACATGTTGGTATTATGTCACTGTATTAAGAGTCATATCCTTTTGATAAGAGAAAAAGTTGTCTTTTTGTTTGGGGTTTGAATAATCTGCTCGTCTTTTGGTTTTATATATTCCTCTTGGTTCTTCTAGTGCTACTTGCTGAGTAAATATTTTATATAAACTACCAGTGAATGACATGAAAGCAGTGTTATCAAAGGCGCGCTTAAGCCCTGAAGCGAGGCTCAAATCATGTTGAGCGCTTCGCCTTGCTTTATGTGCGCTTTAGTGTTGCCATCAAGGTTCTAAGGCAAACATTTCCTTGCCAATGAGCCTCTTAGGAAGAAGTGACACTAAATAATTGATATTTCACTTTATCATAAAAAAAATTCAATTTCTTTGGTCGTATATTTGTCATTCATATTTATAATTATTAGTCTTGGACTAAACATATATATATATATATATTTGTGGTCTTTTCTCTGTTTGCGCCTTTTTTCATTGAAACCCATGCTCTATTTGTGCTTTGCGCTTAAAGCCCTCACAGACCTTAAGAGTTTTTTGCACTTNTATCAAAGGTGCGCTTAAGCCCTGAAGCGAAGCTCAAAACATGTTGAGCGCTTTGCCTTGCTTTATGTGCGCTTCAGTGTTGTCATCAAGGTTCTAAGGCAAACATTTCCTTGCCAATGAGCCTCTTATGAAGAAGTGACACTAAATAATTGATATTTTACATTATCATAGTTTTTTTTCAATTTCTTTGGTTGTATATTTGTCATTCATATTTATAATTATTAGTCTTGGACTAAACATATATATATACATATTTGTGGTCTTTTCTCCGTTTGTGCCTTTTTTCATTAAAGCCCACGCTTTATTTGCGCTTAAAGCCCCCACGGACCTTAGAGCTTTTTTGCGCTTTTCGCCTTCGATAACACTGCATGAAAGTTATGAGTTCTCGAGTCATTTTGGTTGAAACAATGAGATTGACTGTTAATGGTTTAATTTAAATGTTCACTTCATTTTAAAAAAGAATTGAGAACGCGATGGGGATGACTTAAATTAAAAGTCCATTAGGTTTTATATCTTATCTTTTGTGGCCTTTGGATGTGTTGGTAACTCGGTATCTATGTTAATTGGATCCTTCATCTCCAGAATACTGGTGTCAGCAATCTGACATGATACTGGTCAGTACAGGATTTGTATTGGATATCCTCGAGTAAAAGTCACTCTCCACCTCCAACCCAAGGGAGCAGTATGGGAAGGACCATTGACTTCTGGGGATAGGGTTGAAGGTGGGAGAGATGTAGGTCACTATGTCGGAATCTCTTGATGAACATTTTATATTGCTATTGTTAAGTCTGGAATATAATCTAGATATATATGGATTTTACAAAATAATTAAGTTGAATGCCATATGTTGTTTTATCCTAAGTTGCGCGGACTCTTCACTTTCGATGCCGCACCCGTGTCAATTTTTCCAAAAATACACTACTTTTGGAGAATCGGACACGCACCCGTTGACATTTTTGAAGAGTCCGAGCAACATAAGTTTTATCTGGTGTTCTATGTTTAGCTTTTAGTGAATTTGGACCAACTGCAGGATGGTTTGCAAGAGATCCTAGCATATTGCGCCGTGTCGGGCATGTGCTGCTGCAGGTTCCATTTGCTGCTCAACGTAATCCAAGGAATGTTGTGATAGCTGATGATTGCTTTCAGTTACTAAAGTCTCCTGGTGATCGCGTCAGTCAAGCAGTGACCAAAGTTGTCGAAAAGCTGTTTGGAAGTATGTGTTTGTAGTCTGTGCATCTGATGAGATTTTTCTTTTTTACACCCCTTCTGAAAATCACCTCTTGCAGGACAAATCCTAAGACATGAGAATCTGGAAGCCTATTTAAACTCAAAAGTTCCAAGCTTAAAACTGTTTGCTGACAAAAAGTTCAATGGTGAAAGAAAATCTTCATCAACAAATTTGCTATCATATGCTATGCATATGCTTAGGAGGTGAGATGTAGGTTGATGCCACAGAGATCACTAGGCACAGTTATTACTGGTTTGAAGCTTGGAGTACGTTATCTGATGGAAGCTTGCAAAAGTAGTCGTGACGTTATCTTGTTTGTGTTCGTTTTGGCCACATTTTAAAGCATATATATTTGGTCACCTACTTGCTTGAAAGGGTTGGGGTTCTATACATGTTATGAGCTTTTGACCAAGAAAATTCTATTGTATTTCTTACTCTGTCTCATCTATTTTTGGTGCTTCTAATGTTACACATGAGTGATCTTCCTGGTATCTGTTGAGTGGTAATTCACATATCTAAATTTAGTTTTTATTGTTTGTGCACAGACACGAGTTCAAACAAAATCATCTGGAGTGGATCAATGCTGCAAAGCCCAATCTGGACCCTGTTATTTCTTCCCAAATGCAAGGTGCGCTTGAAATCACAGATACAAATATTGATAGCTGCCATGCAATTAGGAACGAAATGCGCTCAGCTCTTAATGATCTTTTGAAAGTAAGTAGTACTGGTGTTCATTTAGTTGATGTTGTTTTTTTTATAATGGGTTGCTTGATTTCTTTCCAACCTATCCCTTGAATAAGTATTACTCCCTCCGTTTTAAAAAGAATGACCTCCTTTCTTTTTTAGTCTGTTTAAAAAAGAATGACCTCTTTCTTTTTTTGGTAACGTTTTAACTTTTAATTTCAGTTTACCACGTGGCATGTTTAAGGCCACAAGATTAAAGGGCAATTTTGTACATTTGACATAACTTTAATTTAGGACCAGAAGATTCAAAAGTCTTCTTTATTTTTTGAAACTTCGTACCAAGTCAAACTAGATCATTCTTTGTGAAACGGAGGGAGTAGTAGTATATGTTAAGTTGATGTTCTTATGATGGGACTGCCCGTTTTCTTTCCAACCTACCCCTTGATTTGGTGGAAAATCCTTCACAGAAATGCTTGTCTATAAGGATTTATGACTTTCAGTTAGTACTTCATCATATCATACTGTAAAGGTTAGTTGGTAACATTTAAGACCCCTTTTGACCATTAATTGGCAAACATTTCTTTGTTATTTACAATATCAAATGGAGTATATTAATGAGGCTGAATATCTGTTAAACACGATAGGATCACTACATTGATAGGTGACATTTATAGCAAACCTACCAGAATGATGCTTTTCTTGCCTTTTGATGCTGAACCTGATGTAAATTTCATAACCCTCTTAGGGAAAAAACTGTTTCATGTTTAACGAAATGTTATCTGAGAATATAACATTGAGCCATGCATGATCTATATACATATTTTTAATGGCAGAGCCTAGTATCTACCTGACTAAATATCTCAATCTCAGCTAATTTTATGAAGTTGCTGCTGTTGTTTCCCTGCTATTATTATGTTAAAGTAATCATACTGGAGTAGTATCTTGATATCTTCTGTCTTATGCTGTCATCTTAATCTTTCTAAAATGAACTGTTTCAATAGGATGATGGAATTTTGGTCATCCCCACAGTTGCCGAGCCTCCTCCAAAGACTGGTGCAAAGGAGATTCAATCTGAGGACTATCAGATTAGGTCATGCTCATTTTCAAGCATAGCTAGCATGTCAGGTGGCTGTCAGGTGAATGACTCTCTGGTGCTTCTGGACCCCAAGCACACAGAAATTTAAATTGGCCTCAAGTAGTTGATCAACCCAGCATTGAATCAGACTTCTCTAATCCTATATGCTTCCCTACTGTAGGTCTGCGTGCCGATGGGATTTCATGATAAATGCCCAATTTCTGTGTCCTTTGTAGCAAGGCAGGGAGGTGACAGATTTTTGCTCGACACCATACAGACCATGTATGCAGATCTCCAGGAACAGGCAGAATTAGCCACAAAATCATCAGCATCTGGTAATGCCTTGAGCAAGGAAACATCTGCCGAAATGGCTAAAGAAAAGGTACACAAAGGATAATCTGCTGTGGGTTTTTTTGCGTGACATTGCTGTCTATTTCTTGAATGTTGAGATTGCCATATTGATCAGTCAACTTTATCTGCTATAGGCTATGCATACTAAATGTACCTGGGATCAAGTTTCTGTGCTTGTTTGCTTGATGTTTTTTCTTTAGCCTGTCACTGCTCACTTGTATTCCTAAACTACCTCACTTTTCGGCATCAAGCCTTTCTCTTTTGATGCACAGTACCCTGGTGCTTACACAAGAGATTAGCATTTGCATGATGCCCATTATTTTATTTTTTCCAGTGCTGAAAGCCTGAAACTGTTTGTCAGGGCAAGGATTTGTAGATGAATCCTTAGCATACCAAAATAAAAGAATTTAGGCAGACTGAAGATCCCCTTAGCACACTATATCAGTTATGTGGGTTCATCCTCAATTAGGGAACATTAGCAAATAAGTGTTGTATATCCTATCTGACAGAATTCTGGAAAGGAATAAGTTGATGTGACCAGGTTTCTTCAGTCATTTAGCTGGGTGTGAAAGAATTATAGTATGGAGTCATAAGCCTAAGGGCAGGAACTCAGTGATGTTAAGCTTGGAGCAATGCCGAGCCCAGCAGTCAGCTTGATTTGAAATAACATTAGAGCTCAGGAGTTAGAAACTTATAATTATCTAGTGAAAGTGACAAGCTGGCTATTCTGCTAATGCACCTTCACTATTGCTTTGTTCTGTCATTTTTTTGGTTTATTTTGGAGCTCCCTTAATATTCACAGCTTTGGTTCTTATACAATATGATTTTTCACAGGGTAATCAAGCCTTTAAAGAGAAACAGTGGCAGAAAGCCATTGGCTTCTACACAGAGGCTATCAAACTCAATGGTAACAGTGCAACATACTTTAGCAACAGGGCTGCAGCTCATTTGGAGATGAGAAAGTAATTTGTTTCTCCATTTTCCCCCATTTCTGTTACCGTGTTTGTGAAATTCGTATATTCTAATTTTTAGTTCTCTTTTCCAGTTTCCTCCAAGCCGAAGCTGATAGCAGTAAAGCCATTGATCTTGATAAGAAGGTGGGCCCTCCTAGCTATCTTAGTTTGTTCTTTTTCGTTTGGTGTAGATGGAATGTGTGTGTGTGTGTGGTGGGGGGAAGGAGGGAATAGGAGACCTGGTAGGTCTATTAGGCAATGTATAAGATCGAAGGTTTTTGGAAAAAGATGGATATATTCTTTTGGGATTTGTAAAGTTCTGTTCTTAACACCTTTACTGGTGGTAAGTTTTTCTTTTAATACAACTGTTTCCTTACTCAAAAAAATTAATGGTGGGGTCTCCTACCTCACCAGCTCCCGTGTGTTTTGCTAGTTTATGTTTCAGTGTCATTCATTGTGACCTGTTCACATTACAGAAAATAGCTCAAATTGTTTTCTTATTCCCCGGCGTTTATTAGTGTGTCGTGTGATTGAGTTTCTAGTGTCTTTAGAAATTCTATTGCTTGGGTGATCCTGGAAAAGGTTTATGTGAGATAGAAACAGAGTTAATTATTGGTCGACTTTATCTTTTGGGGGTTTGGGAGATCTGGGAAGAATGTTTTGGGTACTGTGCTTGAGTTTGAGGAATGAAGTTTATTTGTGGACTTGAGTATTCTGCATTTAATGGTAAAAAGTGATGACTGGTAGAAGCTAGTAATGCTATACAATTGTCACCTTTCTGAAGCTTGTGATTCTCAATTGCTAGTATCTTGGTCTTGCTACGTGTCATATGCTTTTCTGAGGTGAAACATTCTTGCTGTTTCTTCTCCACAGAATGTCAAGGCTTACTTAAGAAGGGGCACGGCACGAGAAATGCTGGGCTACCACAAAGAGGCAATTGAAGGTGAGTCTCAACAACGTCAGCTGTTAATTCCTATTTCCTTCATGAGCAAACTTTACGGCTGAATCACATCACCTGAGGCACATTTGTGGAAAAAAGTAGTCTAGGATGGTCTGTGAAGGTCTAAGTCAACTAGGACTACTTTAGTTGGATTCTTAATAAGAAAACATGTGCAAAAAGGTTTGGTTGTGCTCGAAGAAAATTGTACCTAGTCATTGGAACAAACGTGTTCTCGGGAACTCATAGATGACCTGTCCATCCTAAAACTACTGTTTGCAGTGTTCTCTAACACTCTAGTTTTCCTTATTATCTTTTGCAGATTTCAGATACGCACTAGTTCTTGAGCCAACAAACAAAAGAGCATCTCTGTCTGCTGACAGGCTGAAGAAGTGGTTTCCATAGTTCCTTTAGAAGGTAAACATGTTTAGAATGATTGCTGTTGCTGGACCCTTTCTGTGTCGAAGCAGGTCATCTCAGCAGAAATATGATAAATGGAAGATTGAAAATACGAGGAATGAAGGCAAGCGTCAAAATTCTTTCTTTCACGTGGTACTTTGAAGATGAAGAGCGACCCCTTAGATATCGGCTACAGCTTAAAAATATACTAGAGCTTTGATGTCTAGTGCAATTTTGTTAGTAGATATTGCATTCAAATTGTAACTTTTCGAGCTATTACTTCATCGTTCTACATAACCAATTTAATTGTTTTTGGAACAAACATTATTTGGAGTACTGAAACCTAAACGTTATAAGGCTTTTGATGTCAGTGCACTACTCCCTCTGTACCAATTTTGGCGCAGTATTTGACAGGACATGGTGTTTGAATAAAAATGGTTTAAACCAAGTTAATAGATATTTGTGCTGAAGGGTAAAACAAAAGGTTTAACATGTGAAATTATTTTTAAAATGGGTGATATTTTCCGGGATAAATTTAAAAGTGTGTACTTGTGATACATGAATAGGCACATCTGGTGTATTATATAGGATACTGCACAATTCTTGAAACCAAAATTGACTCTGCGACTTTAGCTGGTTATCATTGCAGTCTCACCACACACCCAGCAATCGGTACATCAAAATATAGTATAAAGCTCTTCATTATACTTTCCATCTGATGATAATGTCGAAACAGAAGGGACTAGATCACACTTTACAGGAATCTTGAGTACTACTGTTAGAGTTAATTGGAAATAACATCAACCTAAACAAAAAGCGACCAAACTTTTTTGTATAGTTCATTCATCATCATCCTCACAAGCAAACAGTTCATCAAGTTGATCATCTGTCCATTGAGGCAGTGCCACTTTCGGAGCAATTGGCTGTCTATGATTGTTGATTTCATCAGTAATTGGAATTACTGGATCAATGTGGTTCTTTGTTGGACTCTCTCTTTTGTTCCTCGGAGTGAGAATTCCCTGAGGATTCTCTCCCATTTGCTGATTATTATCTTCATTAAAAGTGCTTCTGTTTCTGACTGTTCCTTCAAATCCTTTGACACTACTCTGTATCTGCTGGAGACATTCTTTTTCATCAACTGAGGTCTTCTTAAGGCCACTGCTGTTGTTGCATATGTAGCTATCTGGAACTTGATTTTCCTTCTCCATTTGAATCTCACTACGGAAATTTCCACCTGCAGAACACTCTATGGTCCTATCATCTAGGATATCTTCAATTGAAACGTTGTCCGTGATCTGCAGTGCACTAGATTTTTCAGCAGAAGCTAATGCTGCAAAATTTTATGAATAGTTAGCCAGAATACTAGAAACCTTTCTTATAAAATATAAACCAATGATAGTGCAACTGTCTAAGGAAAATCCTCCTAGTATAATGACTTTCCATAGTACATAATAGAAAAGAAATATCAACCCTCACCACTTTCAGGATCACTGTAGTTGACTTCATATGCTGTTAGGCTGTTCACTAATGGAGGTCCACTTTCCTTGCAGAAAACCTGCAGGTAAGGCACTTAAAGATCTTAGGAGGATATTCAACGCTATATCAATTATGATACACGATTGACAAGTTTTTATAGCATTCTTATAGAATTTTGAAGCTTATGTGGTACCTAGTGGAAGTGCATATGACGCTAAGTGCTCACTGTAGAATATCAAATTAGAGGGAACAAGACAAAGAACACCAACATCCAGTAGTTTTCATCTAATAGCCTTATGGGTAAGTGAAGATCTAAAACTCTTGCATATAATTCCTTTGCCAATTGCAGATATTTTATATTGAGCTATTGTAGTATCTAAGAGGAAAGAAGAGAGAGGGAGAGAGCACTAGAGAATGGTAACTCGGGATGAAGGAAGATATACCCATACATATTGACAGAACCATGTCTCAGGCAACTATAAATCCCTTACATGGACATAGTAACATAACCACATAAGCAGAGAATTCAGGCACACAGATGTATGGAGTTTAGAAACAAATATATGGTGATAATATCATTGATCTGATAGTCCTCGGAACAGACTTCCGCCAAATCCATTTCTATAACTACTGTCTCCAATTATGCGAGTTGCACTAAGAAGAAATGAGGTTAATTGACATTGATGACATACAGTTTTTCAGTGTTTGTTTAATTGGTGCTTCTAATTGAAGCTTCATGACCAAATGCAAAAGCATTCCTAATGGAATCATGTTTTTCATCTGTAGAACACAACTTTTGACTTAGAACTAAAGTAATCTCAGTTTTGCAGTTAGCACAAAATTACATAAAGGGGAAGAAGTGTATGGTGTGATGATTTCTGTTCCATAATAGTAAGCTAAGCATGTGACTTATCAAAAAAAATAGGCTAGCATCCGCACCTTTGTCAGGTTCGCGAGTGTTATGTTAAGATAATATGCTGAGCTTGAAGGGCAAAACACTGCAACCTGGATTCCAAAATTAGGTCAGCTGTTTTTAAGTAATGTGAAAATATTACACATCAATTATGTTTAGGAGATCTCTGAAGATATAACAGGGAGAAGACAAGTGAGATATCATAATGTGGGAAGGACCCTCCACCTTCAACCAAGAGATTGAGGCTTCGTTTCAAAGGGATCCAAGTAGGAAAAGGGCCACTGTTGACTCCTGGGAAGAGGAGTTGAGAGGTTGGTTTGAACTTATCAAAGAAAGAAAGAAAAATTGTAACAGGAAGAACCTTTTGCAGTATCAAAACGGCGCCAATGCAAATGTCCTTTCCATGCTGACTTTCACCAAGTACTTTGTGATGAATGCTAGCACCAATTGAGCCTGTAGGATCCTAAATTAGGAACTAATCAAATCAGTTGCAACTTGCAAACTTGTTTTCACTGATATCAACATTATACTCAAAAGAACTATACCTTCAAAGTCACCATCAGACCACCAAGACCATTCTGTGTGCAAGACTTAACAACTGCCACAACCTATGAAAACAATAATTGCCAGGAGTAAGGCTATTGCAGAAACTTTCGTAGTGATACAGTCCAGGCCTCTAGGGCCTACTAATTCAACTATTGTCCTATTTCTTTCTGGAAAATAGCATTTCTGTATTCACTTTTCCAATCCTTGTTCCATAAACCCAGTAGGAAAAATGTGAAAATACCTGATCGACCCTAGCAGCTTCTAGGCATTTATTGACAGAGCTCAATGGCGTACATGGAATTTTCCCCTTCTCCGCACCTGAATAAACATACATGTATACCTAATCCATAAATAACAATAATACGAAATGATAGTACTACCTCCAAGTAAAGACTAAAACCCTAAATTACATACCAACAAACTCAAGAGCGCAAAGCCATGGATTGGATTGGAAATCGTAGTCGAACTCCGTAGAGTTTTCGACGGCTCTCCTAATATACTCTTGCGTAGGTATCGGATTGTCTCTTTGAGATGAAATGGAACTATGACATTGACGATCGTGAGTTCGTTGGAGCATGGCAGCTTGTACGGCACCTGCCGGCCCGGGAATGAGGCGTTGAGGCGGCGATTGTAACTGATTATGAGAACTTTCTAGTTGTGAGGATTCTGGAGTTCGAGAAGGCGGCGTGAGAAGCGCCGGAGAAGATGAAGTGGAAGTAGATGTGGAGGGATTAGGGTTTTGGTGGAGCCGCTTACAAGGGCGAAGAAGAGAGTGGAGATCGGAATCGTCTACATCCAGTGCTTCCCATTGCTCCATCTTTGCAGCGTGATCTTTTTGGAGGGAAAATCTGTAGAGGCCTGCGGGATGAGTTTTCTTGAATTTGGATTTGGACTTGGGCCCATTGAACTGAAATAGTCTAATAGGCTATAGCTGTTGCAAGTCAATCCATGAAAAACTTTATTATACGCCGGAAATGATCAAACATGCCCTTAAATTATATAAAATGAATAAAAATATCCTTTGTTTGTAGTTTGGTCTATAAATGCCTTTGACGTTAATATTTTGATTCAAAAATGCTCTTGCTATTGATAGTTTGGTCCAGAAATGTCGTTATTCTTCCTAAATGGGTCAAAAATGTCATTTTTCTAATAAATATATTATTTCTTTTCTTTTGAAACACATCTTGTTCGTGATAAAATATTGCTTTTAAAGAACCATATTATTGAATTGTTTTCATTCTTTTAAAATCACTTTAACAAATAAAAATGTAGGATATAGTTTTTTCTTCTTCTTAATCTCATTTTATCAATTAAAATAGAATAACTTCATGTACAATTTAACGGATAATATATGTCATATATATATGAGATTATAGTAAATTTATCATTAATTTTTATATTGATGACGATAAAACACAATCTTAATAAAATAAGAAATATTTGTTTTTTTAAAAATTTCTTTTCAAATTCAAGTAGGAAAAACATTTGCTAATAAAAATTTATTAGGTAAAGAATATGTTCAGAAAAAAAAAATGTAATTGGAAAAATTACATTTTGAACCATTAAGTAACAACAAAGGTATTTTTGGATCAAAATATTGACGACAAGGGCATTTTTGGACCTATCTATAAATGGAGAAATTTTGTATTCATTTCACATAGTTTAAGAGCATTTTTTGTCCTTTTACGTTATGTGTCTCACACGACTAACACCCAAGTAAGATGTGGGTTCACTTTTTGCGAGATAAAAAAGACGTATCATATAAATAATGTTAGTTATGTGTGACACATAAATCGTAAGAGTAATTATATTGATAAAGAAAACTAGACAATAATATTGTCCGACTGCTTGCCAATCATCTACCTTAATCTTCGATATTCATCCTCATATCTAGTGTCACGTCCTTACAATTGTGTCATGTCTTGTGTAATCACCTTCCCCAAATATTTTTTTGGTCTACTTCTCCTTAGACCCATCATTGTTTGTACAAAACAGTTTGAAGCACTCGGGGTGGAGAAAGAATTAGAGTTAGTTGATTCTAATCCTACGAAAGAGTAAACTTTGGTCCGAGTCGATGTTGATACTAATATACAATCTCTTAGCATACCAATTGAAGGATATAGCATATGGACCGGAAAAATGCTAATGTTATGACTCCAACATTATATATCTCTAATCCTGAAGTAGCTCAAATTATTCAAGAAAGTCAGGTTGCCATGTTGCTCAAATCTAATTCAGCGATCAAGCCACCTATAGTCATATTGAACACCTATGCTCATGAGGTTTCTTCTCAAAATTTGGATTCATTTGATAAACATCAAGATAAATTTGGGCAACTCTTATCCTCTACAAGGAATGATAAAGTTTTGGTGAAAGGTATGTGACCACTTTCTCAAGCTAATTTCACAAGTGATTTGATTATTTCAAAAGAAAAGTAGGGGGAGATGAACACTCATAGGTAGACTGATTTGATTGATAAAGAAGAGCATGTTTCACATGTTATTTTAAATAAAAAAATTAAGTCCACAAGCTTTGAAATTTGTACCTAAAAGTACAATTACAAAAAGAAAATGAACAAGAGGCCTTAGCATTAGGACTTAGTCCAATTGAGGCTTATGCTATTGATTTGGGCGATAATTTTTTTTATGAGGATGGGGAAGATAATATGTTGGCCATATGCTTTGATAAAGTGGCTAGGGATGGGATATCTCACTGAGGCATCAAAGAAGTGGAAGGAATAAAAGGAAGACACGTGGAAGGAAGCACAGTTGGGATGATAAAGTGACAAAAGTTTGTTCCAAGGCACCTACCGATGCGACTGTCAAAGCAGGATCATATGACAATGTCAATAGCTTCAAAAAAATCCAATAAGTCCAAGAAAAATGATTAACTATGTTGGACAAATTTGAAGAAGAAGACACGAGGAAAATACCTTAGGTTACTTTAGATGGGCTATCTATCATTTTTCACACATTTGTAAAAGTAAGTTTGAGGTTGAAACTCAACTTTCTTCTTGGAATTTATATTTGTGCATTATTTAAGCATTTTCATATGTAATATCATCATAGAGTGTATAACAAACTATGTGATTATTATAGAATACCTAGTCCTCTCTAGTTTATGATAATTAGTAGAGGTTCGTTACCTCATTAGGATTGACAAAGTAAGACCTAATCCCCCTTGCTTGTACATAATTCTATTGAGGTTTTTTATTTTAATAAAAAACTACAGGACGCTCTGTCTAATGATATAAATTCACAAATAAAAGAAAAATATAAAAAAATGATCAATTTCTCACACCTCCTCACTGGGCATCTACGCATCTTCTCTTTACATGCTTGATCATCTCAATCTTATCTTTTTTATTTTATCTACCATGAAGATTGCTTTCACCTTATCGTAATTTTCTTTATTTTTAATCTTAAACTCTCCTAATATATCCGTAATCCAAGAACACCCGTGACTAGATTTATGAAAATGATTGACACGTTTTTAATTAAAGAGAATTCCACGTGGTTCGCCATTCAAAATACCAAATTGAACACCAAACACATTCAAAATATTGTGCAAAGTAGTGGTGGCCAAACAACAGAATAAATACTCGTGGGTCCTATGTGGAAAAGTAAAAAACATTGCGTACTCGTTATGACACGTAGTTATCAAAGAAAAAATCAACTTAGCAATAGTAATTTCGTTTTTTAATTGCATCTTACTGAACATCGGCAAGCAGCAATGGAGAATCTGTTGGGTCTTCTGAGAATTCGAGTCAAGAAAGGTGTAAATCTCGCCGTTCGTGATGTTCGCAGCAGCGATACATATGTTGTTGTCCAGATGGCTAAACAGGTCCCAATTCCACTAATTTTTTAACTGTTCCATACTCTCTTTTTTTATCGGATTTTTGGTCTATTACTTTGATTTTAATGTTTGATCATTTATGGAAGAATTTTCAAATTTCATGTCAAGAAAGTTACATTTAAGTCTATTACCCACTGCCTGTAATTTTATGCATCTGGGTTTATAATCAGTTTGCTTGACATCTGAAGGATGATATATGTGGAAATTATACCAAAAAGCTATCATCTTTTCGTGGAAATTCTGGTTACGATCGTTTTTTTTTTGGGAAGTATTCAAAGTCAAAATGATTATCTCCTGTAGTAAGTATTTTTTTTCAGATGTCTTTTTAAGTTTGGACTTTCAAAATGGGGATGCGGAAGGAGTGTTGAAGTTTCTTTATTTTAAACAGTTCTATCATATTTTTTGTGGAAAAAGGAATATCCTTTTAGTAGTATACTAAGGAGGCATTGTAAGGTGTGCTGTTGTAATTCTTGTCTTGCCAAGGTTCCTGAATTTCGGTGTTCTGTGTGTTGAGTCTGGAGCTACAAACCATTTTGGCTGATGCAGATTTGTGAAGTTTACGCCATGATAAGTACTAGCTTCTTGGAGCTTGACCTTCCAGGTTCTGAAAAGTATATTAATAGGGTAGAATGGGTTGTGTGTGTTTGAGGCAGGGGCGGAGCCAGGTAGGTCCGACTTCCGAGGGGTTCATCTTTGACAGAAAATAACACTATTTATGCAAAGTTAAAGTTAATTTTAGTTATATATTGTAAATGTTAAACCCTATTCGGTGAAAATCATTAGCATAAATATTAAGATATCTTCTTGTACTCCTCAAAGTTTACAAAAAGAGCAGCATTTTTGTTACCTGTTTCATGTACTAAATTAAGTTAAGTATAAGATAACAATGTTTTTATTACTCTCTTACTTGTAATATCAGTTTTTTTTGCCGTAATTGATGACTCAATTGGTAATTTGAGCCTTAGTTGCGCGGACTCTTCACTTTTGATGCCGCATTCGTCTCGGATTCTCCAAAAATACATTGTTTTTGGCGAATTTGACACGCACCCGTTGGCATTTTTGAAGAGTCAAAGCAACATAGCTGAGTTTGAGCTTCCCAAGCCAGGGAGTGAAGTGACAATTACTATCTTACTAGCAGAAGAAATAACATAAGGACTCGAATACTTGGCTTTTGTTTACGTTCAATGCTCTGACTACTGTGTTATTTTGTTATTAACTGCATGGAGGATCAGATTTGAAATGTGTTGTAAATTCTGAGTTCTTCCTATATCATTATATTATTAATTGCTCTCAGACAGTTTTTTGACTCGCCTGTTTTTCAACTTGAATGCAGAAATTGAAGACCCGAGTTATTAAAAATGATGTTAAACCTGAGTGGAATGAAGATTTAACTCTTTCTGTTGCAGATCCCAATCTTCCTGTTATGCTGGTAAAGTTTCTTGTTTGCTGGTTATCATATAAAGATAAGACCCTATCTGTTTTGCAGAAAACATAACCGTTTCTCGCTAATGATCACTTGCTGGGTGCTTTGATCAAATGTTCCTACATAAAACTATACACTTTCCAGTGCTTGTATCTCTTGTTTATGTTTTCTTCTTTCTTCCTGTTTCCAGACTGTCTATGATCACGATTCGTTCAGCAAAGATGACAAAATGGGAGATGCAGAATTTGACATCAAACCATTAATAGAGGCTCTGAAGATGAACTTAAGTGGCCTCCCAGATGGCACCATTATAACAAGAATACAACCGAGCCGATCTAACTGCCTGTCTGAAGAGTCTAATGTTGTATGGAAAGATGGCCAGGTTGTGCAAAATATGTGCCTAAGATTGAGAAATGTGGAATGTGGAGAAGTCGAACTTCAACTTCAGTGGATCAACATTCCTGGTTCGAAGGGTTTATAGAATACAGCGTCTGTGTATATATATCTGGTTGCAGTTAGCTGGCTAGCTGCAGTGTAAGAACTGGTTTGTGCTCTCACAAGTCACAACTGATCTCTGGTTGTAATAAATGGAGTTTGTAATATAGAAGTTCAATTAATAACTACCTATGCACACTGTACCAATCTGTTGGGCAAGGTTTCTAGCTTACCGAATATTTGGTTCGAATAACACTGTAACTCAAGTGCACACTTTTGTGTGCATATTATGGTACTACTCCTCCGGCTCATTTTATGTGGCAATCATTTGTTTTTATTTCGTCCAAAAAAAATGTCATCCTACTATGATTAGAAATAAATTTACTTTAAAATACTCTTTGTACTCTTAATTAAATGATTTTCAACCACACAAATATCTAAGAATTGTTTTAGATCACAAATTTCAAAAGGTTTTCTTTTTTTCTTAAATATCGTGTCAAATTAAATGGTGCTAACTAAAATAAAATAAGAGAGAGGGAGAATTCAATATTGGGAAAATTGTATGAAATAACAAACTATTAATTCAAATTAAATGTTATAGTTATAGTTTATTTTATTTGTAATTCGCAGCAAGCATCCCTTTTTTTGGCCATCTGATTTGGTATACAATTAGTCATTTTTGATATACAATTAGTCATTTTATACATTTCGGTATAAAATATATAAAACGCGTTTGCGTTTGTATAAAGCGAAAGAAAATTGTATATACAAATAAAAATACATATATTTTTGTCCTATACACTTATAATTATACAAATATGGATCTTATTATACAAATTACAATGTATAAATGAATTTATACAAAACTGAACAATTTGTATAAAATTGGATATATCTAGCGAATTAAACAAATCAAAAGCTCCATAGGAAACATAAAATTTGCTATGGATCGCAATTATGCAAATTATCGCTATAACACACAAATATGATTTTTATGTTTGTTAGATATGAAAGTTGCTCTCTAGTATTTGCATGTTAACTCACATGCCTATAAATCACTTTTAAGAAAAATTCAATTGTACCATTTTTCGGGTAAACATTTTCCTTACATTTCTTCTATTTATATTGCTTTCAGATTTGAAGTACCATTGATCGGAATTGGATGCTTAATTCGACTTCATTAAAGATAAAGTAATCACTGATAGAGATGTTCAAAATTAAATCGGAATCAATAATTGAAAAGTAGTTATTGGCGTATTACTTTAGCGGATCTGTAATGGTTCTAATTTTTTTGTTTATTAGGTGATTGACTTTTTAACGATTTGAGGCTTTTTTTCTGAATAGATTAATCGATAATTTGATGGTAAATTAATAAATTATATTTATATCATTCGATATATAGAGTCCTCGACTTATGACTTAGTTTCTATTTTTATTTCTAATTTTCTCAAAACTCTTGATTATTCTACCAGACGTTAATGTATGTTTTTGAACAAAATACAATCAGTCAACTAATATGCAAGGTTTATTTGGTTTGTCACATTATTTCTAAGTGATTTTCAGTGATTTTTTTTGTATATTAAAATTTGAATGACTAAAACAATAATCGAACTCAATAATTGACAATCATAACCAATATTAATATCTTAATAATTCTATAACGTATCGATATAAATCGAACCGATATCGGTATGGTTGGCCATTGGTGACAAGCCTCACATTAACCAAATTGAAACACTACGCACATCCAACAATGTGCAGAGTAGTGGCATCCATGTGCATTACTAGAATCAATTGGCAAATCCCTTACAATACACTCGAATCTCGATTATTTTACCCAACAATAATTTCATTTTAAATTGCATCTTTCTGAAATTGTCTCTTTCATACTTTTGATTAATATTGTAATTATTAGGATTCTTTTTTTATTGATTATCAAACATTTTTGTATTTTTCTCCAATAAATTGACTTGTTGTATGATAATTCGTTTTCTTCTTCTCTAATTTTTTTTTTTTGAAAAGATGTTGCCTTTGTAGATTTTGACAAGAAAGAGTTTATTTGACTTGGTGTACGTGGGGAGGTTGTAAGGGAAAATTCAACTGTCAACTGAGTCAGAGTTGCTATCAAAATATATGTCACAACTAAGTGTTGTTATAATATGAACTCTCACCTATCATATTACTTTATTTTAGCTAATCGAAAATTAATACTCCATTATATGAAAAATAAAGAAACCATAAAACTACAAGTATTGATAAGATTAAAAAATAACTATATTTATTAGAGGCAAGTAGCATATTTTAAGAATAAAATGAGAGAAGTTATTTGATATAATTTGATTATATCCTCCAACAATATATAGACCGTTTCAATTTGTGAACGTAAAACTATACCAAGGACTACATTAAAGATAACAAAATAGATATACTTGTAATTACTTTTAATTAATACGGATTTATCTAAAGATAGGTTACAACTCATTTCACAGATTTGATAGGAGTCAAACTTCATTTTGATTCAAAATATACATTAGATTACATCAAAAATAGAAACTCAACTTCAAGTGAGAACTCCGTTAAAATAAAATATTTGTAATTTTTATTTAACATCGTAATAATCAAATGAGTTGAGCTTAAATGAATGTGTGAATTTATATAGTAGGTCTCAACTTGTTATAGATTGAGAAGTAGAGTCGTTTGGTAGCTATTTACAGAGGTAATTGTATTAATTTATGACACAAGTTTATAATGTTTGATAACTAGTTAGGAAATAAGTTATCCGTATATAAAATCTATACGCTTGATTAATAATTTTAAAATTCACATAATCTAATACCCACATAATTCTAAATAGTTATCAAACGATCCTAATTTTTGTGTAGAAGTAAAAAGTATCAATAATTATGTATTGAAAGACATTACTATACATTTGATATATGTTTTATTTAACATCGCGAAATTCAAATTTTATTTTTAAAAATTTCGTATTAGATTAAAATACAACAAATAAAATTAAAACGGATGGAGTAATGTTTTTATTTTTAGTTAAAGGGGGTCAAAAGAAAAATTAGGAGAAATAATATTGAAAGAATAGAAGCTTTAATTGCCAACAACTTCAGCAAGCAGCCACCGAAAGTTTCAAATGGAAAATCTTTTGGGTCTTCTCAGAGTACGAGTCAAAAGAGGCATCAATCTCGCTGTTCGTGATGTTCGCAGCAGCGATCCCTACGTTGTCGTCAAGATGGCTAAACAGGTCCCAATTCCACTAATTCATCTTTTTTTTTTTACTGTTTCCTATTTTTTTTTATCGGATTTTTGGTTGAGTTTTTCGTCTGCTACTGTGATTTTTACGTTTGATAGCTGCTGATATAATCATTTATGGAGGAATTTTCAAATTTCATGTAAGGAAAGTTATTAAGTCTATGAGCATTGATCACCCAATGGCTGTAATTTTCTTTTCTAGAATTTATGCATCTGGGTATATAATTGTCACGATCCGATTTCTCGAATTATGATGGCACCTACTATACCCTATCAGTAGGTAAGCCAACCCGAAACCCAGAACATCAAGCAATGAGTGTAAGGGTAGAAACTAGCGGAAAAATTAAACTAAACAAGGACAACAAGGCGGAAGCAAACCAAAATAAATATATACAGAAATCCCTCCCAAAACCTGGAAGTCACTAGTACAGACCTATCTAATAAAGAGTACAAGTCCCAAAAGTGGATCACAACAGAGCGTGTCTCAAAAGCAACAAGACTAGCTAAACTAAAAAAAGGAGGCAGAACAAACCCAAAACGCCAAGTGCTTGCCCTCGTCTCCGAGTCACAACTACAAAAGAAGGCTGGAACTGCTCACCGGTGATATTGGTACTGGGACCTGCATCACGAAATAGATGCAGAGCGTAACATGAGTACCAACACAACAGGTACTCGGTAGGCATCATAGGCCGACTGAGCAAAAAGGGTAAAAACAATATGAAAGGATAGAATCTAGACACAGAGAGGTCAAAATGGATACGAAAAGAAAGCACACGAGCATACCAGAAATAAACCAAGTACAACTAAACTAAACCTAACTGGACCCCCATAAGCCCAGAAGGTACACCCGTGCGCAAGTTCAAATAAAACGTGAACGGACCCCCATAAGCCCGACAGGTACACAGAAAAGCTAAGTCTACTGAGAAAGAAGAAAACCAGGCTCTCAGCCCAAAGTAACTAAGATAATCTATCAGACTCTACCCAGCCAGCAGTGCACTCCCAGCCCAGCTAAAAAGAGTGACCCCAAGGGGCACCCAACCAAACAATCCACTCCCAGCCCAACTAGAAAGAGGGACCCGTGAGTGAGGTAGATATCGCGAGTGGTCCTACCATGCAGTTAGCTCCCAGCCCAGCTAGAAAGAGCGACACGGGGACACCCAGCCAGCAGCACACTCCTAGCCCAGCTAGAAAGAGAGGCCCGGGGGTGATCGCCGATATCACCGAGTCTACCCAGCTAACGATACGCTCCCAACCCAGCTAGAAAGAACGACCCCGAAGGTGATTGTATCTCCAATAGGATCCAATTTAACAACAACCACCGTGGAGCACCGTCCACTCTAAGAATCACATAAAAGGCTCCAAGCCTATACTATCTCAATCATGCGCCTCTAGTGATGCACCGGACCTTCGAGAATGCGTCGGAACCGCAGAATGAGATGGAAAAGATACATAAGTACAACAAGTAGCGATAACGCTTAATCTAAGGCTCAAACTATCAGACTCAAGTCTGCTACTCCGGTCTACAAGAAGCTAAGTCATCCGAACGACGTCGGCAGAAAGTCAAGGCTATCCAGCCCACACGGGTTATAAGTCTAAGGCAATGCTGACCCAATCTAGACTAAGGACATCATGCTTACGGTTAAGGATGAACAAGGCATGCAACACATAGCATACAAACATACAATAACATTTAGTACATAAACATACAACTCTACTAAACCGGTTAACATGATACTACACCCGAATATGGCTAATCGATCCTAACATGGGGTATCTAATCAAAATAAGGTAGGAACTAGTACCCACCCCCAATTCACTCTAATCGACATGTTTTTACACAATTAAGCTCAATCTAAAAGAAAGGAAGTCGTAGCCTACCTTAAGGCTGACCGCGCGCGCTCCAAATCATTTTACCGGAGCTTTTCCTTCCCGAACGACCCTTAAACGTTGTCACTCTATCAAATATAGGATCGCAACGTTAGTACGGTCGTTTAGACACCAAAATCACAACAAAACGGAGACGGGTCAATTTTGGAGTCACAATAAAAATTGTGGGACCCGCACCGAATTGTCTGAAATTGACTCCGTCAAGAGACCCTAAACAGCACCTCGAACTTGTGTTCCAAAATGGAACACAATTCAAGGCTCAAAACACAGCAAAAACAAACAAGCAAGAAAACCACAGTTTAATCAACTTAAAATAAAATAGCAGTAGTCTAAACTTGGAATTAACGAGAATCGAAAAGTTTTCAACACTCCTTGAACACTTTACGAGGTAGCCACGATAATTCCCAACATGTAGAACTTCTAATCACCCAAAACCGAGCTAAAATGAGTGAGATATGACCAAAACAAGAATGCCAAAAACTAAGGCTTGAAAAAGAGTACAACTGTCAGGTTAATCATGAAATTACCTCGAACTACGCGCACCCGACAGCTTCCGAACACTCTACAGCGAAGCCACCGAGAATACGAAGCTCCCGCACTTCGAATCACCTAAATCAGTTGAGAGATGAGAGAGAGATGAGGGTTTTAAGTTTGGAAAAGTTGGCTGATATATCTGTATTTATAGCAAATATTTCTGCAATTTTTTTCCAAAACATAAAAACTCCGACGGGGTGCTCCGAACTCGTTCGGAACCCAGTGCACGCAAATGAGATATGCAACCATACCAATTTCGATGTTCCGAACTCAATGGCGCAATCGAAATTTCCATACGAGGTCATCTTGACAAAAAGTGGGTAACACACCTAAATGTCATTTTAAGTCAAAAACCACAAAAGAGATCAGAAAAATATTGAAAACCTCGGGACACAAAAGAAGAGTCAATCTAGATCAAACTCGACATTTCGAAGCTAACCGCACTGACGAAATTCTCATCCGAGCGCGTTTAATCAGAATGTTGACTAAAGTCAAACTTAAGCTTAAACTTAAAGTTAAAATGCCTAATCGCATCGACCTCACACTGAAAATCTCAGGAGTCATGCCGACCAGGTTACTAGCCTAAAATGACCCTTTCGGAGCTGATGGAATCGTCAGAATTGGATTATGATGTCATCTTCTTGAACTTTTGATCGAAAATGATCGTTCAAGGTTCATAAGCTCCAAAAAACACTAAAACGCACACAAAAGTCAAACGAACGACCAGGTGACCGAACTGTCAGTCCCAGCAAGTCATAAATGACTTGGGGTCGCTACAGGAACGCTCTAAACGCAAAACACAAAAATGACCAGAAGGGTCATTACAATAATCAGTTTGCTTGACATATGAAGGATCTGTATAACATTTTGTGTGGTTGAAAGATATCATCTTTAGCGTTACCAGTTCATGTTTGACAATGGGTTCCGTTTTATTGGGATTTATTGATGTTGTAATCAGAAGAAAAAAAAGACACCGCCCCTTTTATTTCTTCCCCTTTCATAACCCAGTTTGGAATTAAAATCACAGGGTTTAATTTTACATTTGGGGGTTGTTCTGGTTACAATCTTTTTTTTGAAAGTCTTAAGTTCAATTAATTATCTCCTGTTATTAATTTTCTTTGTCAGATGTCCTTTTAAGTCATGAGTTCCACAACGGGGCTGGGGAAGGTGTGTTGAAGTTTATTTGTTTTAAACAATTCTATCATATTTTTAGTCTTCGCTTCTAGAAAGGGGTTGTAGTATTGTGGAAAAAAGGTGTATGCTTTTTGTAGGTTTTGTCTATACTAAGGAGGCTTTGAATGTGTAAGCTGTGCTGTTGTAATTCTTGTCTTGCCAAGGTTTCTTAATTTTGGCGTTCTATGTGTTGAGTCTGGAGCTATAAACCCTTTTGGCTGATGCAGATTTGTGATGTTTATGCCATGATAAGTTATAGGTCCAGAGAGCTTGCCTTCCAGGTTCTGAAAAGTCCATTATAGGGTAAAATGAGTCGCGTGTGTGTGTTGGGGAGGGTGGAGCCAGGTAGGACCGAGGGTTCATCTGAAGCCCCTTGTTGTAGAAAATTACACTATTTATACACGGTCAAATTACTTTTTATGTATATATATCGTATATGTTGAACCCACTTCGGTAAAAATCCCGGGAGGGGATGTTATTGCTACTTTTTGACTTGGCTTGACTGTGGTGGACTCGTATGCCCCAGATGTTTGTATCACTCAGAAAAGTTTTTGCGGATTTATCTGGGACTTGTCCATGTATTTTTTAGAGGATTTGGAAAGCTTCTGCAAACAGATAGATAAATTCTATGATATCTGCAATCTTGTTGCCAAATCTTTTGATTTGTTATACTATAATCTTTTTGTACTCAGAGTTTACAAAAAGAGCACCATTTTTTGTATTTCATGTTCTAAATGACGTCATAAGATAACAATGTCTTTAATACTCTGTCACTTGTAAATATTTGTTGTTTTGCCATCATGCATGACTCAGTTGGTACTTTGAGCTTTCCAATACAGTGAGTGAAATGACAACTATTATCGTACTAGCGGAAAATAAAAACATAAGGACTCGAATACTTGGCTCTTCTTTTCATTCAATGCTCTGATTACTGTGTTATTTTGTTATTAACTACATGGAAGATGGGAAGCCACAGATTTGAAATGTGGTGTAAATTGTGAATTCTTCCTATTTGATGTATATTGTTGATTGCTATCAGACAGTTTTTTGACTTGCCTGTTTTTCAACTTGAATGCAGAAACTGAAGACTCGAGTTGTAAAAAAGGATGTTAATCCTGAGTGGAATGAAGATTTAACTCTCTCTGTTGCAGATCCCAATCTTCCTGTTATGCTGGTAAAGTTTCTCGTTTGCTGGTTATCATATCAGAAAAGACCCTATNTTTTTTTTTTACTGTTTCCTATTTTTTTTTATCGGATTTTTGGTTGAGTTTTTCGTCTGCTACTGTGATTTTTACGTTTGATAGCTGCTGATATAATCATTTATGGAGGAATTTTCAAATTTCATGTAAGGAAAGTTATTAAGTCTATGAACATTGATCACCCAATGGCTGTAATTTTCTTTTCTAGAATTTATGCATCTGGGTTTATAATTGTCACGATCCGATCTCTCGAATCATGATGGCACCTACTATACCTTATCAGTAGGTAAGCCAATCCGAAACCCAGAACATCAAGCAATGAGTGCAAGGGTAGAAACTAGCGGAAACAATAAACTAAACAAGGACAACAAGGCGGAAGCAAACCAAAATAAATATATACAGAAATTCCTCCCAGAACCTGAAAGTCACTAGTACAGAGCTATCTAATAAAGAGTACAAGTCCCAAAAGTGAACCACAACAGAGCGTGTCTCAAAAGCAACAAGACCAGCTAAACCAAAAGAAGGAGGCAGAACAAACCCAAAATGCCAAGTGCTCGTCCTCGTCTCCGAGTCACAACTACAAAAAAAGGCTGGAACTACTCACCGTTGATAACTGGTACTGGGACCTGCATCACGAAATAGATGTAGAGCGTAGCATGAGCACCAACACAATAGGTACTCAGTAGGCATCATAGGCCGACTGAGCAAAAAGGGTAAAAACAATATGAAATGATAGAATTTAGACACAGAGAGGTCAAAGCGGATACGAAAAGAAAGCATACAAGCATACCAGAAATAAACTAAGTACAACTAAACTAAACCTAACTGGGCCCCCATAAGCCTAGAAGGTACACTCGTGCGCAAGTTCAAATAAAACCTGAACGGACCCCCATAAGCCTGACAGGTACACAGAAAAGCTAAGTCTACTGAGAAAGAAGAAAACCGGGCTTCCAGCCCAAAGTAACTAAGATAATCCATCAGACTTCACCCAACCAGCAGTGCACTCCCAGCCCAACTAGAAAGAGTGACCCCAGGGGCACCCAACCAAACAGTCCACTCCTAGCCCAGCTAGAAAGAGCGACCTGTGAGTGAGGTAGATATCGCGAGTCGTTATACCATGCAGTTAGCTCCCAGCCCAGCTAGAAAGAGCGACCCGGGGACACCTAGCCAGCAGCACACTCCCAGCCCAACTAGAAAGAGAGGCCCGGGGGCGATCGCCGATATCACCGAGTCTACCCAACCAGCGATACGCTCCCAGCCCAGCTAGAAAGAATGACCCCGGAAGTGACGGTATCTCCAATAGGATCCAATCCAACAACAACCACCGTAGAACACCGTCCACTCTAAGAATCACATAAAAGGCTCCAAGCCTATACTATCTCAATCCTGCACATCTAGTGATGCACCGGACCTTCGAGAATGCGTCGGAACCGCAGAATGAGAGGGACAATATACATAAGTACAACAAGCAGCGATAACGCCTAATCTAAGGCTCAAACTATCAGGCTCAAGTCTGCTACTCCAGTCTACAATAAGTTAAGTCATCCGAACAACGTCGGCAGAAAGTTAAGGCTATCCAGGCCACACGGGTAATAAGTCCAAGGCAATGTTAGTCTAACCTAGACTAAGGACATCATGCTTACGATTAAGGATGAACAAGACATGCAACACATAACATACAAGCATACAATAGCATTTAGCACATAAGCATGCAACTCTACTAAACCGGTTAACATGATTCTACACCCGAATATGGCCAATCGATCCTAACATGAGGTATCTAATCAAAGTAAGGTAGGAAACTGGTACCCACCCCCAATTCACTCTAACGACGTGCTTTTACACAATTAAGCTCAATCTAAAAGAAAAAAGTTGTAGCCTACCTTAAGGCTGACCGCGCGCTCCAAATCACTTTACCAGAGCTTTTCCTTCCCGAACGACCCTTGAATGTTGTCACTCTATCAAATATAGGATCACAACGTTCGTACGGTCGTTTAGACACCAAAATCACAACAAAACGGAGACGGATTAATTTTGGAGTCATAACGAATATCGTGAGACCCGCACCGAACTGTCTGAAATTGACTCCGTCAAGAGACTCTAAACAGCACCCCGAACTTGTGTTCCAAAATGGAACACAATTCAAGGCTCAAAACACAGCAAAAACCAACAAGCAAGAAAACCATATTTTAATCAACTTAAAAGAAAATAGCAACAGTCTAAACTTGGAATTAACGAGAATCGAAAAGTTTCCAGCACTCCTTGAACACTCTACGAGGTAGCCACGATAATTTCCAATATGTGGGACTTCGAATCACCCAAAACCGAGCTAAAATGAGTGAGATATGACCAAAACAAGAATGTCAAAAATAAAGGCTCGAAAAAGGGTACAACAGTCAGGTTAATCACAAAATTACCTCGAACTACGTGCACTCGACAACTTTCGAACACTCTACAGCGAAGCCATCGAGAATACGAAGCTCTCGCACTTCGAATCACCTAAATCGGTTGAGAGATGAGAGAGAGATGAGGGTTTTAAGTTTGGAAAAGTTAGCTGATATATCTGCATTTATAGCAGATATTTCTGCAATTTTTTTCCAAAACATAAAAACTCCGACGGGGTGCTCCGAACTAGTTCGAAACCCCGTGCATGCAAATGAGATATGTAACCATACCAAATTTGATATTTCGAACTCAATGGCGCAATCAAAATTTCCATACGAGGTCATCTTGACAAAAAGTGGGTAACACACCCAAATGCCATTTTAAGTCAAAAATCACAAAAGGGCTCGGAAAAATATCGAAAACCTCGGGGCACAAAAGAAGGGTCAATCTAGACCAAACCCGACATTCTGGAGCTAACCGCACTGACGGAATTCTCATCCGAGTGCGTTTACTCAGACTGTTGACTAAAGTCAAACTTAGGCTTAAACTTAAAGTTAAAATGCCTAATCGCACCGACTCACACTGAAAATCTTCGGAGTCATGTTGACCATGCTACTAGCCTAAAATGACTCTTCTGGAGCTAATGGAATCGTCAGAATTGGATTCTGATGTCATCTTCTTGAACTTTTGATTGATAATGATCGTTCAATGTTCATAAGCTCCAAAAAACACTAAAACTTGCACAAAAGTCAAACGAACGATTAGATGACCGAACTGTCCGTCCCAGCAAGTCATAAATGACTTGGGGTCGCTACAGGAACGCTCTAGACGCAAAACAAAGAAATGACCAGAAGGGTCATTACAATAATCAGTTTGCTTGACATATGAAGGATCTGTATAACATTTTGTGTGGTTGAAAGATATCATCTTTAGCGTTACCAGTTCATGTTTGACAATGGGTTCCGTTTTATTGGGATTTATTGATGTTGTAATCAGAAGAAAAAAAAGACACCGCCCCTTTTATTTCTTCCCCTTTCATAACCCAGTTTGGAATTAAAATCACAGGGTTTAATTTTACATTTGGGGGTTGTTCTGGTTACAATCTTTTTTTTTGAAAGTCTTAAGTTCAATTAATTATCTCCTGTTATTAATTTTCTTTGTCAGATGTCCTTTTAAGTCATGAGTTCCACAACGGGGCTGGGGAAGGTGTGTTGAAGTTTATTTGTTTTAAACAATTCTATCATATTTTTAGTCTTCGCTTCTAGAAAGGGGTTGTAGTATTGTGGAAAAAAGGTGTATGCTTTTTGTAGGTTTTGTCTATACTAAGGAGGCTTTGAATGTGTAAGCTGTGCTGTTGTAATTCTTGTCTTGCCAAGGTTTCTGAATTTTGGCGTTCTATGTGTTGAGTCTGGAGCTATAAACCCTTTTGGCTGATGCAGATTTGTGATGTTTATGCCATGATAAGTTATAGGTCCAGAGAGCTTGCCTTCCAGGTTCTGAAAAGTCCATTATAGGGTAAAATGAGTCGCGTGTGTGTGTTGGGGAGGGTGGAGCCAGGTAGGACCGAGGGTTCATCTGAAGCCCCTTGTTGTAGAAAATTACACTATTTATACACGGTCAAATTACTTTTTATGTATATATATCGTATATGTTGAACCCACTTCGGTAAAAATCCCGGGAGGGGATGTTATTGCTACTTTTTGACTTGGCTTGACTGTGGTGGACTCGTATGCCCCAGATGTTTGTATCACTCAGAAAAGTTTTTGCGGATTTATCTGGGACTTGTCCATGTATTTTTTAGAGGATTTGGAAAGCTTCTGCAAACAGATAGATAAATTCTATGATATCTGCAATCTTGTTGCCAAATCTTTTGATTTGTTATACTATAATCTTTTTGTACTCCTCAGAGTTTACAAAAAGAGCTCCATTTTTTGTATTTCATGTTCTAAATGACGTCATAAGATAACAATGTCTTTAATACTCTGTCACTTGTAAATATTTGTTGTTTTGCCGTCATGCATGACTCAGTTGGTACTTTGAGCTTTCCAAATTCCAATACAGCGAGTGAAATGACAACTATTATCGTACTAGCGGAAAATAAAAACATAAGGACTCGAATACTTGGCCCTTCTTTTCATTCAATGCTCTGATTACTGTGTTATTTTGTTATTAACTACATGGAAGATGGGAAGCCACAGATTTGAAATGTGGTGTAAATTGTGAATTCTTCCTATTTGATGTATATTGTTGATTGCTATCAGACAGTTTTTTGACTTGCCTGTTTTTCAACTTGAATGCAGAAACTGAAGACTCGAGTTGTAAAAAAGGATGTTAATCCTGAGTGGAATGAAGATTTAACTCTCTCTGTTGCAGATCCCAATCTTCCTGTTATGCTGGTAAAGTTTCTCGTTTGCTGGTTATCATATCAGAAAAGACCCTATCTGTTCCGCAGAAAACATAACCATTTCTCGCTAATGATCACTTGCTTGATGCTTTCAAATGTTCTTACATATAATATACACTTCCCAGTGTTTGTATTTCTTGTTTATGTTTTCTTGTTTCTGCCTGTTTCCAGACTGTGTATGATCATGACATGTTCAGCAAAGATGACAAAATGGGAGATGCAGAATTTGACATCAGACCATTTCTAGAGGCTCTCAAGATGAACTTAAGTGGCCTCCCAGGTGGCACCATTATTACTAGAATACAACCGTGCAGATCTAACTGCCTGTCCGAAGAGTCTAATGTTGTATGGCAAGATGGTCAGGTTGTGCAAGATATGTGCCTAAGATTGAGAAATGTGGAATGTGGAGAGATTGAACTTCAACTTCAGTGGATCAACCTTCCTGGTTCCAGGGGTTTATAGAATACAGCGTGTGTGTGTATATACATCTGGTAGCAGTCTGTGAACTGGTTTGTGAATTGTGCTCTCACAATTGATCTCTGGTTGTGATAAATGGAATTTGTTATATTTGCACACTGAACCAATCTGCTGTGCAAGGTTTTTCTAGCTTATCGAATATTTGGTTTGAATATTCTTTTCAAATTTTCTTGTATCACCGTAGTTATATGGTATGTAATCAATATACATGTTTGCTGAAAAGTTCATACCTTTGTGTGCATATGATAGTATTTAATATTTGCATGCTTTCTTTATATGGACAATGGAAGTGAACATTTGAAACAAACTAAAATGGTTCTTCATTCTTTGTTGATTTTATTACATTCCAATGTTTTCTTTTTTTCCTTTCAGAAAACTAACTGATGAACCATTATTTACTCCTTTTCTTCTTCTTGGGTATTTGCAGTTTTGTCCCTGTTTTGTCAACACCTTTAATTTTTTTTCCCCTCAGAGCAAATAACTTTTTCGTGGGGCATGAATTTGTATTTTCTCATCATACTATCTTACAAGCTATGCTCCTCGCCATTGAAGAACTTATACCCCGCTAGGCATAGGTTTGATTTATAATGGCAAGAATCAAAGACTAGCTCATTTGAAGGAGTAATTAAATATTTTTTCTAGCTAACAATATTAAATATACATGTCACATTAAACATAGTACAAGAGGGCTTTTTTCATTGCAACGTACAGGCCCAAACAATTACATTGACACACATAGTTCATTTATTACCAGTTCCATTAGTAATTTCAAGTTTTTCATTTGATTGCCACACACCATAAGCAACATAGATGTTATTTATTCCTAAATTTTGGGTTTGAAGTTCTTTTATGCTAATTAATCTGATTACTTTGCAACAAATTAATTTCATTACTTAGTAACCATATACATATGTATGTATGAGCATGTTACAATGAATGTGTGTGTGAATATATAGGACACATAGATATCAGTAACATGAGAGGAGGAAAGAGAAGAATAGACAGAGTTGTCTACTAGAGGTAGATGACAAAAAAATTGAGAAATTCAAAACTTTCATCTTCACTTAAATTATGTATAAAAAATCCCAAAAGATTGGTCTAAATATTCTATTAAGAGCACGCAATTTCTTGTAAAGTAACAAATCCAAATTTGAACCTAAGCGGACCAAACCTCAGACAAAAGGGTGAGGGCAAAGAATGAAAAGAGACAAAAGCACCTATATTCAGGAGAGCCAAACTATCGATTCTACCGAATTCAATAATTTTGTACGTGCAAATTATATTCAATAAGAAGAGTAATTGAGTTTACAATCAGATATTTACAAAATTTTTGAATTAAAGATTATCGATAAAATTCATAAATTATACCAAAAATACTTTTATAAAATAGTTGAGACGTACGCAAGCTGATGACATTACCCGAGTAGAGAAATGTATTGCCCTTTTGTAGTCCATGGGAAACATAACCATGGGTTATTCCTAAGACCAATATATAGCAGTTTGTGCAAATTAAACATAATGTTTGTTTTTGGGAGTCCAAGAGAGTTATGACACACTAATCCTAATTTGCCACTACTATTCATCATTCATTTCAACGCATGCTTCTGCCTTTATAACATCTAGGACATTATTTTACCATTAATTATCTCTAACATTTACTATTTCATAGCCGCCAATCACCTTTCACTTCTAAGTTGGTGAACTCTATGGAGTTTCCATCTCAAGAATTGTATGTTTATTATAATTATCTTTTCAAGAACTATGAAAAATAATATATTTACATAGTGGTATATGTTAAGTAATAGATTAAGGTTGTTGCGTTTTTGCCACCTCTTGACAAAGTAGGTTGATTATCAAACCCTCTCCTATCAAGGGTATGTAGGCCTTGGCCAACTCGAAGGGGCAAAAATTTGACACTGAGTTTTTCGATTGTCAAGTTATATATAGCAGGAGTGTAGGAATATATCTAACAACTACGTACCATTCGTGTGGTTTGCACTAAAATAAATTAAGCAATCATCAAAGCGTCTTTTAATACCTCCAACCAAACAGTCCCTTAACCTTTTGATCATATATAGAGAGCACATCCATGATAATAATGGCTTTGATCATATATAGAGAGCACATCCATGAGAATAATGGCTTTGATCATATAAAGAGAAGAGAGCACATCCATGAGAATAATGGCTTATAATAAATTGAAATTCAATAGTAAATTAATAGATTATATTTATACCATTTGATGTATAGAGTTTTTGACTTAAGACTTAGTTTTTATACTTTTATTTTTGATTGTCTCAAACTCTCGATTATTTTATAGGGTGTCAGTGTATGATTTTGACCTAAATACAATCTGTCAACTAATGTGTATGATTCATTTAGTTTTTCACGTTATTTCTAAGTGATTTTTTAAACCGTTAATACCTTCAACCAAACACTCCCTTAACCTTTTGATCATATAGAGCATATCCATTAGAATAATGGGTTAAACTAGAAATGAACAAACCAAACAGGTCCACCACAAAAATGCACCTTTAATTTCACCACAGCCTTGTTGTTCCTTAGCTCATGTTCTTGTCACAATGCCCCATCAAGGCCTCAAAGATTCACCATTTTCAGAACCTAAATACATGATTTTATTTTTTACATTAATATAGAACTTATTATTAGTGAGGGGCAAGCAATACAGTACTGCCTTTGCCTTTGCCTTGTATCATTTTCACATGCATCAGAGTGTTGCATGCCTTGACAAAAGGGCAAAAGGCAAAAATAAATAAAGTAAAATCTCTTTATAACAATATAGTTTATTCATATTATTTTATTGTTATAACGAAATATTGTTATAGAGAATGACAATTATAGAGAGGTTTGAATATACTTTTGACTCTATACAAATTATATTACTCTCTCCGTTTCAATATGTTTATCTTGCTTTCTTTTTTAGTCAGTTTCAAAAAGAATATTTCTTTCCTTTTTCGATAACTTTTTACTTTTAACTTTCCACATGACAAATCTAATACCACAAATATTATGGTAGATTCAATATATCTTTAATTTAAGATACAAAGATTCTAAAGTTTTATACACTTTTTTAAACTTCGTATTAGATCAAATAATCAGACAAACAAATTGAAACCGAGAAATTTATTTAGAGAAAAAAGGTAGCCCATGAACAAGCCATGAGCCAAAAAGCCAAAAACAAGAAGAAAATGACTTGAAAAAGAAAGCTCCGGCAAACAAGTACTTATAGGGACACCACCTCCAACCAAAATGCTTTTTCTCTACACAACTCTGTGAACCATTGAAGATAGAGCCATTTAGCAAATTACTAACACACCATTTTTCTTTCTTTTCAAATCCAAACACACCTCAAAACAAACAAGAAAACAACAAAGGGCAAAAAATATAGATTAGAAAAATCCCCCCCTTTGCTTTGGAGACTGCAAGCTTGCTCCCAATTCTCAAAGCTGTATATTAATTCTTTCTATATTCCTTCTTTCTGCAAAATCCCCACAACCCCATAAACCAAAACACATGCTCTTTGCTTATATTTACCAACCCCATTTCCTCCTTTTCTTTTTCTTACTACTTGCAAACCTGTTTTCTTGATTTGGGTATTTCAAGAACTTAGCAAAGATGATAACTTTATCTGATTTCTACCATGTTATGACTGCTGTTGTTCCACTTTATGTAGCTATGATACTAGCTTATGGCTCTGTTAAGTGGTGGAAGATTTTCTCACCAGATCAGTGTTCTGGAATCAACAGATTTGTTGCACTTTTTGCAGTTCCACTTCTATCTTTTCACTTTATAGCTGCTAATAATCCTTACACTATGAACATAAGATTCATTGCTGCAGATACTCTGCAGAAACTTATTGTTCTTGGGGTTCTTGCTGTTTGGGCTAATGTAAGCAAAAGGGGTAGTTTGGAATGGAGTATTACACTTTTTTCACTATCAACTCTTCCAAATACTTTAGTTATGGGTATTCCTTTGTTAAAAGGAATGTATGGTGAATTCTCTGGGAGTTTAATGGTGCAAATTGTTGTATTACAGTGTATCATTTGGTACACTTTGATGCTTTTTATGTTTGAGTTTAGAGGTGCAAGATTGCTAATTTCTGAGCAATTTCCTGATACTGCTGGTTCAATTGTATCTATTCATGTTGATTCTGATGTCATGTCATTAGATGGTAGACAAGTTTTAGAGACTGAAGCAGAGTTAAAAGAAGATGGAAAGCTTCATGTTACTGTAAGAAAATCAAATGCCTCAAGGTCTGACATATTTTCAAGAAGGTCAGGAGGATTTTCTTCTACTACACCAAGACCATCCAATTTGACAAATGCAGAGATTTACTCTCTCCAGTCATCAAGAAATCCAACACCAAGAGGGTCTAGTTTTAATCATACTGATTTTTACTCAATGGTGGCTGGTACTGCTGGGAGAAACTCAAACTTTGGTGCTAATGATGTTTATGGTATGTCTAATAATTCAAGAGGGCCAACTCCAAGACCTTCAAATTATGAAGAAGAAAGTGGGAAGTCAAGATTCAATAATTATCTTGGTGGAGCAGCAGCACCAGCACCAACACAGAGTAATAGTAACACTCATTATCCAGCACCAAATCCTGGCATGTTTTCACCTAGTAATAATGGTACCAAAGCACACAAGAATACAGCTAAAAAAGGAGATCAAGAAGGTGGCAAGGATCTTCATATGTTTGTTTGGAGTTCAAGTAACTCTCCTGTTTCTGATGTTTTTGGAGGACAGGATTATACAGCTAATTTAGACCAGCCTGCAGCACCTAATAAGGATGTGAGAGTGCCTATCTCCCCTGGAAAAGGTAAATTTTTTTCGTACCTAGTAACTCTGTCCAGTAAAACTATAAATAGTTTCGAGATTTGAACCTGAAGTCTCACGGTTAGTAACATTTTCTAATTCTTTTTATGCTTAATTAGTTGAGGGGCAAAGGAACAATAATCAAGAAAACTACATGGAGAGAGATGATTTCAGCTTTGCAAATAGAGATGGAGCTGATCAAATGAACAATCAAGATGGTGAAAAAGCTGGAGAAAACAAAGCAAAAGTAATGCCACCAACAAGTGTAATGACTAGGCTCATACTCATCATGGTTTGGAGGAAACTTATTAGGAATCCAAACACTTATTCAAGCTTGTTTGGCCTCACTTGGTCTCTAGTTTCATTCAGGTTAGTTTCCCAATTTCTATTCATTAAAAAAAAAATAGAGCTTTTTTTAAAATTTTATTTTTTGTGTTGGTATGGTATATATATTCTGATTATTAAAAAAATGTAGATGGAATTTGAAGATGCCTGCTATAATTGCACAGTCCATATCTATACTGTCAGATGCAGGACTTGGCATGGCAATGTTCAGTCTTGGTGAGTACTTTTTCATTATTTGATCACAAGGAGGTCATTAGTGTGTGCACACACACATTAGTACAATGAAATTACTAGTACTTGTTTAGAAGGGGGAGCGTGCAAAAAAGCACAATAGTATGGTCATCATAACATGTTTCTCTCTCTTTCTTTTATTAATAAATCTTCTTTACCCCATCTCAATGCTTCTCATTTCTCTCAAATGGCTACAATCATGATAACTACTACTATTAGTAGTAACACCCCACTAGTGGATGTGATGATGCCATGCACTTGCTTTTTTTAATAGTGTGATTTTCGAGTCCGTTTGTGTGCATTTCGACAAATTTTATAAATATCTTTTTACGTCTCACTAGCATATTTATCGAGTAATTCTGTCCATCAAAACTTGAGAGTGCAGTTCGATGGATTTTATGAATATTTGATATGTCCCATCAACATAGATATCGAGTAGTTTTGTCTATCAAGAGTTATTAATTTGTGTGCATTTCAATGGATTTTTATGAATATTTGTTACGTCCCATTAACATATATATCGAATAATTTTGTCAATTCAAATTTGAACTGATAGAAAGAAATCATCAAATGTTATTGCTTTCCGCTAAAATTAGAAGTAAAATATGATGGTCCCCTTAGTGCATGATGCCATGCACTTAAACGAGATATGTATAGCCACTTTTTCATTTTTCCAAATTTGATATATTTCATATATATTTGTTTATAGTGTATATAAAGTTGGAATTAGAAAAAGTTATAGTATATATTTTGCATGTTAGAAAAATGAAACATTTTTGATGGATGACAGGTCTGTTCATGGCTTTGCAACCAAGGATCATAGCATGTGGAAATTCTGTTGCATCTTTTGCTATGGCTGTGAGATTCCTTACAGGTCCAGCTGTTATGGCAGCTGCTTCCATTGCTGTTGGTCTTCGTGGAACTCTATTACACGTGGCAATTGTACAGGTCATCATCAAATCTTAATTCTTGTTTCTTTTTTTCTTTATTTATAATAATATGGCTATGTTAATTATTTTATTTCAAACTCTCCACTATGACCTACCACTAAATTATAAATTAATTAACCAAAATAAAAAGGCTGCTTCGAGCCCATACAGTTTCAAAACTCATTAATTTAATTACTAGTTGTGCTTGAACGGGTAAATTCTATTAATAAAATAAAAAGATTTAGGCTGCGCGACAATTATTTCTAAAGGGAATGTTTTCTAATTTAGTCGAAGGTTTATCAGAAACACCTTCTCTACCTCATAGAGGTAGGTATAATGTTTATGAAATTTTACGTATACTGAATATATTATTGTTGTTCAATCGATTTTTACTCTTTAACAGGCAGCTCTACCACAAGGAATTGTTCCTTTTGTCTTCGCTAAGGAATACAACGTTCATCCTGACATTCTTAGCACAGGGTAAGTATAAATTAATTAACATCTTTTTATAGTGTTTAATTTCTTTTTTAATTAGTTTTGCGATTGATAATTTTGTGTTATTTTATTTGTGTTCACAGTGTCATTTTTGGGATGTTGATTGCGTTGCCGATTACATTGGTGTATTACATATTTATGGGACTTTGAAGAGGGACTTATAATTCCATGCAAATTAATATTAATGCATGCAGCCATTGGCATGGAGAGAAAAAAAAGCTCACACCTTTTTTTTTTGTTTTGTTAATGAAAAGATTTAGTTTGTAACAAAGTGATGAAGGAAAAGCAAGCAGATGGAAGAGGAAAAAAAGAAGAAGAAGAGATTTGTGCTTAATTAGCTGAAACGTAATTATAACTTTCCCTAGTTCATTCAAATGTCTTTTAATGGATTATCTCTTTGGTACGTAAGTAGTTATGTTGTAAAATCATGTTTAATTTAATTTGTAGTCTATTGATTAGCGGGAAAAAAATGAAAATTTTAATTCCTAGTTTATGGAATTTATTATTGCTGTTGTTATTTTATGACTTTGTACCCGACTACCCGTATAGAACAATTTGTCCTTTTTCTTCTAATTCTTTCTTTTTTCGGATAACTTATAGAAATCTTATATATTGGGGTTAATTGCATCTTATTCCAAAAGTGCTCTTAATTACAAAAATTCTGAATTTTTTATTGCTCTCGGATATATTTTTTGGTAGTCCACATTGCAAATAATATACTTAATGGGAGGGACGTATTCAAGAGGGAATAGAGATTTATTCGAGAGGAATAGGGATGAATCTGAGAAGATAGGAATTTATTTGAGAGGGGATAGAGATGTATTCAAGAGGGTATTTATGTAATTTCTTAAAATAATAAGAAATTTTAGAAATTATAATATTTTAAGTTGTGTATTTATATAATTTTTCCTTCTTTTCCAGGGGTGGTATAAGGGTTTTGTTTGTTGGGCCGGAGGCGAAATCACGATTTGGGAGTCAACAAGGCGGATCAAGAGGCTAAGTTATGAGTTTACATATAAAAATTCATAAACTTAAAATTCTAGATATGACGAAGAAGGGAATCTATGTTTGGGTGGTTTATAAAAGTTTTGGAAAGTTCGGAAGAAGCATATTCTTCATAAATGACTTGTGAGGGCTTTGGCTAAAGGAAGACGAAAGCAATATATAGACGGCTGCAAAATTCTCCCTTTACACCATATTGATATTATTCTTTTGCTAAAACTAATAGATGCTATATTAAGGATTGAAAAAAATGAAAAAATAGATGCTGTTTGGAGAAAAAAAGAAAAGAAAACCCTCTTTTATATTTATACTAGTGACGAAGAGCCCGTGCAGGGCACGAGCCCAATATCTATTATTTTTTGTCCTAATGTATGTGGCACAGATAAAATATAGTTAGTTATTTAAATATACTTACATTACTGGTTACTTTGTCCTAATTTATGTGATATGGATAAAATTACAAAATTAACCCTTTTAAAATGTCTATCAGATATTTTAAGTTGTTAATTATTATTATTTATAATACTTTTTTGGTAATTTTAAAATGATATATGTTATTTTTTCTGCTCCAATATATGTGACCCTGATAGAATTCTGAGAGTCAACCTATTTTATTATATATCTTTTAAATATTTGAAGTCATTTGTAAATGATTTATCTTGTTAAGTCATTTCTAAATAGATCAGTCAATTTATTTTTTTGTGTTTTTTAATAAATATTTTAAATTGTCAATTATCACGATTTATTGTATTTTATACATAATTTTTAACGATAGATTAATTTCAAGAATCAATCAAATTTTTTTATATGTATTTATTTTTGAAATATTTTATGTTGTCAATTATCATGATTTATAATATTTTTACGATAGATTAACTTCAAGAATCAGTGGAATTTTTTGTATCTTTTTCAAAACATATTTTATGTAGTCAATTATCATGATTTATGACGAATAAATTAAAATGGACCCAATATATGTTATTTCTGTTGTCTGAATTTATGTGACACAAATGAAATTTGGAGAGTCATCTAAATTTTCATTTTTTTTAAAAAAAATGTTTTAAGTTATTAATTATTGTGATTTATGATATTTTAATGTAACTTTCAAATAACCTACATTACTGGTCATTTTGTCATAATTTATGTGATATGGATAAAATTACAAAATTAACCCTTTTAAAATGTCTTTTAGATATTTTAAGTTGTTAATTATTATTATTTATAATACTCTTTTGGTAATTTTAAAATCATATATGTTATTTTTTCTATCCCGATTTATGTGTCCTTGATAGAATTCTGAGAGTCAACCTATTTTATTAGATATCTTTTAAATATTTGAAGTCATTTGTAAATGATTTACTAAGATAATTTTTAAGTCATTTGTAAATAGTAGAATGTCCCATCATAAACTCACTTTTATTATATAGTAGAATAGAAAATGATAGATTAATTTCAAGAATCAATCGAATTTTTTTATATGTATTTATTTTTGAAATATTTTATGTTGTCAATTATCATAATTTATAATATTTTCACGATAGATTAACTTCAAGAATCAGTGAAACTTTTTGTATCTTTTTCAAAACACATTTTATGTTGTCAATTATCATGATTTATGACAAATAAATTAAAATGGACCCAATATATGTTATTTTTGTTGTCTGAATTTATGTGACACAAATAAAATTTGGAGAGTCATCCAAATTTTCATTTTTTTTTAAAAATATTTTAAGTTATTAATTATTGTGATTTATAATATTTTTATGTATTACTGGTCACTTTGTCATAATTTATGTGATATGGATAAAATTACAAAATTAACCCTTTTAAAATGTCTTTTAGATATTTTAAGTTGTTAATTATTATTATTTATAATACTTTTTTGGTAATTTTAAAATGATATATGTTATTTTTTCTGTCCCAATATATGTGATCCTGATAGAATTCTGAGAGTCAACCTATTTTATTATATATCTTTTAAATATTTTAAGTAATTTGTAAATGATTTATTAAGATAATTTTTAAGTCATTTGTAAATAGTAGAATGTCCCATCATAAATTCCTTTTTATTATATAGTAGAAAGAATAGAAAATAATAAGAGAAAAATCCAGTAATTCCACATGTCAAGTTAATGGGTAGCCTCAACTCCCACTTATATAATAAGAGAATAAAAAAAAAATTATCTTTTCAACAAAAATAAAACATAAAAAATGTGAAATGATATTAAAGAAAAAAAAATGAATCAGACGTACTATGTAGACAAAGAAATATATGGGGTCTACATCAAATCGAGCACCTAGCTAGGTTACGTACTACTGGAGGGACCTTAAAAATAGCATTATATATGGATTAACACATACTATCTCCATCCACTTTTAATTGTTATAATTTTTTTTTTAGAGTTAAACTATAAAAATTTTAACTAACATTTTACGATATACTTTTTCATCATATTAATATGCAAAAAATTGTAATTTATAGTACTTTTCATACAGTTTTCGAAGATCTAAATTTTTTATTTAAAATATCAAATTTATGTAATCTAATTTAACTTTAAAAATTAATCAAATTGACTCTCGAAAAACAAAACATGACAAATAAAAGTGGACGAAGAGACTACTCTACTACATAAGAAATTAAATCAGAATAATTAATGCACTCGTGTAATTTAATTCTTCAATTAGAATTTAATATAGGGATTGGGCAATACTTTGGTTTTAAATAACTAAGTAGGCATTTGATCATGCGATATCATATCACTTTATGGAATTGGGAGAAGGAATCAACATTTGGATATGTGATTTCACGCTGATTCTATCTCATGATTTTATATCATAAGACGGAATATCATATTCTGCAAAAATCATAGTAATATGGAAATTCCACATCATGATTTGAGACTTTTTAAATATAAAAGTTGACCACAAATTTATATTTTGCTAAAACAATCCCACATTATATCTATTGCACATTTATTTCATATGTAAATAAAATTAATAACCACATCATTACTTTTTAAAATTTATTATTCTCACCAACATAAAATTTATTATTACTTTCAATTTGGTGAATATAAATGATAAAATAAGAATTGATTTGGTGAATATAAATACAAACGGAGGGAGTAATACATTTTGATTTTATAATAATAAAAAAACTTCTTTTTCGACTACATATGAAAATGTTTAAAGCAATTTAATATGAAAAAAAGACAAAAATTGGTGATGTACGTTTGATAATCACTACTTCAATATGTTTGATTTTAACACGAAATTAATGCACTGAAAATGTGCAATTGCACACAAGTGAAACAAGACATGAACCATATGATATTGACACACAAGTGAAAATTGTCATAACTTGTACAGTGTTACATAATTATTTGCGATAATACCAAAGGGATGATGAAATATTTATGGTCTATGAGCATGAAAATATAGTTGTGAATGATAGTGACTAACAAATGGCTCAAAGTAACAATGTTGGTTCGTCTTTTCGGTCATATGATAGAGAAATGCAAGTTCAATGTGAGAAGATTGTCCATACCATGTGGGAGGATTATATAAAAGACTAGTACACTACAATTTGTGTTCAATTTTTTTTATTGAATTAAAGTGTGATCATTAAAGTTAGATGAAACAATTAATTAAGTGGAGAACAAATAGTGTTGTAATAATTTATTATGCGATTTTATAATTTTTTATTTATTTGATAAGATTGAATAAACAATTTGGGTTATTTTAATAGTTTTACAACTTATGAAATTCTTATATTTATGAGAAAATATACAACACAAAAATTTTATATCACATGTCCAAACAAAACTTTAACTTCATCTTATGATTTCATATCGCACGACCAAACAGACCCTAAATTAATAATCTCAGTAGTAACATTTTACTAAGATTATTATGTCCAATCCCAAACAAAAGTAACGCGATGATAAAATATCTAAGTATTACTGTATTGATTTGGTTCTCTAATTTAGATTCGTATCAAGAAATATTATTTTAAATTATAGTACTTTCTTATTAATATTCTTATGATTCAAATTTGTGATTTTTCATTAAAAATAAATTAGTAGTATCACAACATTATAACCTTTTGGGAAGCGATAAACAAACGGTTGATTGCAGATGGAAAGAGAGGTCTTGTCTTTCTTTATTCAAGTAGGAAAAAAATAAAACTCTTGTTTGCTTTGTTTCTTACGGTCAAGTGTCATGTCATTTGTTTCTTTTTACTTTTTTTTTATATATATATTTGACAGTCATTTCGTGGCTAAACTTATTTAGACTTGTATCAAAAAGATTTATTTTGAAGTATAACTTTTCTTATTACTAACGATTTTATCTCTAGAGTTCAAATTCGAGATTGTTAATTAAACATGTTCGCATCAATATTTCATCGTACTACCATAAATTTGTTTTATATATATTACCAAAGAAAATGTACACATGTTATGTGAAAAATTAAAAAGAAAAAAAATTGTTTCTATTTCTTGTCTTATTTCAATTTCTTCTCAATGTTATTTAACTCTCGTTCCTTTTTTTTCCTCTCTTTTTCTAAAAGCTAATAATGTGGTGGATAAGCCTGAATTTGACCACCATGATTAAGATAGTAATTAACAAACCATCGTAACTTAGAACGCAAAATTCTGTAGTTAAATGATTTTAAAATATTATCACAAACACATATCACTGTTAATAAAGGAAAAGGTAAAATTAAATCATAATTAAGAAAGTCAGGCTGGCCTGGCACCTACCACTAATTAAAGTTATCATATTTAATTTATTACTAGTAAAATAATGATTATTAATGGGAAGACGACGTTTTTACCAACCCATTAGCCTTGATTTGCTGACAGCATCTATAATCCCTAACCTAGTTAAATTACCTTTTCAAACACAAAAATAAAGTTTAATTAAACATTGCACGTGATGATCATCCCAAATCCTAAAATTAATTTGTCCTTTGGAACATTAATCTAATATTTAATTAACAACTTCAGTGCCTTCTTAACAGCCAACGATATGTTTTCAATTAGCCAATTATCACTAATTCTTGAAATGAAAGGAGTAATGTGCCATTTTACCTAACTGATGATTATTTTAGTCGAGATTAAAGTTGCATACATAGTGTATATTATTTGGTCCCATGAAAAATAAGTGGATTTTTGTACTTATTTTTTTGTGCTCGCTAAAAATATTTGTATATATATAATATTTAAATACTATGGGAGTTGGGGTGGGCGTCTAGGGAGTTGAGGTGGAGGGGATGGGGCTACGAGGTTTGTCAAGATGAGGTGTGTTGGAGCGTGGGGTTGGAGGACACAAGTAATCAAAGTTAAATGTCATTCATGGCCATGGAACACAGTCATTTTCCTCATTTAATAAGAAAAAAATATAGAAAATATTTTCTAATTTTTTAACCAATAAAACATAAAAATAATGAAAAATACTTTCCTTCCTAAAATCAACTTCTTATTTGTAAGGATCATAAACCTTGGAATGTGATTATCAAGAAAAATTCAAGGAATTGATTGAGCTAGCTAGACTAGCCAGTTTATACTATAATAATGATTATAAATTAAGTTCAAAATTATATATTTATAAATATTAAATGAAGTATATAGTAATATTAATTAATTATTGAGTTTATGTGAACTCAAAATGGGCCCTAGCCGATCCTTCCCTGCTTACACCTTAGCAAACCATAATATATAGCCCATGGACGAGCTCATTGTTTCCTGTAATTAATTTTCGAAAAGGTGAGGAGTTTAAAATTCAGACAATTTATTTTTAATCATAAACTTTTCACGTATCTTTTAAAATCTTGAGTTCTGAATATATGCCACAGAGACATTATGAATATCAATAAGATAAATGGGAGTGATCATGAGAATATTGGGTTTATGGTGAGTGATAGAATGAGTGAGCAAGCAATGAGGAAATATTCTTGTGGCCCTATATATATATATAATATAAATAAAATGTCAGCATGCAATATTAATGCTTTTTTTTTTTGTCATAGAATTGGGTACTTTGCCTACTTTCCGTTTTATCATACTAGTTTCTATGAAAAAAAAAACTAAGGATGTCAATCATTTCTACATTTGATGAATCCCTTTTCTCTGCGGACAAAATTTGATTAGAATAGTAAATAAATGTAATCATATTATTTATGTATAGTTATTTAACTTTATTCTTTCATATATGAATGTATATGTAGTTTGTAGTAAAAAATTAAATAATAAGTTTAGTTAGTTAAACACGCAAAATTTATTATATTTCAAATCTGCCTCTAGTGATAGTGGTGTTGTAAACTTGTACTAGTGCATTTCTAGCGAAGGAATAGTCAGTTTGTTTATCTATATGTTTATAGTATCTATATCTATATGATTGATTAATATGTACCTCTTTGAAACATGTGAGTCGGCAAATGAGTCTAGAATAGATTTTTTAATGGGTTCAATGTTATATATGAATCATTAGCTCCTTTTTCGAAGAATAGATTTTTGTGATTCAATTAATTTGATTCTCATTCTCTCATACAGGATTAGGACATCCAATACAATTCTTTCTAATCTTCTATCAATTATATATCTTATTCTGATTCTAAAATAAGTGGTACCATTTCTTTAGAATCAAGTCCGACAATTAAGTTGCCTAATCTAATGACATTGGTTACAACACGTAACAGGTGAATGACATAATTCAAGGAGTTAAAACTAATTAGAGAAATTTGAAAGTCAAATGTTAACGTAAATGATTACTATGATTACTATAAATTAAAATTAGTGGAGTACATATGAAAAAGTGAAAACATAAACATCAAGTAAAAAGGTTTGCTTTGTTTGTCTAATCAAGCATTTATATATGAGCGTGCTATTTGGACAAGAAATTGAAAGAGATATATCGATCGATACACATAATAAATTCCTAAAATGTATTTAGTGTTTTCAGTCTTTCTCTCCATGATTGTTATTCTTAAATATAAAAAGCTAATCTAACGTACATATATTAGCATGCTTATTATGAATATTGTGACATGTTATATTTCAACTTTCAACACAAAAATTATGAGAATATATGATGTGTGCCCTTGTCTGTCCACCTATTTGTAATTTTTTCTAATGTTGATGGGATTGCTTTCCCACTTTCTGCCTTATTGGTAGGATACCAAACGCTATGCTTCTCAAAAACTTAATGCTTTTGGCTGTTTCTTCATAATTATATCATTATACTTACGTGCTCATTTGGTTTAACTCATAGTCAATTTATACTACTCTATTACGATCTCCTCTCCTCACGAAATAGAGAAGAAAATATACGCCAATCACTCTTGTTGTGATAGCTAACGGCAACAAACTAAGGTTTGTACTGATCATAATGAAAAGAACTTACAAACTGATCAAAGATCAAAAGGAAAATAGAAAAGGGAGATTCCTGATATGACAAAAGAAAATGACATAACTCATAGTATAACCTTAATGAGATAATTCAAACTCTACCATTATATGTGAATAATGATTCGCAAATAATAACTACTAGCAAAAATCAAAAGGCTAACTCTTTAAACGAAACCTTGAGATATACGTGCAATATGCTAGGAAAATTTCGTTCCAATTTCCAATTAATTTCCTTTTTATTTTATTTAAATTTTCTGCCGTTTAATGTGACTGCCAACGTGGAAAATTCTTGCTTATTGGAATTTAATAACCTCGTACTTGTTGATTTCCTTTATGTCCTTCAAAAAATATCGACTAATGCAAGTGTGCAATTATGGTGTAAAGTTGGTCTACTAATTGGGGTTTTGGTCTATATTTGCTGCTATATATATTATGTACCTTTCTTTTCGTGTTAAATATATTTCTGGTATTTGAGATAAATATTTAAATTGTGAGTATGTCCCAAAAATATAAAAGTAGGGAGCTTACCACGTGAGCTAACATGATGACTCAACCCTTAAGATTGCAACCTTGCATTAAGTGTCTACTACAACTTTTTTTTTTACTTCAATCACGAAAACGTGAGAATGGGACCTACTAGCTATTTGCCAAGTTGCTCATAAATTATTCTTATTGAAGTCCAGATTATGTATTATAACTCTCTCCGACACTTATTTTGAAAAGAAGATAGATGTTTTCTGCTTTAAACGTATTTTTGTTAACTAGGTAACTAGCATAACTTAATACTATACGTTAAACGTTAAAATTTTTGACAGATAATAATTCATTGCATAATTTTTTTATGATTATAAATTACTGTAATGTATAAATCATTACTAATTAATATCACTTGACAATCAATCTTCATTATCATAATTAGGAGTATTAACATAATTTGAGTTATGGTGAGATGGTTTTAATCTCATAAATGGCTCCAAAATAAGTGAATTTAAATTTTATCGATTTTAATATAAGTATCGAACATCAAATTAAAAAAAAAAAATGGAGAGGTGAAGTGCATCAGTGCAAGATTTTTGTAAAAAAGAATGTAAGGTGATGGCTAGAAAACAAATGCTAACTGATTAAAAGGAGTGGTGCTATATGATGGCTGCCATGCATTATATACATGGAATTATTACGAACGAATTATGGTCGAATGAACTACGGAAAGTGAATTTAGGCACGCACTTGTATGCACCATATTTCTTTTTCATTTTTTTGTCTTTTAAGAAATAAAAAATAAAAAAATATCCCCAAGTGAGAAATTATTATCTATAAATTATCAATAAAATTTATAGCTAATTTTATATTTTTTGCCTGTATTTTAGAGCATAGAAATGGCAACGACGTATGCCTTGTCCTTATCGCATTGGTTCCATCAGAAATTTCAGAATGGGAGATTTCATAAGCAAACAAATTAAAACTTGTGGAATTGAACAAAGTGTAACGCTAATATTTGAGATCCATTCATTTTTAATTAAAATTCAATCAAAAGAGCCAACTTCCTCAAGTTTTAAAAAAATGTTCATTTATGTTATCCATTAAAAATTTATCTCTTCTATATCATTTTTTATGATAAAAGGCTCATTTATGATTTATGCAATAATCTTTTTTTATATGTCGTTGATTATGATCCAACCACCTCCCTAATTAAATTATTTTTCAAAAGAGAAAAGATTCAAACATGTCATCGAATTTTGATAAAAGGCTCATTTATGTCATATGTTAATAATTTGTAACATGTATATCATTTCGGTTAACAAATAGTAATAATAACATGAATAGACCTTTTTCCCAAATAAAAATGATTAATGAACCAAACTATTAACATATAAGAGTAGTACTATAATGAACCTTTTTTTCAAAGTTCAATGATATATTCAATTTTTTCTCTTAATTATAATTAAATTTCAATACAAATATCGAATACAAAAATCAAAAGAACAAAGAGATAATAGTGAAAGAAATTAAAGGACTTTTTCCTTCCATGTCTCCCACCATCTTTTGTTGGGTCGGCCTTTCCCTAGACAAACCTTTGTGGGTTTGTCCTGTCGATATGTACCAAATTAAATGTTTTTTTTATATATAAATAATATTGCGTGCATGCGTGTTTTTGTTTTCTACCTTCTTTTTTTATTTATTTTAAGTCTTTGATTCCCATCGAACACTCTTTTTGAAAAATATGCTCTTAATAAAAAGAAGAAGAAAAAAAAGATTAAAAATATCCTTCTTCCTTGTGGTTCATTTTGCAGCCTTTTTTTCTCTTCTGGGATTCTTTAAAGTTCCTTGTACTCTTGCTTCTTGACTCTTTTCACCAATTAATATAGAGTTTTAAAAAAGAAAAGTGCTTGCACGTGAGGAGTCAATTAAATATTGCAAGTAATAATTCGATTTTATATCCAAATACATAGTGTGTTTTTTATACAATTATTATTTATTTATTTAAATATTTCCTTAAGATAACAATATACCTCATGAGAGGACCTTATCATTTGATCAAATTTCAAAATCATTGATCATTATTTGGTAACCATTTGGCAAATGCATTTGTCCCGTTAAATATTATTTAGGTTTGAGGTGTGTTAAAGATGTTGTTCTTGAAATACTTCTTTCACTTAGTGTATAATATAATCTAACGTATTTATAAGAATTCTAAAAACTAGCGTGTGCAATTATACAAATAGTAAAAATAACAACTACAAGTACAATTCTTTATAAAGTGAAAAATGACTTCTTCATAATAATGATAGACAGTTTTCAGATGTACACTAGTTTTTTCCTAACAAATTCTAGGGTAAAAACCATATGATATTTGCATATGATAATAATATATATAATCCAATTATAAGAAAATTGAAATAGTGTAATTGAGATATTTCGTATAGAAAAGATGTAATTTAACATAAAATGTACTAGTTATAACAGGTGCAGCTCTCAGCCCTTTTTCCATTATGTTGTTATTGAAACATCGAGTGTAAATAAATATTTTCACGTAATATACATAATATTTGCCAACTGCATGTATATCATAAATCACAGCTTCAGCTTTCACTCCTCAGTCTTTAGAAATGGATTTGTGCCTGTAATAGCCCAATGGCCCAGTAAGCTCCGATCTTGGGCCTGATTAACAGCTATTGGGCTACTTTGCCCCTTCCTGAGTCCTGTGCTTACAAATAGGTATAACACCAGCTTGTTGGGCCAATTTTTCCTCTTTAGTCTCCTTTACAAACTCCGACTTGTAGGCCCATTGTTATTTTTTACGGAAAAGGGTCAAAATTGCCCCTGAACTATGCGAAATAGACCACTTATACCCTCCATTACATTTTGGGATCAAAAATACCCCCACAATTATCCCAGGAGACCACAAATACCCTCAAGAGTTAACATCCCAATTTTTTAGTGATGTGGCAAGCCACAGGGGACTAATCCCTCCACCTAAGCATTGCCAACTAAGATTCACTACAAAAAAACTTGACTTTTATGGACATTTTTTATCCCAAAATATAATGAAGGGTATAAATAGTCTATTTCATATAGTTTGGGGCCAATTTTGACCTTTTTCCGTATTTTTTATACGAAAAATTATTCCAAGAGCATTTATATGTAATCTAGTAAAATAGTATGTGGTAGAGAGTGAGGGCTTGGGGATGGCATGGGTTGGGTTGTGAACTAAAACGAACTGAAACAGAGTTAACACAAAATCTCCATTAACAAGGAGCTAAGATAGAAGAAGAGAAACTCTCATTGTTTGAGTTCAAAGACTAACTTTTACAATGCTGAAAAGTACTATTTATAGAATCTAACTTCTAATCAAACTAACTAACTAACTTGAAGAATTAGTTGTAACAAACAATATAAAAGGTCTATACTACCCTTGAGCATCTTGGTGAAATAACTAACTCCTTAACTACCTTACACTCATATCTCATCACTCCCCTTCAAGTTAGGTGGGGCAAAAAATATTTAAGACACCTAACTTGGATAAGAGATATTCGTGTTGATACTTTGATAGCCCTTTTGTCAATACATCTGCAGGCTGCTCTTGTGTAGGAAGGTAGTTAACTTTGATCAAACCTTGTTGTAATCTTTCCCTTATAAAATGACAATCGATTTCAATATGTTTTGTCCTCTCATGATATACCGGATTTGCAGCAATCTGTATGGCAGCTTTACTATCACTATACACTTGAACTGGTAGCTGCACGTCAACTTCTATTTCTCTAAGTAATCCAAGTAACCAAATTAACTCTGACACAGTGGAGGCAAGACTCCTATATTCAGCTTCAGCTGAGCTCTTGGAAACTATAGTCTGCTTCTTTGCCTTCCATGACACCAAAGAGTTCCCTACCTTAACCACATATCCTGTTACTGATCTTCTGGTAAGTGGACAAGATGCCCAATCTGCATCACAAAATGCAGTGACTACTTCATCAGAAGAGCTAGGAAACAATAACCCCTGCCCAGGCTGTTTTTTCAAATATCTCACTACTCTTAAGGCTGCATCCATGTGAGATTTCTTTGGCTGTTGTAGGAACTGACTTAGGTTCTGTGTGCTGAAAGACAAGTCTGGTCTTGTCATGTTCAGATACAACAGTTTTCCAATTAATCTTTGATACATTGTCTGATCTACTAGAGGATCTTCAGGAGCTCCATGACTTTTCTCATGTTCATCATATAGTTTTGAGGTTAGTTTAACATTAACATCAATAGGAGTACCTGCAGGCTTAGCTGCTGACATCCCAACCTCAGCTATAAGTTCCAAAGCATACTTTCTTTGATGCATCAATATCCCTTCTGCTGACCTAGTGAACTCAATGCCCAGAAAATATTTCAATTCACCTAAGTCCTTCATTTTAAAAGCCTGCTGCAATTCCAGTTTTGTCTTCTCTATTAACTTCAAGCTGCTGCCAGTAATCATCATATCATCCACATATACTAACACCACAACAATGCCTGCTTCTGATTTATTGACAAATAAGGAATGATCATATTGACTTTGTTTGAAGTTAAGAGTAGTAAGAGCTTCAGTCAGCTTATGGTTCCACTGCCTTGGAGCCTGTTTGAGCCCATATAATGACTTTGTTAGTCTGCATACTTTCTCTCCTTGACTAACAAAGCCTTGAGGGCTCTAAATATAACATCTCTGCTAACAAAGAATGATTTAGCAGTAAGATCAAATAAAACATAACCTTTTTGTGTCTCAGAATACCCCATATGAACTGCAGACTTAGATCTGGGCATCATTTTGTCATGTTCAACTAGATTTTTGGAAAGACACAGACATCCAATAGTTCTCAAGTGTGTCAATCTAGGTTTACTTCCATATAATCTTTCATAGGGACTTTGATAATTCAGAACACTACTAGGAACTCTATTAATGAGATATGCTGCAGCTAGAACACAATGCCCCCAATACTTCAATGGAATTTTACCCTGAAACCTCAATGCCCTTGTCACTTCTAGTAAGTGTCTATGTTTCCTCTCAGCTACCCCATTTTGCTGAGGGGTATAAGAACAAGACCTTTGATGAATAATACCCAACTCTTGAAACATTGTAGTACAAACTGAGTTTACAAACTCAGTACCATTGTCAGATCTGATCACCTTGACTTGTGTAGCAAATTGATTCTTAACATACTGCAAAAAAATCTTTAATGCTACACATACATCAAACTTGTGTTTAAGTAAGAAGAGCCAAGTCATTCTGGAAAAATCATCAACAATGGTAAGAAAGTACTTATTGCCATCAAATGTAGCTGTATTGTATGGACCCCAAAGATCAACATGAATCAAATCAAAGCTAGTACAACTTTTGATACTACTAGATGGAAAAGGAAGTCGAGTCTGTTTTGCATAGGGACATACTAAACATTTGGAAACTTTACACATACTATTGATATTCAAATCAAACATCTTAGCTAGTACTACAGATGAAACATGTCCAAGCCTTTGATGCCACAATTCCATATCAGATGGGACTTGTGCTACTGTCAATGCAGTATTCTTTTCATCACCTCCAGAACTTTGTGTATACAGACACCCTGCTTCTTTACCAACCACTCTCACCTTCCCATTGTAAAGCTCCTGAAGAACACAGAAGTTAGGGAAGAATGTAACTGAACAATCAAGTTCCTTTGTTAACTTACTCACAGACATCAAGTTATACTTGAATTCAGGTAAGTAAAATACATTTGAGATAACACTCCTGTCTGTTAAGGCACAAGAACCAACATGAGTAACCTGAGTAGTACCCCCATTAGGCAGATGTACAATTTTAGGAATCTGTAATTTTGACACAGAACCTTTTATAAACATGTCCATCTGAGAAACCATATGGTTTGTTGCACCAGAGTCTACAATCCATACTGCATTAGTCTCAGAAACAAACAAGGATTTACCTGCAGTGTGAGCAGCAAAAGTAGTATTGCTCTCAGATGTTGCAGGGCCTTGGTTTTGTGTGAGACCTCTAAGAATATGGTCATATTGTTCCTTTGTGAATGTACAACCCTTCAGTAATCGTTTCACATCTATTTCTGCTTGACTTGCTGCTTTAGAAATGCTATTACCATCCACTCTTCCATGCTCACTTTGTGCAGTAGCAGACTTCAGATCCCATCCTGCTTCATGCACATTAGTATTCAAGCCATAAGAAAAATGAGCCTGACCTGAACCAGGATTGTTGTAGCCTGAAGGAACACCACCTTGAACCTTCCTTTTGGACTTGAAATCAGGAGGATACCCCACAATTTTGTAGCAAAATTCTTTACTATGACCCTTACATTTACAGAAATCACAAATGAGAAGAGAGTTCCTTTTAAATCTCTGATTCACTCCTGAAGTAGAACCAGCAGCAGATGATTTAGAGTACATGGCCATAGGATCCATACTCTCAGAACTCAGCCCCATATTGCTAATGTGTGAAATCACAGCCTTTTGACTCTCATCCCCTACTACCATAGCATAAGCATGATTGACAGTTGGTAAGGGATTCATCATTAAAATTTGACTTCTAGCCTGATGATATGACTCATTAAGCCCCATTAAAAACTGATACAATTTCTGTCTGCTCAAGTGGTTTACAAACTCCTTCGACTTAGCACAATTACATCCAGGAGAAGGAACTACAGCCTCAAACTCATCCCACAAGGTCTTGAGTCTGGTGTAATACACAGAAACAGAAGCAGTCCCCTGTTGTAGTGATACAATGTCTTTATGAAGACTATAGGTTCTCGAACCATCTACCCTGTCAAATCTTTCTTTTAAATCACTCCAAACATGAGAAGCATTTGTAGCAAAAGCAATTCCACTCAGTAAACTCTTCGACACTGAGTTCATTAACCAGGACAGTACTACAGCATTCACTCTCTCCCATTGTCCCCACAATTCTTCACTAAACATCTCTTTACTACAGGTTCCATCAATTAACCCCAGTTTATTGCGTCCTAACAATGCTAGTGTAATCGATCTATTCCATAGAGAGTAGTTCTCAATTCCAAGTAATTGAAACGAAATAAGATTTACTCCACTTAAATCTGTAGGACTAAGAAAAAGAGGATGATTGTAGTCAATACCTTGGCCAATTACAGAATTAGGTATCGACATTGATACACCTGTGTTTTCTCCATTGTTGCCTGGAATTGAGTCTGCAGATGTTCTTCCATTCGTCATCCTGATTCACTACTGATCAACAATTGTTTGCGGAAGCTAAGCACTCACCAATTATCTACAAATTTCACCCAAAACTTTGTGTAAAACCTATAGATCGACTGATGAACTGATGGATCTGTGAATCTGTAACTTGATTCTATAATCCTCGATCGAAATTGCCTATCACAGTAATCACTGTGTGTAGCTTTGATACCATGAACTAAAACGAACTGAAACAGAGTTAACACAAAATCTCCATTAACAAGGAGCTAAGATAGAAGAAGAGAAACTCTCATTGTTTGAGTTCAAAGACTAACTTTTACAATGCTGAAAAGTACTATTTATAGAATCTAACTTCTAATCAAACTAACTAACTAACTTGAAGAATTAGTTGTAACAAACAATATAAAAGGTCTATACTACCCTTGAGCATCTTGGTGAAATAACTAACTCCTTAACTACCTTACACTCATATCTCATCAGGTTGGTTAAGGGGTGGGATTGGAAGCATTTGGTGATTGGGGATGATGAGACAATGTACATGAAATATCATTTATGAAATTAGCCTTCCGTAGGAATATCAACTTTCTTATTTTTTAAGAAAGTTTTTTTTCCGTAGAAAATGTTTTTGACAACATTTTTCATCACAACTTTAAGATTGTCATCTTATCATAATCATTCGTGTTATTCAAATACACTTTTTTTTATGTAATTAATAATATAAGGTACACAAAATAATTTATTTTACAAATATATATTTAACATAATTATAATACATACATACAAAACACGTTCAATTAGCTACTAGTATATAGAAAATTATAGTAACAATTTCTGTATGATATAAATGAACTTTTATGCATACATATTAATTTTTAAACATTTGAAAAAAAATTTGTAACTATCAACATGGCTTTTTGATGGAGTAATAAACTGCTCCAGCACACCCCAAAAATGATTTGCGATTCAAATTTAATAATAGACGACTTAAATTTAGTAGGAGTTATGCAACCTCGAATGAAAAAAAATAAAAAAAATTAGTACTTGTGATTATATCATCATATCCACCTTCCCCTTCACGGCTTCAGCAGCCACCCCTAATTCACGTCTCTCCGATTCTCTCTTTCTTTCTTTCTGTAATATCAACGAATACATAGTCGCCTGTTTTCCCATTCTCAATGCCATTTCGTTTCTATTGCATTTCTTCACAAAAAAAAAAAACTATTTCACGTCTAACTGATTGATGCATCAGAAAGGTAGAAACAATAACCGTAGATCCAGGAGCTTCTCTAGATCTCGTCTTGCCATTGAGGGTTTTTAGCAATTTATTTCTCTACCATATACTAATTCCCAATCCACATTGTCTTCTTCAACCATTCCAAATCATCACATCAGATTCCTCTATCATCAACCAACCATGGCTGCTGCTTCGGGTATGTTAGACTGTCAGTCATCTCTTATCTTACGTATTTTGTTTGAATTGGACGGTTTTGATTGTGAAATCATGTGGTGTGTAGGACAAGAGCGTGAGGTTCAAAAGAGTTATTGGATTGAACACACTGCGGAACTCACTGTCGAGGCCATGATGCTCGACTCTAAAGCAGCGGATCTCGACAAAGAAGAGAGACCTGAGGTATATGATTCATTCTATGATCTATTGATGTCCATATTAGCTTAATCTCGCTTGGATATATAAATTAGTTAGAAGATCGTATTGATTAAGAATTACTCACTATTGTGCAAGTCATTTTCATTGATATTCCATTTTGGAGTATAGCCTTTTCTTTTGCCAAAAGCAAAAAACGTAGCACAGTGCTTAAATTTGTTTCCAAGTGTTATTAGTATCAAGGTCCTACGACATATCCGTTAATATGGAATTACTGTTTGATAACCAAATACTTGTTTACTTACGGAGTTAAAATCCACACACATCTGATTCAGATTTAAAATGGTTCCATCCCACTTCAATAAGATTCAGACACAAGGGATTCTAGTTGGTGAAGACTGATAGGAAAAAAACACCAGCTCTTTTTAAGGATTTACTACAATATAGAATAATCACGGACAGTAATCTCATCGGTCCCTAGTGACTGATGGAGCTGGGACTGACAATATATACTAAATAATTAAATATTTACTATAATTGCCCCTTTAGTTATCTTCAACTCGTAATTTTCTGGGCATTTCCCAGGCGTTGTTCTATGTATATATTGTCTTTGTTGAATGCTAATGTGAAGCTGTATTGCTGATCCAGCGTTCGGTATGTAAATTAATTGGTTGTGAAATTCAGTAACTAGGGTTGAGATTCTAGTGTATGGGAGTTTTGGTCATTATTTAGACTGATGCACTACAGCCTCTCCTCTTTGGAGGTCCAAACTCCTTGTGTTCATTGAATCTGTTTCCTGCTTTGAGAAGAAATTAGCACCTTCTTGTTCTTAATTTTGTTGCAGAACCACACGTTCTAACTGGTTTGTTTTGTGAGTTGGCATGATTACATGTAAGACAATTTACCTATCTCCCCATAATTTGAAACTTTTGGATGGTCATATAGGTGCTCTCCCTGCTTCCGCCGTATGAAGGGAAAACTGTGTTGGAACTGGGTGCTGGTATTGGCCGATTCACTGGTGAATTAGCCAATAAAGCTGGACAGCTTATAGCATTGGACTTTATTGAAGGCGCAATTAAGAAGGTTTTCAGTTGTTTTACCCTTCAGATATTTGCATTTTCTGTCTCCATCCAACATGTGCTGTCAATAAGGAGGTTACTAGGATTAAGAAGAAAAGAAAAGAACTAGTTTAGAAGATTCATTTGTCATTTCTTCATAATTGATAAGTAATGATAAACTCATAGAATATGTTTGTGCATATCCTTATCTTTTAATGTGCTTCCTTGCAGAATGAAAACATAAATGGGTACCATAAGAATGTCAAGTTCATGTGTGCTGATGTGACTTCTCCGAATTTGAATTTTTCACCGGAATCGGTGGACTTGATATTTTCTAACTGGCTACTGATGTATCTTTCTGATGAAGAGGTAAATTCTCTCTTTTATTTGCCTCATCTTCCACATAGAAAAATCACTGTAGTTACATCTATATTCTATACAAAGAACGAATCGCCAGTTAAATGTGTCAAATTTGGATATAGATGTATGCAAGACTGGCTATGAGACAGTTACTATATTAGCTAATATTCATCATGTTGGTTGGTTACTTTTGAGTATTTAAAGCATTTTCCTTTAAAAATCTATTTTAGTGGTGGTGTGGAGAGATCACGGTTAGGCAAAGCTTAAAATATACAGGCAAATAGTTAAGCTATGTTACACATACATGTTTAAACTAATTTGATTTTTCACTTAGTGACACACTAAGATCCTCAACAAAATGAAGCATTTTCTTTGCAAGAACATGATTTACAGCAGCATTGTTGAAAATAAAAACTTAATGCTATATGTATTTAACCTTTATTTCCTCAATGGCTTTAGGTTGAAAACATTGCTTTCAGCCCTATATGGCAATCTATAATTTGAGCACCTCTTCGACAACTGTAATTTGAATGATATGCTGAGTACTAAATATCAGCTTTTAATATTGTTTTTCATATGATTTACTTACCTGTAGCTATCAGCGTCCATTATGGGTGTTAGCTTACTGGTGTAACAACTGTTAGAAATATTTCTCACTCTTTATAGCTTGCTGCCAAAATGTCTATATATGAGATCTTCCTCACTCACCATACCTTTGCCTGATTTGAATTGCTGTACTTTTTTGTGACTTAAACATTTGAATTTGTTTCTACCCTTGCTGCAGGTTAAGGCTCTTGTTGAGAGAATGGTTAAATGGTTGAAAGTCGGTGGTCACATATTTTTCAGAGAGTCATGCTTCCATCAATCAGGAGACCACAAGCGAAAGAACAACCCAACCCACTATCGAGACCCTAGCTTTTATACAAAGGTCTTAACTTTGCTTTCAACTGTTTTCTTGTCCCACATTATGTTATGAGAGCTGCATTTTAAAAGAAAATTTATTATATCCTTGGAATTCAATTCAACACAGTGCTGAAGTATGTTACTGTGCTTACCAACTATTTGTCTTCATGTAGTAATTTTTTCACACTTCTGTGTGTATATTCCTGTCCTTTTTTCTTTGCCGTTAAGTGGTTCTCTTTGGTAAACCCTCGATAAGGCATTTTCTTTTCTCTGGAGTTTGATTATGTTTTTCTTAAGTGATCGCCGCTCTGTCATAAAGTGCTCTGAAACTCTACCATACCAAAAAGATGAAGTGCTTTGAAACTTTATTGTGCACTCTAAATTACCACTCTTTCTATAAGATAATATAACCAAAAAACCTTACTTTACACAATGGAAGTATGAATAGTTTGAAGCGATGCATTTGTCAGTTGTCACTTTGGGAATAACTTGAGTTGATGCGTCAATCAGTTGTCACCGGACATAGCTGGTCCCCATTCTCAATTGTTACTAAGAAAGTATAGTAAGAGCTGAAAAATAACTGTCAAACACAGGTTTTCAGAGAATGTCACGTAGCTGGTGATGGAAAATCATTTGAACTTTCTCTTGCTGGTTGCAAGTGCATCGGAGCTTATGTGAAGAACAAAAAGAATCAAAATCAGGTAGAATTATGCTTACCTCATCAACCCTTTAGTTAGTTTGATATTAACCTGGCTATCTAATCACTGTTTTGTTGCTGCTTGCACCTTGCAGATTTGCTGGACATGGCAGAAGGTTGCTTCTAAGGATGACATGGAATTTCAGCGTTTCTTGGATACTGTTCAGTACAAGTGTAGTGGCATACTACGATATGAACGAGTCTTTGGACAAGGTTTTGTTAGCACAGGAGGACTTGGTATGCCTCTCAGATTGCATGTTGTCTTGTTTACTGTAGAGGGATTGTAAATACGTGTTTGACAATCTTGGGACTACCATAGGGAGATAATACAACTTTTTCATTCATCATACTAGAGACTAGATCTATGTCTAGAAACCAATCATGCATTTGGCATGAGACAAAAACTTGTTTCCATAGATGCCTTTGCGATTTAACTTAAATGGGAGAACCCAATCAACCTTTGAGTGTCCAGTGGTTCCATGAATGTCAACCCCTTGGAATTTATTGGTTCTCCAATAATGTCCTTAGACCTTAGACCTTAAGCCCTTACCTTATTAAAAAAATGGCCCTTAGACTCTCAAGGTTATGCTTGCTAAGTTTCTTTTGTTTCACTGTAATTGTGGTGAGGACTTATGCAGAGTGTGCACTTGGTACTGTGGAGATATCTGCTTGCAAGTGTGTCTTCTCGCTTGATGCAATGTTATTTTGTTCTTTTTCAATCATTTAGTTTCTGAGCAGTACTTGTTATTGAGCAGAAACTACAAAAGAATTTGTAGCCATGTTGGATCTTCAGCCTGGCCAAAAAGTCCTTGATGTTGGCTGTGGCATTGGAGGAGGTAACTTCTACATGGCTGAAAAGTACGATGTTCACGTTGTTGGCATTGACCTGTCTATCAACATGATATCTTTTGCTCTTGAGCGTGCTATTGGTCTCAAGTGTGCTGTTGAATTTGAGGTTGCTGATTGCACCAAGAAAACATATCCTGATTGTACATTTGATGTCATATACAGTCGGGATACTATCCTTCACATCCAGGTAATTCACCTGAGCTTCTAAATCTTTTCTTTATTCTACTTCTTTTCATTCCACTTGGTTCTTTCTTCAATTGCTATACCACGTACTTAATTGCAATTTCTGTGGTAAAAGTTGTCCTTTCTGTATGTATTCTTCTGCAGTCAACGTTGGCACAGTGTCATGTCATCTCATCTTCTTGGTCATCTTACAACTCCTCTGAAAGCAATTTATTTTGCTCATTTTGTTTTTATCTTTCGTGATGGAAGGGCTTTGCACCACCCAAATTATCCCTCACTTTTTTCCTTTAACCGTTCACTGTTGAAGTCAATATCTTTATAATGTGTTGTTTCATGGTTTATTTATTTGTTGTTTCAACGGTGTGATGTCAGGACAAACCCGCACTGTTCAGATCTTTCTACAAGTGGCTGAGACCAGGAGGCAAAGTTCTTATAAGTGATTACTGCAAAAGAGCTGGACCAGCATCAAAAGAATTCGAAGGTTATATTAAGCAAAGGGGGTATGATTTACATGATGTTGAAGCATATGGGCAGGTATGTACTCATTCCATGTAGCAGGTCCTCTCCTCTTTTTTGCCTCGTGTTTATTGTTTGACTGCTTCTTTGAATTTTACTTGTGCCGACCATATAGATGCTCAGAGATGCGGGTTTTCATGAAGTTGTGGCCGAGGATCGTACTGAACAGGTATGTAATGTACAGATCTTGTCTTAAACTGATCTGCAAGGCTAGCAATATATTGATACAGACCTAGTTTCTGCACTTGCATTGCAGTTCATTGAGGTTCTGCAAAAGGAGTTAGATACTGTGGAGAAGGAAAAAGAGTCCTTTATCCATGAGTTCTCTGAAGTGAGTGCTTCATTATATGATACACTTTGTAATTTGTATGTTTTAATTTTTCTCATCTTTTGTGGATTGATTTTCTTCTTTTTCTTATTTTAAAATATTACAGCAAGACTATAATGAAATAGTTGGAGGTTGGAAGGCTAAGTTAATCAGGAGTTCATCTGGCGAGCAGAGGTGGGGCTTGTTCATTGCCAAGAAGAAATGATTTATCCAAACGTGTGGTGGATCCATTTCCATTTATGTTCCAGAGTATGAACATTTCTTCCAGTTCTATGTAATAATTGTTTTACCTGCGATTTAGGGATAAAAAAATATTACTAGTATACTGCTTCCCTCATCTTGGAAGAATTTGTTCTTCATTTGCTATCATTCTGCCTCAGATTTTGATGCATGTCGCATCCTTAATGAGTTTCATATTTCGTGATATGTTGTGCATTTGTTCTGTCACACCATATTTAACTAGTGTAGTGTGAGTTAGGAATTGTCGGCTTTCTGTATGCGTGCCTGCTGATCATTCAACTAATAATTATTATCTTACAAAACCACTGAAATTCATGTTAGTTTAAAGTTTTTGATAGTGTTGCAAGCCTCCCCTTCCTTTAACATTAAGAAAGAGAGGATGGAGAAGTAATTATCATGTGACATGATCCAATTCATCTAGAAGGAAATTTTTGCAGCTCACTATTAGTTTTGAATTAACATCATGCGAGTGAGATTCATGACACACAAACTTAAGAAGTGTCTTCAACATATATTAGGTAAATTTTGCAATTAAATTCTACTGACTAGAGTAGAATCCTTTTAGTATAAAGTCAGGACAAGAATACAATACGTTGTGTTCTTGCCACTGACACCTTTTAAATGAACAAAAGTAGTAAACAGGATAAGAGGTTCACAGTATCAGAAATGCATAAACACAGTACAAATATAGTAGAGAAATATAAATTTAATGCAGTTTCAGGTTCACTGCAGCACGTAACATACGTAATAGCAGATTGGTCGAACACCTTTAATCTTCTCCAGTTTCATCTTCATAATCACTGTTTTCTTCAGCTGTGGCATCTTGATACTGTTGATACTCCGCCACAAGATCATTCATATTACTCTCTGCTTCAGTAAATTCCATTTCATCCATCCCTTCTCCAGTGTACCAATGCAAAAATGCCTTTCTCCTAAACATTGCAGTGAACTGCTCACTTACTCTCCTAAACATTTCTTGAATTGAAGTTGAATTTCCAATAAAAGTTGAAGACATCGAAAGCCCTCTAGGTGGTATGTCACAAACACTGGATTTAACATTGTTCGGAATCCATTCCACAAAATACGAAGAGTTCTTGTTCTGCACATTCATCATTTGCTCATCAACTTCTTTTGTGCTCATTTTGCCTCTAAACAATGCTGAGGCTGTGAGGTAACGACCATGTCTTGGATCAGCAGCACACATCATGTTCTTGGAATCCCACATTTGTTGTGTCAGTTCAGGGACTGTAAGTGCTCGATATTGCTGAGATCCTCTTGATGTTAGAGGCGCGAATCCAACCATAAAAAAATGAAGCCTTGGGAAAGGGATTAAGTTCACAGCTAGTTTTCGAAGATCAGAATTCAGCTGGCCAGGGAATCGCAGGCAACATGTCACACCACTCATTGTTGCTGAAATCAGATGATTCAGGTCTCCAACTGATCACAACAATAAAACAGATGAATTATAACAAACTTTTTTCTTCCGTAACAGTAAAGTCACAATATCTTTTTCATATTAAAATAACGGAACTTTAGACACTATAACCATAAAGAAAGGCAACTCGACCCAGTAGAAGTCACCTTGACGGATAGACTTTGTCGTAAAAGTAAAGTTACTTAATTGTGACAAAAAATAGTTTTGTGACTTTACTGTTATAGTGGATTAAATTCAATGACCAGAGATTAATCATGCTGATAAAAGTATTAGTAAGTGTTTTGGTTGTTCTTACAACTTGGTGTGGAGAGTTTGAGAGTCCTGAAGCAGATGTCATAGAGAGCTTCATTATCAAGAACCATACACTCATCAGCATTTTCAACCAGTTGATGGACTGAAAGTGTAGCATTGTAAGGCTCAACCACTGTGTCTGAAACTTTTGGTGATGGGAAAACAGAGAAGGTAAGCATCATTCTGTCTGGATATTCTTCTCTGATCTTTGATATCAACAGTGTTCCCATTCCTGATCCTGTCCCTCCTCCAAGTGAGTGACACACCTGAAATCCTGTATTCATATTTTCGCGTTTATCATAAAAATAACATATTCCCTCTATGAAACAAGTTGTTGTTTTTCTAAGAGAAAAAGTTCAAATTTACTCTTCTACTATCTTGATTTTACTTTCCATACTATTTCGTATGGAAAGTACTAGTATGGGTTATACGAGTCAAAATAAATTTTATTATTAACCTTGTAAGCAATCGGAGTTTTCAGCTTCTTTTCGAACAACATCAAGAACAGAGTCAATAAGTTCAGCACCCTCAGTATAATGTCCTTTAGCCCAATTATTTCCAGCACCAGATTGTCCGAAAACATAGTTATCAGGGCGAAAAATTTGTCCGAAAGGACCTGATTTGATGCTGTCCATAGTACCAGGTTCAAGGTCCATGAGAACTGCCCGTGGCACGTAACGTCCATTTCCAGTTTCATTGTAATAAACATTAACTCTTTCAAGCTGCAATTCTGAATCTCCACAGTATTTTCCAGTTGGATCAATCCCGTGTTCGTCACATACAACTTCCCAGAATTTTGATCCTATTTGATTCCCACATTGTCCTGCTTGAATATGAAGAATCTCACGCATTTTCAAAGTTTCTTTTTTCTTTTTATTTTACACTAATATTGAGGATGTTATATAAGGTAAGGTATATATATACATATACAAATAATGATTTGTTTGATCCAACGGTTAAGAAGTGTCCGTCCTGTTGAAATATAACAATGGATATTTTGTGGGTGGCCTCTCATGATCAAAGTTTGCCATTTGTGCCTCTTTCTCTTGAGATGTGCCGTCCTTTCCTAATATATATATATATATAAAATTTGGTATTAGAATTTATGTGTTTTAGTTTGACTGAATATATAGTTTAAGAAATATGAAAAGACTTTGTAATGTTTTAAAACTATGCTAAAACAAATGACTTTTTAAATCAAAGATACCTCTGTAGACACATAGTTTGATTAATCAAAATTCACACCAAATTAAATGTTCCCTGCAAATTGAAAATCTTTAGTTAAAAATAGAAGGATTCTATCTTATTTCTATGATAATGAAAGTTTAATTTATTAGTGGTGCTTTAATAATTATGTCAATATATAAGTAAGTAGGTATGCCGCTTCACTCTTTTATTATTTATTTAGACCGACTCTTAAACTCTTTTCTTGGAACTGTTTTAGGTAATAATTATGCCCAATGAATGAACAAGTTGATCCACGAAGGTAATACTGCAATACCAGAACAAGTTATATAACATTTAAAATTTAAGGAAATTAAGCAAATGACTATTTTTAAATCACAGATTAAAAATAGTTATTTGTTGCTACCAAGGATGGACACGGAAAATTATGATATTTATACATGATTAAAATTACTTTTAATGTATATATATAGTAGATGTTGACCCCTCTTTGATTTCTTCATATGTTGATCTTTTCATATTTTAATCCTCGTTAGTGAAAAATCATGACTTCGTTACTATATCGTAACAAAATATTCATCCTTATGAGTTGGGCTATCGATTTAACTGACCATCGGGCTCGATGTCATTGAAGGGACAATTTTCCTGGGCCTTAGGTTTTCCTTTTGGGCCTAGAAATATTTAGGCCCAAATGAAAGAACAGTGCAATCTGCCACTAACTGCCTGATATAGTTGAATTTGGGCCTTAGGCATTCGGTACATTGGACTGGACCACACTTTCATGAGGGTCCATTAAGCTGTTAGGTGGCCCAAATTACTGCTTGTTACACCAAGCTCTTAATAGTGTTAAGTAAAGACCGGTCATCTAATCTTGAGTTGAGAAGATTCAAAATTTATATATATACCTGTAAAAGCAAAAAATAAATAAATTATCTTTCTTATATACAATGTAATTTTTTGCAGTAGAATTTGGATGAACACCCTCACGCCCCGTAGATCTGCCTTTGGCTCATAGATGTCAGGGAATTAGTTTTGCAAATATTTCATCGAGACATTTTGAGGAAATAAATTGAGATAAAGTAATATTGATCAATTCTACATCTTCTCTTAGCATTCAACTAAACCAATGTACGTACCAAGACGACTCCATATTGGTAAAGGGGCATTACATATCGTTTGTTTATTACTTCATCTGTTTCATTTTATATGACTTACTTTCTTTTTTAGTCTATCGAAAAACAAAATGACACATTTCTATATTAAGTAACAGTTTAACTTTAAAATGTCCATTTTATCCTTGATGAAATGATTTACAGTCACACAAATTTCCATCATTCATTTTAGACCACAAGTTTTAAAAGTCTTCCTTCCTTTCTTAAACTCCATATCGAGTCAAACTACATCATATAAAATGGGACGGAGGAAGTATTATTTTTCCGTCAATTTTCATATATAGTAAGAGTGTTACAAATAAGGTGAGTAATAGTATGCGATAATATATACGTAGAGTCTAAAAAGGATAATATGTACGTGATTTTACCATTATCTCGTGAAAAAAATAAAATAGAAGGGTGGGGTGGGGTGGGGTTGAATGGACCAGTAGGAATGAGGGTGTGCAGTGGTCTATCGTTTTCATATTATGTGGTGGTGGCATTCTTTCATTTAACATTCTTACAGCTATATATTAGCTAGGGTTTTGTAGAGAGAGAAAGTGAGACAAAATGAGTACTCACATGATGATCTCATGATATATAAGGACCCCCAAATTCAGTAGAGAGAGAAAGAAAGAAAGACAAGACGTGATCACTTATTTAAACTACAATAGAGAAACTTCTGCATCCTTTTGCCTGCCTTATTTATGCCTTTGACAGTTGCCCCCTTTGTATTGTCCCTCTCCCAATCAGTTTTGTATCTTTCCTCCATTTATTATTTAATTCACCAACATCAGTCGTTTTATATGAGGTATAGCATTACCGTAAAATGCAAGACTATTTTATCCTACATTTTTCAGATATTAGACAGTCATGAGATTATTAATCCCATCATTTATACTTTTATGATGTGATAACTTATTACATAAACCTAGTGAAATAGATTATAATTTTCTTTTATATATTGATAGTGTACACGATAAGGCCGGTGGTGGAGTGGGAGAATTATGATCTTTCCACTCGTCCCTTGACTAATTAAGAGACTTGGGGTTTGAGCCTAGAGTATAGGGAAACAAAAATAATACACAAACGTGTATTTAAATTAGTTGAAGTTCGAATACAGACATCAAAAACTTACTTAGCTTGAAACCCACTAAAAATTGCATTGTTGATGTAATGAATGAATTTTCAAGTAGGCCCAAAAAAATTTGCAATATATAGGTTAAATAATTAGTATAATTGTCAGGTTTGACTCAACCCAGGACGAATGTTGACTTCAAATTACGTGTTCAATAGAACTCAGTAGCTAGCTTTTGATTCAAACCCTAATAATATTGCATGTTATGAAATTTACTTAGAGAATGTACAAAAAGTAAATTTAGTACAATGTTGTTGTGCTTAAGTGAACATGAAATTTAGGGTTGTAGAAAGTACCTAGGAAAATGAACAATCCGCGTGGCTAAGGAAATTATTTATAGAAAAAACTTAGGATTAGCACAAATATATTCAAACAAAGCAAAAGAAGATATTATGATACAATAGAATAAAAAATATTACTATGTAAAAACTATATAGTAATATGATTTGTGGACAAAAAAGATTTGGAAGTCACTTTTTGAAGAAAAGATAGAGCACTTTTTTATCCAAGTCAAGGTAAAAAGTTAAGAGTAAGAATAAGCCAAAAAGTACAATTTGGCATGGACAAGATTCTCCTGCAACACTCTTTTTATTTGTTAGTTTATATTTTTGCAGTTTGTAAATGTATATCTTCTGTAACAGCTTCCATATAGACAGATTTGTGTCCTTTGCCTGAAATATGATTAGCATGAACATACATAGATATATGATGAGTCAAAGTCTTCTATACAATTTATTTAGTACCAAAAAAAGTTATCAGAGAAAAAAGAATCAAATCTCTATAAGTTTACGAAACTGATTGCATCTTTCAAACCTAATTCAGTTACTATTCATACATTTTACATCTTTGAAATAAGCTTTCGTTTAAACATACATTTTGAAATTCATTTTTTACAAAAAAAAAAAAATTGAAATAAATATTTGGCTGTAGATTTTATTTAATTTTTGGGAGATTTTGAAAACGTTTTAGAGAATATAAATGGTAGCTAACATCAAGTTAAAAGACACGATTATTTGTTATGATGCGTTTTTCCCAATACTATAATTACAAGTTTACAACTACATTATGAAATATAAAATTCAAAGATTATTCATTTGTTGATTAGTGATCTTATCCTAAAATAGTGTTGATCATTCAACATTAATTTTATCTTCTTTTAATTATAACTAGTATGGGAAAAATCATGCGGTACAAGGACCCAATATTTATTCATAATTTTTATTCTAAAGAAAAATTATATATATTTATATGGTAAATTGTAAATCATCTCATCAAGTGTAAAATTATAACCTGATAAATATTATTAATATTGGTAAATTTTAAATTGTATTAATTCATTGATTTAAAAAAAAAATTCAACAATAAATTATATGCATTTGCGTAGTATTAAAATATTTAATTATTTTTTTCTCAAAAACCTATAGTGAGGGGGCTCATTGGGATATCCATAACTGAATATTTTTCTTCATCGATCGTGTTTTTTTATTATTAGAAGTTGCAAATTAAAAATTTACACTAATATCAACAAAACATTCAAAGTAATAAAACTATAATTAAAAGAAATGAATTTTAAAATTAAAAATACAACTAATTAAAAGGGATCCCAAAATTACAAAGAAACTATACACTAATTAATTAATTTATTAAAAACTTTCCTTCTTCAAAAAAAGAGTTGTGTCTGAAGTACACACATCGACAACAACGTACCTGCTTCACCTCAACAAAATTTTTCCCTTATGGAGGTTGGTTATGATACTGAAATAAAAGGTTAAAAATCTCTGATTAAAAAGCATATAGGACTCCTCATATTTAAGTAACCAATGAATTTGAAAGTAATCAAGTATATGTATTCTTATTGTTTGACTAATTGTTAAAACTTATTTCACAGATCATTTGCTTCTCTACAAATTCATTGAAAATGTTGAGCAACATGAATAATTATCATGGTTATGAGTTTCATCCCACGTTAATTAATAGGGTACAAAATTACATTGATGTATGAAAATACAAAAGACGTTTATTGGGAGTATTATATCCAATTAAGCCCAAATACTGCTTTTTATTGAAGCAAATTTAGATTAATCGAATAAAAATTATTTTGGTACAAATCGATCGGAACCCACCGACTTGACTTGTACAAGTTCATGCCGTACAAAGACAACTACTGGCGAGGTGGTAATTATAATTGGGCTTGCTCCCTCTTGACTAGTCTCTCTCACCTAATATTTTATCTGTGTTAAAAAAAAAAAATATACCTAGTTTATGATTATTTCATTAACTAAAATTTGTTTATGCATTACCTAAAATTCCAAGCTAAATTTTTCACTTAATATAAAGGTCGTATGCAATTTGCAATTAGGATATAACTCAGTTGGCGAACTGTCTATAGACTCTATACCTCCACCTCCAAAAAAAACAAAGTCGCACACATATACTTACTTGTAGATCATAGTCCTCCCTTAATTAGGCCTTACTTTACCCCAACTAGGTGAATAGCATCATCCTCGCGCAACAAATTGCATTAACAATTCCCTTCTATTAATTATCTTCTTATTATTTTTTTGTTGCATATTGAGATATGTTCGGTGTTCTATATACTTCATCATGTCGATCAATAAATCCTTCCTATGGCCAAAAGATAACTATTGAAAGTGTTGGTAGTCAACTCAAAAAATTATATGATGTTGCAATTAATTCATCAGGCTGGGGCAAACTCTCTCTCAGAAATGTTTATCATGAAGGCGAGTTTTGCTAATGCATCCATGAACTTCTTTATTTATTTTCTTGCATACAAGAAAGAGGAAATGCACGTGTGAGACTTTTTAAATGAAATTTTATCTTTTGTTAAAATTTAGACTCTCATCAAAATTATCAAGTACACAATGAACTAGAGATAAAACAGATTACCACTGCCCATATTCATATCCCACCAACCCACAAAAAGGAATAAAAAAAAGAAGAAGAGGAAATTAAAACAGTAGTACTGATGTTATGCTGATCAACTCAAATAATTGAAAAAGAGTACATATGCATAGTATATATGAAAGCATGGTATTGTGTAAAATACATGATGGTACAAAGAGTTCATAAGCTACAAACACACTCACAAAACCACACTACGTAGTACTATATTATCCGTCATGCCTCATCGATTCTAATAATGTATGGTCCACGTATGTAGAAAAAGTCAAAAAAGTTATTTTACCAAACATGAAAATCAAAAAAAGAAAAGAAAAAAAGTAAGCAATAATTCAGTGTAGGCAATAAAATCCAGAGTGTTGTCTCCTTTAATTTCCAAGGAAATTCACGAATTGTCTTAGACAACAAAAAGGTACTAATCACTGCTGCCAAACAAGAAATATAAATACAACCAAAGAAAATAGGACCACAATCAAAGATGTGGTGCGATTGATGAAGTTACTCCTCCATTAGTTAATCAGAGATCTCGAATTTGATTTTTAGGTATAAAAAAATTCTTAGTAGAAAACTCTTTCTCTAATGAGTTCCTACGTGATGCGAATCCAAATTAGTTAGACTCCAATGTAAGCATCGGATATGAGGGAACCCCAACAAAAAATAGGACTTTAAAAACAAAAACCCTTGCCTGGAACAAACCTTACAGGCTTTAAATTTTGCCTTTTTTCTTTCTCTTCATTGTTATCAGTTTGAGTTTAATTCAAAAGTTATCCCTCTCATTCATTCTGATTGTATAATTGATAGTAATTCTTTTTGTTAAAGTGTACATGTAATTGCCCTTCTGATTTCTTTTTAATAGTACTGTGAATCTGCATGTACGTGTCAACTTCTTCTTAATTAACTGTTATTTCTAACTTTGTCTAGAAAGCAACTACACCTATTTATTGGAAAACATGGCGCTACCTCTTAAAAGGTACGTGGAAAGTAGAAATTGTAATTGAGAAAATTGAACTCGTATTTAACTCGACTTCAAAAGTTAACTTATGGTGTAAGAAACAACAATTTATAATTATATATCTATAATCTACTCTTCCACCTCGTTTAAATTAAGTCATCGATCATATCATGTAAAAGTTTAAGCCGTTAAAAAGTACACATTTTTTTACATGTTAGCATGGACTAACATCCCTTCTATAAAGTGAATTGCATAATTTTTGAGCTAATATTCGGTAGATTATTAAAGAATAAGGTGTGTCTAGTAATTTTATCATTTTAAGAAAACGAAAGTTTAGCCAACTCAACAAAGCTATCTTAAGTACGACTAGGGTCTTCAAAAATCATATAAGGATATTGTAGTATACGTTCATATTAATAATAATTTATACTGACCTAATTAACTTGAGATAAATGTGCTAATTGGTCTCCCAGATCCCACCCCCCAATTAAGTTAAGAAAAGACTCGTTCACATATTCACATTTCTTAATAAACTGAAGCATAAAGTAAAGTGTTTCTTTATAATTAATCAGTAGATGTAGACACAACATATCCTATTCTATATATGTCAACTTGAGAGGACTGTAAAATTATTACTATTAATGTCCGAATCATGACTTCAAAATCCTAATCTCTCATCCATATTTTAATTTTCAACATATTTGAGTTGTCAGACTCAAGATCAACAGAGAGATTAAATTTATAAGAGTACGTAAAGTAATTTTTTGGCTAAACAAGAGAAATATAAGAAGTTCCAAGATCTTGTCCTGATCCAATGTGTGATCTTTATGATCACCCACCTCTCACATCCGGACTGAATCGTGCATAATCATAAGCTGGGAATATATAGAGACTGCACCGTCCAGGGGGCTCCACATCAAACCCAATGATTCTGACTTTGATATCATGTAAAATTTCGTATTTGAATTTAAATCACACCATGCTATATTTCAAAGAGGGAGGATTCCCAAGCCTAAGGAGTCCGGAGATCTTGTCCTTGTCCAATGCCAGTAAAAATATTTGACGGATGCAACAACATGGTCCAAATGCATTTTAAGGCAAACTTTGATTTCAATAAACGTTACATCGCATTGAACAACATCATTGCTATAGATAATAATAATAATAGGGGGTGGAAATCCCATCATAAATTTCAAGTTACATAAATAGTCAACATCTAATTACTCATGTCTAGGTATCCTTCAGTTTTTGAGTGGAAGGAACTCAAAAAACTGATAATGACTACCGCTAAAATTATTATTCAAGTTCGCAGCGGCCCCAATTTCACCCTTGTCTGAAAAATTATTTTCATCATTGTTGTCATTGCTGCTGCGGAGGGGAAATAATTCAAGGGTCTGTGCTTCATGACCATGGCCTTCTTCATCGTCTCCGATGATGTTTTCGTGTTTTTGATCACATCTGAAAGGTGCAATAAAGAAGTTCAGATGATCTTTGGGCTTGAAAAGTTGTTTTGTCTGATGGTCAATTGTTCTTGGCGTTGATGGACAACTCCTTATAATTGGAGTACAAGTTGCAGTAGTGATATTAGTATTACTACAAATTGTTGCAAAATTGGTGTTGTTGGTGGTGGTGGGTGGTGAACAAGACAAATGCATCATCTGCCACGTGGCATTCCTTTCTGCTAATAGGCTCCTTCTTTGTTCTCCTTCGTCGAATGGTATCCATCTTTCTGCTGCTGCTACTCTACATGATTCTGCCACTCCTGCCGCTGCTGCTGCTGCTGTTGCTCCTGCCGCTGTTGCTGCTACCTTTGTTTTTGCTGCAGTTTTCTGCATCAATATTTATTGCAATATTTCAAAAAGATTATCAACTATTCCATGCAACTAGTGATGAAAAAAGTAACAATCCTATTTTGACCATTGTTCATCATAGCTAGGCACATAGTATACAAATTTGATTTGATAGAGCATATACCTAAGCCTAAATGGAAAGTCAAATTTCACGGAAGAGGTTATGCAAACGTCTTTTCGTGATATGACTACAGAAATCGGATCATGGGTGCCCATATCCATCACTTTTTTTTTAATGAAATCCAAATTAGCACAAAATCCCAAAACCCTATTTCTCATAGACTCAGTACAGCTTTTAAACAACTTTTATATTTTCCAAGAAATAATGTTTTGATTACTCTATTTTTCTTTACAAATCATAACAACATAATGACATGTTTAGAGAATGTTAATTTACTTTTTGGTTATGAAAAAGAGAATGGAAGAGTCTAAGGAAAGAGAAAAGTGAAAAAAAATAGAGGAAGGAATGAGGGGAGGGAGGACCTCTGCAAGAGTACTGCAGTTTGTTGGGGATGGCCAGTGCTTGGTCTGTTCAATTTCAAAAACTGTCCTATTTGCCCCTGCGAGGACAAACACAAAAACAAAAAATAAGAGTAAAGAAACTTTTTCATCTCTAATAAGCAACAATCGGAATGGAAGAAAAAGCATATCTCAAATCCTAACACAGAATGCAACTTTACAATACATCTTTGAATAACAACAAAAAATACAAAGTGGGCATAGCAAGAGAAAAAATAAAAAGAAAGAGAATATTTAGTGTATCATCACACACTATCAAACAAATTTCTCTCTTTCATGTATCATTCTCATCGCATGTCGCCTTTTGTTAACTTGCATGCTCATGTACTTCTCACGCTACAATTCTGATGGATTCCCTCAGAAAACAAAAAAATAATTCAAAGCATAATATTCCCTTCGTCACAATTTATGTGATTAAGATTATCACACATAAATATAATTAAAATAATTTTTTTTGAGTTCAATCCATGTTTACGGACAGTTCCAAACTGAACCCCTTTCAATGGAAAATTACAAGTAGAAATTGTTGAAAACTGTACCTGATTCTTTTCTTTCAGTATTTTCAGCGTTACAATTACTCTGAGACTGATCATCACCACCACCACCATTACCGTTACCATTAGCAGAAGATTCAAGTTGACGGCGTCGTTTTTGGCGTTCCCTAGCCTTATGATTTTGAAACCAGTAGAAAACATTTTTACCTTCAATTTTCCCATAACGTCGAAGTTGAGCAGTGATGTGCTGAATCTGTTCAGCTGACGGAGTTCTCGTGCCGCGTCGATACAACTCTTCCAGCGTTTGCAGTTGTTCTGGAGTTGGATTCCAACGTGAGCTCACTACTAATTGGGTATTGAAATCTCTCTTATTTTGCTCACTCATAGCTGCGTCCAAAAAAATAAAAAAATCACAGACCAATAAATTAAAAATGTATGGATAGTCGTTAGATCTGTCGATAAATTGAGTTTTGTATGTACGAAGTATCAGTGTCACGCATGCAGTAAAGGAAAGGAAAGGCAAAAAAGAGAAAAAGTAGAAAGACATCTCTATGTACAAAGAGGATAAAAAAATAAGAGTAGAATAAAATTATACCGAGCTGATGATGATTAAGTGCAATAAAGTTTTCTCCATTAAAATTTCTTAAGCAATTAGTTGGATTAGTAGCAGTAGCCGTAGGAGCATGAGGTACTCTTGGCATTAGTGGACGAAGCTTTCTTCCATTAAACGAATCCGGCAAGTTAAAATCTCCTCCGTCGTTGTAACCCATCATCCACATTTCTTTTGTGTCTAGAGAAATATTTGATTACCTAAAAAGGAAACAACTGATATGATTTTTGTTTTTGAGTAAGATCAAGGCAATTAGTTGTTCCTTCAAGGTTAAAAGTAAGAAAAGGGCATAATGTTTGGTAATGGTTTTAATAAAAAAAAAAAAAAAAAAGTAAAAGAGAGAGGGGAATAAGGAAGAGAATGAAATGGGGTGACTTTTAAGGGAGCTGAACACAAGGAATTTGGCAAGTTTCAGGAGAAAGAGATGGAACAATAGAGACAGAAAGAGAGAGAGAGAGAAGGGAATTAAGACAGAAAAAGAAATGGTGTTGGTTTAAATTGAAACAAAAGTCATGAGCAAAACATGAGGTTGACTAGCTTAATATTTAGGAATAGGTTAGTAGGATAGAGTATAGGGAGGATATAAAATATGTATCAATTGTGTAGGAGACAAATTAGACAGAGAGGAAAGAGAGAATTGAAGAAAAGCAAAATGGATGGAAGAGAAAAGGGAAAAAGGGGAATAGAGAATTTAGAGAATGAAACAAAAAGAAAGAAAGAGAATTGTTGAAGAAGGCGTGGAATTCTGGGAGAAGAAGAAGATCGAGGAGGAGGAGGAGGAAGAGAGGTTATCGATAAATGTGAATGAAAAACGACGTGACGATGATGAGGGTTATGATAAGCTCCTCATCACTTAGCCCTCATTTATTGTTCTTCTTCTGTCCTCTCCCTTTCACACTTATTCTCAATCCGAACTGCCTCCTTACCCCCTCCCCCTCCCCTAAAATATTAATCAACACTTTTTTACTCAACTTAATTTGGTATAACCATGTTTCTTTACAATAGGTAATGGATTATTGGTTATCGATATTGAATTATTCGTTTTTAATGGTTGAGATAATACATTAAAAAAATTCTGAATTTGACACGAAAACTTACTTTAGTACTTAAATTATACGGGTCTTCAAATACCCCTTATTTATTTGAAGTGAATTATTTTCAACCCTCTGAATAACAACGCGTTATTTACCTTTTAACTTTTAAAAAAAATTAAATTTGCCCCTTCAAAGGTAATATCCGACTCATGACCCATTTGAAGAAGAATCTTCAAATTCAAAGAACCCTAATTTCCTCTTCTCACTCACCAATTTAATCATCCAAAAATGGTGGCCTAATTTATTATCTTTTTCTTGATTGATCTCAAATCTTAGCTCTTCAAACCTAAAAGTTGAATCTTTGAAGGAATAATTGTTCTTCGAAAGGTAAAATTCAAACTTATTCTTCTTCATCTATTATTTTGAAAAGATTAAAAAAAACTAATTAAGCTTGACGAAAATCCTAAACTCAATCAAATGCTACAACCATCCAAATGAAGATTACTAACCTGGTAACTTTATTTTAGTCGAGAAACACCACAAATTCGAAAAGCAAATCCTTCAGAGAATGAAAATGGGGGTTGGAGATTTAGGGATATTTGTTTAGAAATGGGTCGGGTTCTTTTTTGGGAACGAGTGAATTATACAAAACTGGTAAGATATTTATAAAAACTTTGCGACGTGGACGAATGAAAACGGGCGTGCATAACAATGCCCAGCCTTCACCTCGGCTGGTGTTCAGAGGGTTGAAAATAATTCACTTCAAATATGTTAATGGGGTATTTAAACACTCGTGTAGTTTAAGTACTAAAGTAAGTTCTCGTGCCAAGTTCAGGCGGATTTTTATGTGTTTTCTCTTAATGGTTTGACGTTTTTTTCTATAAATAGATAGTAAATTGATAAATTATATTTATATCATTTGGTATATCTAAAGTTCTTGACTTAGTATTTAATTTCATACTTTCATTTTTCACTATCTCAAATTTTCGATTATTCTACAAACTGTTAGTATTTATTTATGAGCAAGATGTGTAATAGTCAACTTATTTCATTTGGTTTGTCACCTTGTTTTCTAAGTGATTTTTCAATGACTTTTATGTGAAATCTTAATGGTTAAATTAATAACCAAGTCGATAACGATTAATAAACGATAATCGATAAAATGATATCTTAATAATTTTATAACAATTTAACATGTCTACAAATAAAAAAACTAATCTATGAATGGTTTTAATTCTATAGCAGTTTAGCATGTCTGTAAATCGATAAACCGATACTTAATAATTCCATAACGGTTTAGCCTGTCTACAAATCGATAATAGATAAACTTCATCAAAATAAAACTGAGCCGTCCAATAGACAATCTTACTTATCATAACATCCAAATTATCATGTGATGATATATATTTATTGCTCCCTCTCTCCCGATTTGTATGTTACGTTTGACTTGATAAACTTTTGAAACTTTTATAAAGCATTTTATTAAAAGTAAAAAGAAATCTTTAAGTTAAATTATTTCTAATTGTAGAAATGTGACATTCCTTTGAGGATAAATTTTTAAAAAATTATAAAAAAAATAATGTCGCATAAATTCTTCTTTACATTTATCATAAAATAAAATTTTATTTAGATACTTAAATTATACTATTGTATTTTTAATTGACCCAGGGATTGCCTCAGGGAAGAGGTTAGTCCCTGGAAAAGCCATCTCGATTGATATCATTCAAATTTGAATATAGACCCGATTGAAGCATAAAAATGAATAATAATAATGAAAGGCTTTTGTCCGTTGATGGTCATCTTATATGTATCTCCTACGCTACGCTCTCAACTGAATCAATCGCTTTGTCCTGATTTATTGAAGAGGTGCCCTTTAGAACACATGATAATCAAAATATTTTATTAGACATTTTTATTTCAATTATTTTTAAAAACTTTTGCTTTTATTCTTAAAAAGCTCATTATTTTTTTTTCATTATTATTATATGCCTTTGTCTGAGTGAGGAGCCATGAAGCCTCGATCTTGTTTCAATTAATTCTGATGTGAAACTACACCGCCGGTAACAGGGAGCAATTAATAGAGTGGTATGTTAACTTGCAAGGAAAATGACTGTTTTGTACTGATCCTTAATTGAGACTGTGTCATTAATTAAATATTTCGTGAATCTAATTCCTCTTCTTTTCTCTTTTTTTTATTTTCTCCAAGTTTTTGTTTGGATTGAAGACGCATTACATGGGTGAAAATTAATGGCCAAAATTTAATTGATTAAAATGAAATTCCAATTACAATTTATAACATTTCACGAAAGTCCCACATGTCCCAATTTATTTGTTTTGACTTTTTCATCTGATATTAGTATCGAAGTCGGATTAAATTTAAATTCGCGCCAGAAAATGCTCAAAAAGAGCTTCTTCATGACATGCAGGAACTCAAATCTAAAACTTCTCATTAAGAATAAAGGAGTATTTATCATTCTATCACATCCTTCATCGGTGCCAATGTTCCAATTGGAATTCAACTTCATGCATTTCTCTTGTAATAATAAAATAATATTAGCTAGCCGGCCACATGATTCCAAATTTCCAATGTTGTTCAGTACAACTCCTTCCCCACCCTGTATCCACCTGCATGGCCATTATTATGAAATGATATGAGCATATCTATATACAATAACAATATATATTTTTATATATATAGTGCTATTTAATTACTACTATTAAATGGAGTGTGAGCAGTAAGTATTCTGTATCGTCATGAAAAATCAGTATCGAGCAAACTGTTTGCAGAATTTGTAATTTATTAAAATAACCACTGATTTTTTGCATGCCCAAAAAGAGTCAACCTCTATAACTCTGGATATTTCATGTTTACTAACATAGCTTGTACAGTCCTAGGCTTTACATAAATATGTCTCTAGCTACTACTCACTTTTTTTTTTCTTCCCCTTTCCCAAAGCACAAACTAAATTTTCATTCCCCATAGGCTAGCTAGTAAAAATATATATATTATATATAATTTTCTTCTTATTTTATTTGTTAAAAGGGGTTCAGAAATGGTTTGATTGTCCTTGGACTGGCCAGAACAAAAGAAAAGAGTAAAAGAGGAAAGAGATTGGATAGTTGATAACAAATTGTGGTGGAGCTTTAAATATTCTTTTATTCTTATTTAGTAGTGGTGAATTTATGTTAGGCTAAGGAGTGTCACGTGACACTGCTTTATCAAATATTTTTATGAAATAGATACAAAAAATAAAAGACCTATTTAATACACGTTTTGTGGTTGAATCTAACGGTCTTTCTTCACTATCTTCTTCATTTCAAATAATTTTTTTACCAAATACAAGAAAATATTGAATACTTCCTACTCAATTTCATAATATTCTTATATATATATTTTTTATTTTTTTTTATTTTTTTATTTTTATTATTATTTTTCAAATTAATTCCGTTAGACACTAGATGGGGTGTTAGCGGCCTTTCTTTAAAAATAAAGGACAAATATCTACTACTAATTAATATTATTACTATTGTATCGTATCGTATCGTTATTGTACCTACAATGTTTGTTTTGATTGTTACTTAAAATGTATTGTATTGTACGGTTAAATTTCGTTGTTACATAATAATGAAAATCTCTATTTTATGGAACAACCAATTTGGTGTGTTCCCATTGTTACTTAATTCCTTTTTTCAATTATATCTTTACATAATATTTCAAAATACTATTTTACCCTTTACCTTATATTATTTAATTCTAATCAAACCTCCTACCCTAGTAAACAATAACAAACAATACAATCTAGCCAAACATTGTATCTACCATACAATACATTACAATAGAGTACAATACAATACAATACATTATGAAACAATGGGTAACAATGATCCAAACAGAGTGTAAATAAGGTGTCTAGCGGCCTTTTTTTAAAAATAAAGCACAAATATCTACTAATTAATATTATTACTTTTTTTAGTTAGATAGATGCTATGTTTTTTAATTTTTCGATGATAAACCGATTTAAATCGAATATTGAAATCAAATTAATGATGACTTTTTTAATATATTAATCGGCTGGTGTTTTACATAGAAAAAATATATTTAGTATAATTCTTAACGTGATTAGTTTGAATAAATAAAATGACAAATCATTGAGGACTGTTATGGTAATATATACTTTATTTGTACTATTTTTTTTATATGACGTTATGATATTTTATTTCCTTATTTTCATTTTAAAATGTGACACGGCTACTAAAAGTTTCAAAAGCACATCATTATTAATTAGAAATCTCAAGTTTGAATTCCCCTTGAATACAGAGTGGCGCTTTACACACAATATGAGACTTCAAGGCACAAATTCAAAATTAGTCGAACTGAAATTCTTTTTTGATATAACCAAGACAAAGCAGGGATCTTGGAGACACTGTATGAAGACTATTCCAGCCTTTGCCCAGCTATATGTATATATAAAATATGGTCCCAGATAAAAATTCGATGGTGATTGAAGCTACTGTTTTCCGATGCCATTCTAATCTATGAATCGAAAAACAGTCAGCTCTTGACGTATTGAAAATGATTTGAATTGCGATCGTCCTTAATAATAAATTTTGGGTTAAAAATATTCCTCCTTCCAACTAATTTATCCAGTAACCCAAAACAATTAGAAATCATATGAACTTGGTGCGAAACAATCTTTAATTGATTTTAGATCTAATTGAGCTTCTATATAACTAAAGCCCACATGTGACATTCGAATTCGCTATCGGATATATATACATACAAAATTGTACATATAATCAATCACCTAAGACCGGACAGGGAAAATCAAGATTCGGATTCCGGAGGTACGACAACTATTTCACGATACAAAAATCCAAAATAAATATTTGTTTTTAGTTCCAATTTATTTAGTTTACTTCTCATTTTAATTTGCTTGGGGAAAAAATATCTCTGTACCTTTTTTATAACAATTTGATTTTAACTTTAGACATGACGTGTTTAAATTACATTCCACATATCTTTTGTTTAAAATCACAAAATTCGAAAGTACTTTTTATTTTTTAAATTTTTTTATGCTAAGTCAAAAATAAATAATTAAATTACAACGGAGGGAATACTAAGAAAAAAGATATTGACATTTCTATAACAGTTCTTTCTAAAAAATAATTATCAACGAAAAAGTGATATAGAATTTTCCAATCTAAACAATTCAAAAATTATTTTTGGATATATGTAGCAATAACATACATAATTGCACCACCAAAAATTTGAGAAGTACCCCCTCAAACTTTAATATGACGTTTCAAGTTTGAGCTAAAGAAATAAAATTGGGAAAATTACATAAATTACACACTTTAAAGGCAAAATTACAATTTATCCCTTAAAAGTTTATAATTATAGAAATCTCTCATTTTCGCGCATCAAATTAGTGTATCAGCGCTTATATTATTGCATCTTGCGCATCAGATTAATGTTTCAACGCTTATATTATTGTATCTCGCGCATCAAATTAATGTATCAGCGCTTATATTATTATATATCGCGCATGTATCAGCACTTCTATAGCTCTGATACATTAATTTGATGCGCGAGATACAATAATATAAGCGTTGATACATTAATCTGATGCGCGAGATACAATAATATAAGCGTTGATACATTAATCTGATGCGCGAAAATGAGGGATTTTGAAAATTTGTAAAACTTATAGGAGATAATAGTAATAAGTAAATTAAAATGTGAGATTTCTGTAATTTTTCCAATAAAATTAGATAAATCCTGCAACCTTTTGGGCCACCTCACAGCTTAATGGACTCTTGTCGAATCAGAAAGGCGGCCCATTCTAATGTGCAGAATCCCCACATCACCCATATCAGCTGGTCCGGCAAAACTTGTTAACAATTGAACAACACAAATAAATCTTTTTCAATTCACGAGTTATGTAAACTATTTAAAATTGGATGAACTAAAATTGTACTGAAGTATTCATGTACATGCATAAGCGTGTGAACAAGTCAAGTCGTGCGCCAATTCGCACGACTTGTGAACAAAAATGATAGGTAGAATGAAGATTATGAATGATGAAAGTGATAATTTTCAATCAATCAGGTGTATAGTGTGGGAGTTACTTTTGCACATATTTCTTAAACGTGAGAAAAATAGCGAGATTTGTGTTGTTTGCCCAAAAGTTAAATAGGACGGTCTTAAATGACTCTATTTGCACAAATCTAGCTCTTTTTGGTTTATAGGCCCAAACAGATTTTCATAGCTTGGACACAGAAAAATCGTTCTTGGGCCCAGCTTTTTATAGGCTATCTGAGCCTATAGTCAGGTTATGCAATGAGTTCTCAGTATGGCAGAGGAAAAGGTAAGATCTTGGGCCTTGTGTTTCAGCCCAAAATTGGGCCCAAATCAGTGATTTATGAAAATGTCATTTAATTAATGATTTATTAATATTTTCTTTCTAAATTTACAAAAAGTAATTAAAGGAATAAGAAGCCAACATGCTCTTAGCTCTACTAATTTGCATCATATTAGTAAATTTGGGGAATCAACTACGTTTACATGTTTTATTGTGACCTTCAAAGGCGGATCGACGAGGTAAAGTCGAAGGGACCCTCTTTACCGACTTTTAAATTGTCAAGCTTTTAAAAAAAGTTTTACATTAAAATGAACAAAAATGGGTAGTGTTATATTTTTTTAAATATACGGTAATGTTAAATGGTCAGAAAATTTGGCCAGAAATTTAAAAAGTGTATAATGTTTTTTTTATTTTAAAATAAACTAATCTTTTTTCCATTTTTTAATTAAAAGATATTAAAGTTAGAAAAATAAAAATGTTCAAAAAGGTAAAATAACATAGATAAAATACCATTTTGATCAAATTTTCTTGCCAAAAAGATTTTTCCAAAGCAAATAACACGTGTCAAAAACTTGTCTAGTAATTAGTATTGTCAAATAGTAATTCCTTAACTAGTATAATAAACTCTCTATAAAAAGGTGTCTCATACCTCTAAAATTTATTTATTTTGGAGTATATTATTATTTAATATTGCCCAAAAATACTCCTTTTAACTTGCGTTTTTTTCAACCATAAAAAACAGCTAAATAAGCCATGGACTAATATCGGGCAGTGCAGCTTTTATTTTCCCTATAAATTAGAATAGGTCGGAGACAGAGATCTATGTCAAACATATTTTAATTAATAACACTAGTCTTATATAAATCTTTGTTCTTGACATAATTAATAATTGAAAGTAGTCCATTATTTAAACAAGTTAGTAGATCTTTGATACAAAAGACAACAATACCTATAAAGAATCGCTGAGAAGTTCAGAGTACATACTATATCATATATGTATAGCAAAAGAAACTGATTTTTTTTTGTTGTTGAAATAAAAGTGGGAAGCAACAGAAGAAGATGATTCCTTGAAGCATGTGAACTTTTTTTAAGGGTGCGGACAACTCTGACGCCTCCCTCGATTCATGTGCACCTTTCTCATCTCATTCCCCCCACTCACTTGCTCTTCATTTATACTTCCATAATTACTTTGTGAGGCAGTAAATCATTTTATTAAAAGTAAAATAGATATTTTATAGTAAAATTATTATTTAATATAAAAATATTTTATTTTTTTAAACTACTAAAAAGAAAAGTTAATCACATAAATAGTGGACAAGAAGAGTACTATTTTTTTGATCAATTATCTTTACTTGTTCAAGTAGGTTATTCTTATAATTATCTTTAGTACTCGTATATTTTAATAATTTACTTAATATAAAATAGAATAGTAATGAAAATCCAGTAGCTCATTTGATTGACCGTCGCCTCAACTCTATTTTATTATGAAAATTTGATTTTTCGCATTAAATTTTGAAAAAGGGAAAAAGAAAGGAGAATTATTTTTGTAGTATAGTTGGTTGATTACCTTAACTCTCATATTGTTTGTGAAGGTTCAATTCCCCATATTATAATCTCCTAGAGTTAAAAAAAAGTTATGACAAGGAAAACACAATCTCCTAAAGTTAGAAATTTTTTTTATGACAAGGAAAATTCTAAGTCGTTATCCATTCTATGAGTGCGCACGGGATAAAACCTGTGCTTCTATGCAATAGCTCGCAAACCACGTACGAAAGGTAACTCGTATTAAGCAAACCTAGTGCGACAAGCTCAACTTAGAAGACAAACCCTTTGCTTTTGTTGGTAAGGAGTTTCAAACTTGAGACCTCTAACATGGAAATCTCAAGGAACTTGAGACCTCCAACATGAAAATTATATATAATAAAATTTTTAAACGAATAATATTCCATTGACCACTGTTTTTTATTTATATCTACGTCACTAGACTAGAGGGTGTATTAAATAACTATATTAATAATAATTTATTATAAAATTTTAAAATATAATTACTAAAATTAGTTTAATAAAATACATTTGTCGTAAAAAAATTCTTAGAAGATGTTGTCAAGTCACTGTACATCCAATAATAAGAAAACGGAAGTAATACTCTAATAATTGCACCCTCCGTCTCATTTTATGTGGCAATATTTGATCAGGCACGGAGTTTAAGAAATAAATGAAGACTTTGAAATGTTTACCAAATTGCCCTTTAAAAAGTAGACTCACTTTTCTCTCTTTGCATAAATATATTGATGTATTATTGTAAGATGGGAAAAGGGCCTGATATACCCATCAACTTTGTCATTTGGAACTGATATGCCCCTCGTTATGAAAGTGGTTCATATATATCCTTACCGTTATACAAACGACTCACATATACCCCTACAGTTACAAAATGAGCTCACATATACCCTTTATTTAATGGAAGTGAAAAAGTTAGTTTAAATTTATATTTTTGACTTTTAATTTTCTTAAAAATTATTTAGGGGTATATATGATTCTTCTAGCAAAGTTCAAGGTATATTTTAATCTTTTTTATTCATAAATTATTTTTTGACTTCTTTTATTATAATTATTTGAGTTTCTTATTCTTATTTTATTTTTTTCTTTCATTCCTTAGTGTAAAGAAAAAAATTTAAAACTATTATTTTGTGGCCATATTATAATTTAAAATTTTATTTTTTTGGTCTATATTGTAATTTAATTTTTGTATTTGAAGAAAACAATTTGGTCATCTATAATAAGTTTTATAAGAATATTAGTGAAACATAAATAAATTTGACCATCAAAATAATAAATCTAAATTAGTCATTGAAACCAAAAAAAAAAGTTAAAAAAATATATATGTTTGAGGAGGATTAAATATACTCATATGGGATTATATATATATTTTTTAAAAATAATAAAAAATTAACCTGAAATTAATTTTTTTCATTTCCGTTAGAGGAAAAGGGTATATGTGAGTCATTTGTATATAAGTAGGGGTATATATGAGTCATTTTCATAACGAGGGATATATTAGCTCTAAATGACAAAGTTGAGGGGTATATCAGACCCTTTTCCCGTGTAAGATTAAGTGGGATCAACAAGGGTAAAAGAAAAATTGTACCTTTAAATACTTACCATATAAGGAAATGTGACATTCTTTTGGAACTGATCAAAAAGAAAATGGTGTCACATAAAATGGGACGGAAGGAGTACATTGTTTTATTCTTTTATCTAGTACAATTATTATGTCAAGATTCCATCTTTGCATTTATTATGTGCTAACAACTGACATTACATGCAAGTATCTACTACTGCATCTCTTCATTGATCTCCCCTTGTTGGGTCTCCTCTCTAGTCTCTACCCAACATTTGGGATTAATTTTAGGCTAGAAATTTGAGAAGTAGAGGAAACAAATCTTTAATGATCAAATTGCTAATGCAATCTGAATTAATCGAAGTTAAGGTATGATAACGGGTCGAATGCATGTTTAAGCGAAGGGGTGTCAAAAACATGGTTTTATTAGAATGCTATCAAGTTGGATTTTTAGAATATTCAAAAGACATGTACAAAATTCACAATCAAAGAAAAAGAAAAGCTTATTAAACCCTCGAAGTCTGAATACACATAATTTGAGTTATTCATTTTAAAATTATTGTCGTAATAAATAATATTTTCACTATTCCTATTTAAATGTTATCATTATTAAAAATAAATGTCTCTTAATATTTGTCAGTTGTCACTTCACAAAATCAATACATAGTGACACTCTTTTTCTATTTTATTTTTGATAGTTTTTAGTTTATAAATAATTCATGTTCATTTATTAAAAACTTAACTTAGAAAACATTAGATAGGGTATAATGGTAAAATTTAAAATGATGACAAGTAAATAAGAATTGAAGGAAGTAGAAAAAGAAACTAAAGAGAACTCTTTTGATCTTTTTCCGTTTTTTTAACTTTTACAGCTAGCAACTTTCATTTATTCACAAAAGGCCCACTTAATTACCGTTCACCATCTTTTTTATCACTCTCCCAATTTTGTCATTCTCAGTATACAAAGTAACCCTACATTTTAGTATATCTCCATTTCTCTCTGTTTCTTACTTATTGCTTTTTCTATAAAAAGCCCATTTCTATTTGCCATTACCTAACTGGTGTACACACTTCTTGCTAGCATTTTGCTGCATCCAGCTTTCTCCATAATTTCAGCCATGGCAGATCGATTTCTCACACTCTTTCTAGTTTTGGCCTTTTTCACCATCTTTGCTTCCCACATTTCAGGTACACACTCATTTCCTGCACGAATAGCTATTTGTCTGCTTTAATTTTTCTTACTAATGCTAGTATTTTTGGTTCAGTTTCAGCTACAACAATGACATTGTTGAACAAATGTAGCCACCCGGTGTGGCCAGGAATCCAGCCAAGTGCAGGTAAGCCGATTCTGGCTCGTGGAGGGTTTAAGCTTCCGCCGAATAAGGCATACAGACTTAGTATGCCGGTTGGATGGTCCGGTAGAGTTTGGGGACGTCATGGATGCGCTTTTGATGCTACTGGCCGTGGACGCTGTGCAACTGGGGACTGTGGTGGTTCACTTTTTTGTAATGGAATTGGTGGGACCCCTCCGGCTACACTGGCTGAGATTACTCTGGGCAATGAACAGGATTTCTACGATGTGAGTCTCGTAGATGGTTACAATCTCGCCATTTCTGTAACTCCAGTTAGAGGCAAAGGTGAGAATCATGCCTAAAAATATTTAAATGACTTATTTGTCCTTGATTATACTTCTTTTTTTCTTCAAGTTCTCAGTTTCGTAGCAGGGTTAATTTCGTCATTATGTAAATTATTACCCCTTTCCCTTTTCTTTTCTCGAGTATTAGGTTGGTTGATAGTTTTAGATCAAACAATAATAATAATAGCTCCGTTAGTTGATTAGATGAATTTTCAGTTCTAGATCTACAATTGTATGAGTGGATCTTTTCTAGGGGTTTGTTGATTTTGCCTTTACAGTAGCAAAAATCCACTTCAGATTAGCCGGTTACCCCAATGCGAATACCGAATATCAAGCGGAAGAAAATCAAATTTCTGGCATTGTTGATAAAAAAAAATTCTTCTGTTTTGACAGGGAAATGCAGCTATGCTGGATGTGTGAGTGACTTGAACACAATGTGTCCAGCAGGTCTACAAGTTCGTTCTCATGACAAGAGTCAAGTGGTGGCTTGCAAGAGTGCATGTTCAGCTTTCAATTCACCAAGATATTGTTGCACAGGAACTTTTGGTAACCCACAAACTTGCAAGCCAACAGCTTACTCAAGGATATTCAAAACTGCTTGCCCCAAAGCTTATTCATATGCTTACGATGATCCCACTAGTATTTCCACTTGCACTGGTAGCAGCTACGTCCTCACTTTCTGTCCTCACCATTAATCTTGTCTTCTTCTTTTTCACTCTCATCAGATCAAATCAAATATATAGTACTCCTGATTTTTGTCTTTCATCTTAGATTCCTAGCTGCCTGCGTTTATCTTAATTACTTCTGGTATTTTGTATTATAATGATCACCATTAGTATTATTGTCACTTGTGGTGGACCTTTTTAATTAATTGGCAGCAGTAATCAGATTTAGTTATTATGTCTAAGTATTTGTCTTTCATCTTATCTCTCTAGGTTAGATTCCTAGCTGCATTAATCTTAATTACTTCTGGTATTTTGTATTATAATGATCACCATTAGTATTATTGTCACTTGTGGTGGACCTTTTTAATTAATTGGCAGCAGTAATCAGATTTAGTTATTATGTCTAAGTTGTGATATATTGCAGCAATTATTCTAGACAATTTTAGTCTTGGTAGTTGCAGAATAATTTTACTCACAATTATCTTTTGAGATTTAAACGATTAAGCCTTTGACCAACACTTTTCGATCGTAGAGCAACGGTTGTATAAAATTATCTATTAACAATAATTAAATTTGAAAATAAGCAACTTGAAAGGTTGTCGAAAATTTACCTAAATGCACTATCTTATTTTATCATAATCTCTAAAATTTCTTATCATTTAACGAAATTTCAAAATTTTACTCTCACATATGTTATTCTACTTTCTTGGATACATCTCTATCCCCTTCTTGGATACCTCTCTCCCTTCTTGGATATATCCATCTCTTTTCGGATACATCCTTCACCCATGTATCCATATTTATATCGGTGTATTTGAAAGTCTAGTGATGTATTCAAATATCCTATCCCCTCTCTGATATGTCCCTCTCCTCTCTGATATATCTGTCACCTATATATCCAATTATCAATTGATGTATTAGAAAGTTTAATGATGTATACGAAATTCATAAATTTTAAGTAATTATGAAAAATATAAGAAAATAATATAATTAACTCTTACGCTACAAAATTTATGCAAGTTATACGATTAATTACTACGTTGGATTTAGTACTCCTAATACAAAATTTATGCAAGTTATACGATTAATTACTACGTTGGGTTTAGTACTCCTAATGATGAACAGTGGAAAAAAGTAAGTCGTATTTTGCAGAGGAATCTTTGTAACGTGTCATGTTGGACAAAGGAGGTAAAAGACAGAAAAATGTTTCAAATTGAGTTATTTCATTTTAAAAAATCAACATGTCTCCGCTTTCGCTGTTTATTTCATTTTTAACAACTATTTCTTTTTCTAACTTTATTACTCAAAAACTTTTCTATCTATTTCTTGTTCGAAAATTGTATTTCATTGGACTCACATTATGCACGGATTCAATTTTGGTCTTAAGAAATCATTCTAACTGCATGCGTCGTTTTGCTATTTTTTTCTTTTTGCTTCTCACGCCATGATCGACACTAATTTTGGGTTTCGATTAATTTGAATTCTCTCATAATGTTTAGCTTTGAGGGATAAGACATTTTCAACCATGTGACTTTATATCCAAAATTCAAACTCAATATTTTTAATAAGAATAAAAGAATATTTGTTACTCCACCGTGACCTTGTATAATTTTGCCAAAAGTGTTACACCAATGATAGAAATTAGAATCGTTTTGTACTTTTGTTGCTTTCTTTATTGGTTTAGATCACGATCTTAAATTTATCATAAATAGTGTGAGAAAACAGTAGATCACGATCTAAAATGTATAAAGTTAAACGATACACAAGCAACTATTAGACCCGAAGGTCTGAAAATATAATCGTTTAAGGGCTATATTTATATAACTTTTAAAAATAAGGAAAAAATCTCAATAATTACATAGAGACATTGGTTAAAATCTAAATCAGCCATATTGTGGCATGAAAAGTGATGGATACGCGTTTTGAATAAAAGGTGAATCCTGTGCCTTTAGTAGAAAAAAACTGTTATCCATCATTTTTAAAGCTTTTCCCTTCCTATTGCTTGACATAAAATCTCTTTCATAATTTATTTCGTTCATTTTTAGTTGTCATAATTTCTTTTTTTAAAGTCAAATAATAATAACTTTGATTAATATTTTATGGTATATCTTTTTTTTAATCATATTGATACACTTACTGTAATTTTTTTTCATATGAGCATGGGCAGACCTCATGGCCCAAACTATGAACCAACAAGGTTCATTTATATCTGAAGTAACTCTGTTGGGCTGCCAGTATGCATAGCACTTCATATTTGTAGCCATAACCAATTGAGGCTTTTCAACATTACCTTAGCCTTAAAGTACCATAAATGCAAATTTGAGGACGTTGGTCTACATTTTTCAAATACAAAAAGTGAGTAATGTAGCTTATTGTTGGATTTTTTTTCATTTTTGTAAAACATATTATCAATGCCGTTGATATTTCACAATTAAATAAGAAAGATATTTGAGAGACAAGAAATGCTTGATATAACTTCACACAAAATGTCGAAAGTTTGCCCTCAAAAGGCAAATATCAAAAGTTTTGTTTGCTTTCGAAATGTTTGAAGTTAGACTTTGACAAGCTAAACTTTAAACGGATACCTAAGTTGTTTTAATGGCTAAAACTTATAAAATTTTACGAAGTTCATCATTCGACTATCTTTGCATTTCCCCCTTTATTTTCTTAAAATCATTTGAACAACTACTGAAAATTCACTTTTTTTTTTCTTCCCACCATAAGCAATGTATCGATCAATTGAGCAATTCGCTCATTTCTTTTCTCCAATTCAAATTCACAACAATCCAATCAATGCATTTCTACTGTAATAATGCATTTTTGCAAATTTCCATTTCTGATACCTCTGCAAAACTCTGCTAAAACTTTCACTTCATCTCTTTCCCTCTTCTCTACCTTTGAGTTCCATTTAACCAATCAACAAAGCTTTGAAGGACAAGAATTTGACAGAGCTTACTGGACCAGACGAATTCATAAGCTTTGTGCTATTGACGGAAATGTAGACGAGGCTCTTCGACTCCTCGATGAGCTTCGACTTCAGGGTTATCATCCCGACTCTCTCAATCTCAGCAGCATTACTCATGCTCTCTGTGATTCCCATCGATTTTCCGAAGCCCACCAGCGATTTCTTCTCGCCGTTTCTTCCCAGTCAACTGTCCCTGACGAGCGAACCTGCAATGTCCTTATTGCTCGCTTGCTTTACGCAGCTACTCCGCAAGAATCTGTGCGTGTTATTTCCGCTTTGTTCTACCAGAAGCCCCAGTTTGTACCTTCGTTAATGAATTACAACCGTCTAATCCATCAGCTTTGTACTTTAGAAAGAAATAGAGATGCCCATCAGCTGTTTGTTGATATGAGAAAGAGAGGGCATTCTCCTAATGCTGTTTCGTATACTACTTTGATCGATGGGTATTGCGGGGTTGGCGAGGTTCGGGAAGCTGAGAAGCTGTTTGATGAAATGTCTGAGTGCGGAGTGATACCTAATGCGCTCACTTATAGCGCTTTGATTCGGGGGATTCTTCGAAAGAGGGACATTGACCATGGAAAACAACTGATTGGGAAGCTTTGGAGCGTGATGCGCACTGAAGAGGATATGCATGTAAACAATGCAGCATTCTGCAACGTGATCAATTGCTTGTGTAGGGAAGGGTTCTTCCATGAAGTGTTTAATATTGTTGAAGATATGCCTCAGGGTAAAAGTGTGGTTCAGGATTTTGTATATGCACAAATGATAGATTCTCTTTGTAGATTTGGGAGGTATAATGGGGCTGCTAGGATAGTTTATATAATGAGAAAACGAGGATTTGATCCAAGCTTAGTGTCATATAATACAATTGTACATGGTCTCGTCAAGGAAGGCGATTGTTTCAGGGCATATCAGTTGTTGGAGGAAGGGATTCAATTTGGCTACTTGCCGTCAGAATTCACTTACAAATTATTGGTAGAAGGTTTGTGTCATGTAAATGATCTTGTTAAGGCCAAGGAAATTGTCAATATGATGTTAAATAAGAAAAACAATGACAAAACAAGGATTTATAATATATATCTCAGAGCTCTTTGTGTTGTTGACAACCCAACTGAGCTTTTAAATGTCCTTGTCACCATGCTTCAAACTCAATGTCAACCAGATGTGATCACCCTGAATACTGTTATTAATGGCTTCTGCAAAATGGGAAGAATTGAAGAGGCTCAAAAGGTTTTCAAAGATATGATGATGGAGAAGTTTTGTGCCCCTGATGGTGTGACGTTCACAACTGTTATTAGTGGGTTTTTAAAACTCGGGAGGGTTGAAGAAGCTCTTGAGTTATTGCATAGAGTTATGCCTGAAAAAGGTTTAAAGCCCAATGTTGTAACATATAATGCAGTTATCCAGGGGTTATTTAAGTTACATCGGATAGATGAAGCTATGGAGGTCTTCCATAGCATGGTAAGTGGTGGCATTGTTGCTGATTGCACGACGTATACTGTTATTATCGATGGGTTGTTTGAATCCAACAAAGTTGATGAAGCCAAAAGTTTCTGGAACGATGTTGTTTGGCCCTCAAAAGTTCATGACAGTTACATATATGCAGCCATTCTCAAGGGGCTTTGTCGCTCTGGTAAACTGCATGATGCTTGTGATTTCTTATATGAATTAGTAGATTGTGGGGTTACTCTTTGTGTCATCAATTACAACATTGTTATTAATGGTGCTTGCACATTGGGCTGGAAGAGAGAAGCTTATCAGATTCTTGGTGAAATGAGAAAGAATGGACTAGAACCTGATTCTGTAACATGGAGAATTCTGGATAAATTGCATGGCAATGTGGAAAAACAGTTCTGCGAGGATTCGACATGCAATCAAGTGGGGGTTTAAGAGAAGCCGGTCGTTGAAAAATTTTGGTCTTAAATAAAGAGTGAAGTGACTAAGTTAAAAAGCGTGAGGGAAACAGTTCTCTCAGTTGTTATAGAATGAACCCTATGTATGTTTTCATGATAGTAGAATGTCTTTGATGGTAAAAACAGTACGTGATATTGCTTCTGCTACATATCTAACCTTGGAAATACGGATGGAGGAAGCATTGGACTCTGACCAGTTATACAAAATCATAATTGGTTAACAGGAGATTCAACATTTACAAGTAGCCAGGTAAAAAGAAAAGAAACTGCAACATAACTATGAATAAGTTAGAGAAGTTTTCAGAAGGTGGTTCATCATATTAGATGAATGCACTTTCTTCTGTAATATCTCTTCTATTTATTACTCATAGCTTCCGTGATTTTTTTAAAATTTAGATACTCATCTCATTTAACTCAATAATGAGATTTATTCCCTTCTGTCTGAATGTACTATTTCTGTAATGGTCAAGCAAACTTTTGATGTTTCATTATCTGAGAATTACTTCGTTCAGTTTTTAGTTTGTTACTGCCTTGCTGAATGCATCACCCCGCCTTCAATATTTTATTTATGGATATTCAATTGAATAGAGAGCTATTATTCTTCTCACATGGAATTTGCAAATTTGTCATGTCAATACTTTTGACATTTTACGTTGAAGAACTTATGCTCCAAGTTGATCTAAGCACCCAGCATTCCTATACCTTGAAGCTTCCGTCACTTTCCTCAGCTAAATAGAGAGGTATGCATTGAGACTAAGACCGTTCATCATTTATATTAAAGTTGCTTCTTTTATAAAAGCCGTAACTAGCTGTTTTGAGGTGCTGAACATGAACAAGTAGCTTTACGATGCATCACTGAGTTAGTGCAGTTTTATAGTAGCAGGTACGTTGGTGGAGATCCTGGATTTCCCCCCCTTAAGTTTCCTCTTTGATATCAAGATGGTTTATCATCCCTTTTTAAAATTTTGCAGTAGAGCTTTATTTTCAGGTCAGCAAGTGAAGGAATAATCTGCAGGAGAATTACAAAAAGAGGAGAAATTAAATTGCTACAGCTGCTATACAAACTTTTCGACTGAAGAAATCTGGTAAGTAGCTGTAGTCTTCATTCTTAATTTGCACCTTGGAGGCTTACTTTCAGATTCTGTTTTTCATTTTATTTCTGTCAAATGGTTAACTTATTCCTTTACTAATACAACCTCCATTAATGGTATGTTCTTTGGAAAGATTTCATGTATTGTTGCATACATATGTGATCATTGAACCATCTTCTGATCTTCAAGACTTTTACTTTCTTAATGGAACTTCCCTAGAGATGCTATACAGACCATAAATTCTCATTGCTTCACTGTGGCAGTCGTCTGTTTCTGTGCTTCAATCAATTTACATGGTTGAGATAAGCGCATAACGTCTAACATGATAACTTAGGAACATACCAAAATTTAATTCGTTACATAATAGGGCATTCAGATCACACTCAAGGATGTGGAATTACTGCATCAACAGAATTTAATTGATTCTATGGGATTTTGCTTTTACAACTCTTGTTTTTTTGTCATAGGAAGCTCAACACTGTTCGACAAGTTTTCATCTTGGTTTATTTTTATGAACACAGACCACTTATTTCCAACAATTTACTCTCAACTAAACACAGTTCAACAACTAATCTTTATTTTTGTGATCTGTTGTTTAGTAGTTTTTCCATTACATAGAATGTTGGGGAAATTGACAAAATGGTCCCTTATTTTTGATAGTAGATTCAAAGTAGCCCCTTAAGTATCAATTGAATAATTTTGATCCTTTAAATTTGCTGAAAGTGAACACTTTTAGTCTCCATTAAATAATTACCCATCTCGATTGTTAAATTTAACCGAAAATATGAAATCCTTTTTCATCTATAGACAACATTTTTGTGATTCAGATACTCCACAAACGCAAGAGAAAAAGAAAAGAAGAATCTGTCTATGAGGGTCATTTTTGTCATTTTGTCGCCGTTTTTCTTTCTTTCTTGGTCTTCTTTAATTCTCCTAGCTATGTAGAAGCAAGTTGCTAAGCGAAGCAGCGTGAGAGAGACAGAGCGGAGTATGACGACACGAATAGCTCCGGGGGTCGGAGCAAACCTTCTCGGCCAACACGCGGCGGAGCGCAACCAAGACGCCACCGCCTATGTCGGCAATCTCGACCCTCAGGTATCTCTCTTTCCTTCTAATCCTAGGGTTTTTCTTCTTTGTTGACGCTTCTGGTGCAGTTTCACAATGTCTGTAATAGGAATAGTTACCAAATTATTATACTAATAGAAAAGAACAGCTGATTCAAACGCAACACAGAGACTCGGTATCACTTGGGAAATTGTAAAATCTTTTCCCTATACACAAAAACTTCTCAAAAGTCTTGCCCGTAAACATCTAACAAATAAGAACGACCAGAGTCAAATGGTTCAGTTCATTTTATAACTCGCTGAAATGTAACTCCATGAAAAATGAGCTGGTGGGGTTTGATTCATAGTTATTTTTTTTATACTGTTGTCCTCTGCCACAAGCTCCTCACTGATTGTTTTTCCCTATTTCTTTGTTGCTTTCAGGATAGAAGTAACTCAGAAAATTGAGATTTTTTTTCTAGATTCAGGTTACTAAATGTTTTTCTTTGGTTGATTGGTAGATTACTGAAGAGTTGTTATGGGAGCTGTTTGTTCAAGCAGGTCCAGTAGGTATGTCTATTTTAACTGAATAGATGGCCTCTTTAAAAGGGGAAAAAATCAGTGGAGATTCTTGATAAAGTTATTTAAACACTCTTTTTTTTAAAAAATTCATCAGCATCCTCCTAGCCTTTTTTTAATTTTTGGAGATTTTTAGATTCTTTTATATCTCACTTGTTTGCTATATAAATCAATGTGTGTTGCAGTAAATGTTTATGTCCCCAAGGACAGAGTTACGAATGCTCATCAGGGATACGGTTTTGTGGAATTCCGAAGTGAAGAAGATGCTGACTATGTAAGTGTATTGGTTGTTTTTCTTGTCACAGTATTTTTACTTGCTGAAGTTGTTATCTATTATATGTTTGTCCCTATGGATTTGTTTTTGGTATTTGTTGCTTTCTCTATCTAATGCACTACCAATGCAGGCAATAAAGGTACTGAATATGATAAAACTTTATGGGAAACCAATACGTGTAAATAAGGTAATGCTATGCCATTGATGCATTTACCCTTACTTTAATGAATATTTCACATTTTATTTAGTCTAATAATGTATCCTGGTACAGGCATCACAAGATAAAAAGAGTGTTGATGTTGGTGCCAACTTGTTTGTTGGGAACCTTGATCCTGTAAGCAATTCATATCCTTGATAGTATCTTACGAACTCTTGTGTTCTTCTCAAATCAAATGCATCTGGTTGTGGACATTGGATAACAACATAATCTGCATATTATATCACCTTGCTCATGCTAGCACCTTTATTAACTTATAAACCCATTTCTGTTTTATATGCAGGATGTAGATGAGAAGCTTCTTTATGACACTTTTAGTGCTTTTGGAGTTGTTGTCTCAAATCCAAAGGTTAACGTTATTTTTCTTATGATTCGTGATTCTTCATTTTGCTGCTTTTGAAGATGCTGTCTGGACTTCCTACTTAGTAAAGAAAAAGAACAGCTCAATCTGTGTTTGATTAATTCTCGCCTATTTTGTAGCCATGCTATAGTTTATGTTTTTAACTCCTAACAATTATATCCTGCTTGTTTGATTTTGGCTGAGTTTATTGTTGTTGCATCTAGAATCACATCACCAGGCAAAATAGGAAAAAGTTCATCCTCCTCCTGCATGGATGGAAGCTCATTTTTTCCTCTTCCGCCACCACAACTCTTTATCTTTTTGTGCGTGACAATTCATTCAGCCAACTGAAACTAATTTAGGGCTGAGGTGTAGTTGATTGGTCGATTGATTGTATCTTCTTCCCATAATGGCAGATCTGACCAGATATGTACTACTCCATCTTTGCCGACAGGCAAAGCAACATTGCAGTTGTTGGATATTTTACAAGATTAAATGAATCTCTATGGATACTGGAAATATGTAGGGGAAAGTGCTGTCATGTTACATAGACAGCAAGTCATTTCAACATGCTAAACCAGCTTGAATGACAAACTATGCATGTATTGGTTTTTTTAATAAGTAACAATGCATACATTTTACTAGGACCACATAGTTTACTTGCCATTTATAGGTGGTCTTTGTTATATTCTGATGTAGTATCTTTTCTTCCAGATTATGCGAGACCCCGAGACAGGGAATTCCCGGGGTTTTGGTTTCATTAGTTATGATTCATTTGATGCCTCTGATGCAGCAATTGAGGTAACTCTCCTTTTACCTCTTTGCTTACCAACCATAAATTCAGATACATGATATATTGAGACTTACTAGTCCAAAAAAGTTCAAATCTAAATGTTATCTACTGTTTGACTTGGAGCCTGTGCTATGTGTGGACTCCTGTCTTCTTTTAATGTCTGGATTATAAATTAGGATACATTTCTGATCAGACTTTAGAGGATAAGCTATTTGCATGCTATGGAGGTTGTAATGTGTTGAAAATGGAGTATTTTCCGGTTTGGTTTGTACTATTATTTTATCTGGTTTAGTCATAATGTCATCACATTGTTGGAGCTTTCATTTAATTTCTGAAAACAGGTCAAGTGGCTGTATATGAATGTGAGCAGTTGATGGATTTCCTAGATTCCTTACATTTTTTAAGGATTGGGATCACCCTCTGGTTGCTGTGATAGGCTGATAGCAATAAAATCTTACTTACAAATAAATAAATAGTGTGCAGGATACATCTTCCAAGCATTGAATATCTTATCTCAGACACGTTTAAGTGACCAATATGATGATTTAGAACTGTCTATTGTTTCAGTGCCTAATTTGTAATTTAATCTACTTGGCACTGCTGAACCAGCTTCCTGAAATCCTGTTAAATTATAAAGACCCTGTTGTTAGTAAAGATATGGTTAACTTGAGTGCAAATTTTGCATCTTCATCTGACATTACTAGTTTACATGTTTGGAGAACACTGGATTTTTAATGTATTGTTACTTTTGAGGTTTCAAATCCTCTGTTCATGCCAGATGCTTTCTAGCATGCATCTGGACTTTGACTTCCAACTTGGCGTTTCTGCAGGCTATGAATGGTCAATATCTTTGCAATCGCCAAATCACAGTGTCCTATGCCTACAAGAAAGATACAAAGGGGGAACGTCATGGAACCCCTGCTGGTAAGAATGAATTTGTGTTTAAGAAAAATGAAATTGAGAATGCTAGGATGTGGATACTTGTCTTCGATCAAGATTCTTGAATGTTTTGCTTGTTGCAAATATATCAGTTGAATTTATTTTTTAGTTATTCACTTATTTGGACCATAAGTTTGTAGAAGACTGGGCTATTATTTTGAATACTCCAAAGTGTGTAACAAGGGGTAAGAGTGGGGTGATTCAATAAAATGCACAAGTTGCTAATTGTGCATTTTCTCTGCAATTTGAATTTCACTTACTTTTATTATCTTTTTGAATTATGTAGTCATTACTTTTCCAATACACTTTGGGGTAATTCTGATCTGTTGTGGATGATATGCAGAGAGGGTTTTAGCTTCGAGTAATCCAGGTACCCAGAAAAACAGGCCTCACACCATGTTTGCAAGTGGACCCCCAACACTTCCCGGTGTTCCTCAAGCCAATGGTGCGGTTGGTGCTCCTGTTCCCCCACGTCCATTTGCAAATGGTCCTCTGCCTCCAGCTCCTGTTCCAGCTATTCGGCCACCACCTATGCAGCCTAATATCTACCCACCAATGCAGATGCCTCCACCACAAGCTTGGCAGGGACAGCCAATGCCACCACCAGCTGCAGGTGGCATTCCGCACCAGCAAATGCAATTCAGAGGAATGCCACCTCCGCCGCCCCCACAGTTAGCTCCACCTCTAAATAGGCCCCCTCCACCACCACCAGCAATGGGTGGTAATGTTTGGCGTCCGCCACCACCTCCTCAGCACTTTAATGGTGGTCACCATGCTATGCCCCATATGTCGATGCAGCAACCCCCTCCACCTCCTGCACCAGGTTGAAAATTGGAGACGCCTAATTTTGTTCTACTTTGAATGTTTTTCCTTTCTGGGATATAACATATTTTTAAAATAGTGCTTACACTGTGAAAACGTGTTGATGTTGGTATTTCAAACTTTTAGTTGAGGATTTTTCGGTTGGGATGTAACTTTTGTTTTTGACCTTTATTATCGGAGACATACGAAGATGATTGTTAATTTTTGTTGAAAGACCATATGCAATCTCTGAGGCGTATCGTAGCAATCCAGACACATTACAAAATTAGATAGACCATAGATCTGCTAAACATTATTCCTGCATTGAAAGAAGTTTTGACAATAATGTTTGATGATAATAAACATCACGGTTAGAGCCAAAACTATGCTTGTTTTCCTTGCTCTTTTACTTGACAATTGAATGAATGAACAGTACTCTCTCTGTTCATTTTTACTTGTCACTGTTTGACATACAGCGACAAGTTCAAGTAGTAAAACTTGAAAACATATTTATATTTTATGATGTAAAATTATTACACACCATGTGTCACGTAAAAGGTAGTGATTGCAACCAACTCTATTAAATAGATGACCTATATATAATATTACAAGAAGTTAAATTACATTGCTAGCTGATGGTGGACTCAACTTTTCAGGTTCTCAAAAAAGTATAGTTTATGTACTATGGTAAAAGCCCTCAATTACGTTGCTGGTAAGATAATGTTCGTTGCCAAATATTGAACTTTGATCATACATCAAATTGTGAATATTGAATCGCCTAAAATTAGGTTTCTAAACAGTGATTTCTCCAATTTGGCATATTCGGTCACTAATTTTTTCTCCTCTTGGGTACAGCTGACTTTGTTTGAATTGTAGAATCCGTCCCTTGGAGCACAGCATTTGAACATAAAAATTGATTCTAATCATATAAAGTATGATATTTCTATAACAATTATCATCTATAATAATATTTTACTATATCAATCAATTTTTTCTCTTTGGAACGTTATATTATATGTTCTTTATAACTGTATTTTGCTACACCAATCAATTCCTTTTTAGATAAACCACGTCGGATTATAGTTCCTGTGTTGATTAAAATTGTTTTGCGTGAACTTTAGGAATGATAGAATCCAAGTGTCGATGAATAGCTGAATTATAATAGGATTGCCAAGAGACAAGTGTTGAGGAACGAAGTAGTTGCCGAGTTCCAATATTGAACTACATAGTGAATAATACTATTTCCGTTCACTTTTAATTGTCATAGTTTCCTCTTTTAGAGTCAAATTATAGATTGACTAACATTTTACGATATATTTTTTCATCATATTAATATGTAAAAAATATCAGTTTATAGTGCTTTTCATTTAGTTTTTGAATGTCTACATTTTTTTTTGTTCAAAATATAAAATTAATATAATTTAATTTAATTTAAAAATTAATCAAACTGACTTTCGAAAAATGTAACAAGAAAAAAAAAAAACTGAACGGAGGGAGTAGATAAGGTCGATTTTCAGATTAGGACCCAAAACACGTCTTACACACGCCTAAATCTCATGTGGTCCTCCTTTCCCTATCCTCTTGAAATTTCCTAGTAGTTCCCTAAAAATGCCTTTATTATCATTAAATATCTATTTATGGCTAACTAATCAAATCTTGAAAATAAAAATATAACCATCTCTTTATTTTTTGGTATAATAATATTGTGTTGTTTCATTTACTAGTCAATCAAATAATTGAAAGTCATAAAATCTCACGTTCAAATTTCAATGAAAACAAAAACACTAGATAGTTCTTTCTATATGATATATTGCTAGTGGCAGCCTTGCAGATATTCCTTGGCACCACCATCATAGAAAAGATGATAATTGAAGATACAAAAAAAAGTTCCAACATTTACTTACCATGGGAATATCTTTTTTTTTTAAATATTTATTTGAAACTAAGTATGTCGAAATATAAAGGAATCATATTCTTTACCAACAACGCAAAAAGTTAAAAATACAACTTCTATCCATTTTTATTTGCCATATCGCATTTTTTTAAAGTCAATTTGACTTATTTACAAAGTTAAATTAGATTATATTAATTTAATATTTTAAACAAAATATTTAGATATTCAAATAATATACAAAAAGTACTATAGATTGGATTTTTATTTTTTTTTGCATAGCGATATAATGAAAAATACATCATAAAATATTAATCAAATATCTTATAAGAAAATTATGGCAATTAAAAATGACAGAGGTATAGTAAGTAATTCCCCACACGGCGGCAAAATCTTTTTTGTTTCTCGCGGGGTTCCTTTTTACGCTTCCAACATTTCCCTCCTATATATAGACGTATTTCCGCCATTATAACCACCATTACTAGTCTATCTCTTTCTCATACTATTACTTCCAAATCAGCGGGAATGGCTGCTACCGACAATGTCAACAATAACTCCGTTTCCAAGCCTTCTCTTTACCTTCAGAACATGGATGAGGTGCAGAAAGTGTTTCAACGGTTCGACACGAACGGCGACGGCATGATCTCCGGCGACGAGCTCTCCGGCGTCATCAGTGCTCTTGGATCTGGTACATCTCCCGAAGAAGTCGCTCGTATGATGGATGAAATTGATGCAGACAGAGACGGTTTCATTAGCCTCAAGGAATTTGCTGAGTTCTGTAAAGGCGACATTAACAGCGTCGGTGACGGTGGCGTTAAGGAGCTTCGTGAAGCCTTTGATCTATACGATCAGGACAGTAACGGATTGATCTCCGCCGCTGAGCTTCACCAGATCCTGACTCGTTTAGGCGAAAGCTGCTCCGTTCAGGACTGTACCAAAATGATCACGTCCGTTGATTCCGACGGCGACGGTTACGTTAGCTTTGAAGAGTTTAAGAAGATGATGACTACTAGCAAGTAGGCTCTCTAGGTTTTTATTATTGTTATTTAGTCTTTGTTTTACTATCCTTTTTAGCGGCTGATAAAGGTGAGGCGCACGGGATTATAGTGCGTCCCCTTATAGGATATAGTTTCTACCTCTAACTGATGCTAGACGGAGAAACCGTAAGGATAAACTTTAAGATGAATTTGTTAGGTTAACGCCGTTAACAGTAAATGTGGATTCTGAATTTATTGTTATATGAAATTTTAGTTTATTTTTCTGACATTCGTTTCTTCGTTTCCTGTGAAGAGTAAAATAAGCTTTGCTATTTTTTAGTTTAGGAGAAAATATCTTTCTTCTCAAAAGAAGATATGATAAAACAAAGATAAAAAAGAAAATAATAACAAGGGGAAAAAAATATTTGAAATATATCCAAACTTTCATCGAAATTGTTGCAAGAATACATCTTTGGAAAGAATCTTTTATCGCACTATTTAATACTCTCTTCATTTTACAAAGAATGATTTAGTTTGACTTGATACGGAGTTTAAGAAAATAAAAAAAAAATTTGAATCATGTAATTCTAAATTAAAGTTATATCAAATGTACAAAATTGTACTTTAATCTTGTGGCCTTAAACAAGCCATGAGGAAAACTGAAATTAAAATGATACCAAAAAAAGAAAGAGGTCATTCTTTTTTAAACAGACTAAAAAGGAAAGGAAGTCATTCTTTTTTAAACGGAGGGAGTAGTGTATTTTAATGATATATGCCCACGTGCACATCATAAATATTGCATCATTATAAATAGTAATGTGTCTACATGGACACATATATTTAAAATACACTATTAAATAATGCAATGGGGTAAAAAATCCTCCATAAAATTTGATATCGTAACAACAATTTTGATCAAAGTTAGAATATTTTTTAGACTTTTTCCCTAATAACAATAAAATAGCAAAATAAATAGAGCAAACAAACCAGTAAGTGATAATGATTAATGAGAACTGAAAAATAAGATACTACTATTATTTACGAATACAAGATAGTAGAGATTGACACTATCTTAATTCTCGACCTTCTTATCTAGTATCTTATCAAAAGTTCAACCTTAATTCTGGACCTTCCTATCTTTCTATTTGTAGTAAGTCTTTAGTCAAGTCCAATCTAATCACAATTCTTTTTCAATCTACCTCTCGTTATGTAATAAAATTGCTAGCATTTCCGTTATGAAGTTGCGTTACTTATAATTTAATGATTTAATATTATCGATAATTCAAAGTTGCACCAATTATTCGCCACTTTCCAGATGTTGGGAAAGTGTCTTTTTACTCGTTTACACGGGAGAAACGGTATTGGCCGGTAGCACGCTGTTTCGCTGCAATCGGGGCGGAAGAAGACTTATTTTAACTTTTGAGAAATGTATCATTTGAAACACTGTTTTTGCCATTAATATACATCGTTTGGTGTAAGAGATAAAAATAAATAGTGATGAAATAAAAAAATAGTGATGGATAAATTTTTTATATCTTGTTTCATTGTCATGTTGGAATAACTTATCCCATAATTTATGTCATAGTGATAGGATAAGTTATGAAAAAACTACTTAACTACACATACATCACTATCATTACTATATATTAGAAGAGTCTAGGATTTACTACCATTGTTCCAATGAAATCATTACAAATGTCCAATACTTACTATATAAAATATATAAGTGGGCCCCACCTCCTTCCACTTAAATAATATTTTTCAACCTTATCATGGTAAAAGTTGAATTTATTATCCTTTTCATTTTTCTATAAAATCATTATATATGTTTTAATAATTTAAATTTCAAAAACATTATGATTTAACTTTAAAGATTTTATTTTATCAAAATCTTGTACATTGAAATATATAGTTAAAAATTTAAAATATTTTTAAAATCATATAAAAATTTCAATAACTTCTCAAATTCCATAATATGACATAAATTAAAATAATAAAAAATATATATATTGGGCCCCATGCTGGCACGGGGTCCTATATCTAGTATATACAATATTTATCTCTAGTTTAAAACAATTACACATACTACCACTTTTAATATCTATACCATATATTTTAATAGATTTAATTAGATACAAAAATCCTTTAAATATGATATTGAATAATTATCTTAAATTTAAACTCCTTAATTAATGACCCATTAACAAGTCAAGGTCTTATACTCACATCTACCGTCTCCCCCATTCCCACATCCATCAACCCTCTTTCATTCCTAATTGATGATACTTGACATCTATTGCCTCTTGACTTCATTCTCAACCCAATCTGCCGAATTGCTGCATAACTACTGCTCTTCAATTAGGCATATGCAACCCTTTCCCAAAGCTAAATGTCACAAGGACTAATCCAGCGGTTGGAGCAATATCACTGGATTCAGCAAACTTTTGGATCTATGATGTCGGAGGAATGTCACATGCAAGCATCATTGGATTCAAAATGCTTTGTTGCTGGAAGAATTTTGAATTTTCTTACTTTTTTTTTTTAGATTAATGATAAAATCGATATTCTACCGTCCTGATTTGTTCCTAAATTAGTGCGTTTCAGTTATATTATATATTTTGATACACAAAATTATTATAATAATATATATTATTATTATTATTATTATTATTATTATTATTATTATTATTATTATTATTATGTATCCAAGATGCATATCTTGTAGAAGGAATGTCAGATGCAAGCATCATCGGTTTCAAAATGCTTTGTTGCCGGAAGAATTTTGAATTTTCTTACTTTTTTTGGATTAATGATAAAACAAACACTCTACCGTCGTGATTTTTTCCTAAATTAGTGTGTTTCAATTATATTCTATATTTTGATAGACATAATTATATGTATATGTTATTATGTATCCGAGTTACATGTTTTTGAATATAATCTATAAATTAATACTAGATATATAAAAAAGATACATGAAATTAAAATTAGATCATGAAATTAATATTCAATCATATAAATAGATACATGAAATTAATACTAGACCCCTATAACAAATGCACAAAATTAATACTAGATACTTTTATGATACATATGAATATATTTGTTTGATAGTCATGTATCTAAGTGTTTAGTTTGTTGGATACATTATGTATAGATACATAAAATTAATGATTTATTAATTTAAGAATAATAAAATGAAATTAATCAAATTACATAACCAAAATATACATATTTTTGTCTTTTATTAATATTATTAATGAATTTATTAGTTCAAATAATAATAAAATGAAATTTATTAAACATAGAAATACTTCTTGATTTCTACCTTAAATTTAAAGGATTTGATTAATTTAATTCCAAAATTAATCGTCCCTCAATTACTTCACTAATTAAAGAAATCAGTTACAATCAATTAATTTAAATAAATAAAATACGTATCGCAGTTTTAAAATTCGGCAGATAAATGTATCTCACAGATTCAAACTCATGTATCCTAATCATGAAATATGGTAGAGGAAGTAATATTTAAAATTATTGGGAATCTTAGTAATTAAGACCTAAACTAGTGAGATTTATGTAGTTTTCCCATAAGTTATTCCATATACATGGTGGAATAAGTTGTCCTAGAATAGCACAGTACCCCAAGATAACTAATCCTGAGATAACTTGTTTACGACCAAACGACCCCGTCTACCCATGTGATTACACATTTTCCAATTTGATCTATAATAGACTTTGCGAATGTTAGCTCATCATCGAGCTTAAAAATGTGCATCACGTAAACATGTGATATTATAAAATCCTTCATTTTTGCTTTCAAATTTTGATGTGGAGTTTGACTACTACCTCCATTTCATATTAATTGAATTTTTGAGGTGTTTCACACTTTTTAAAAAAAGTAGATTAAGACATAAATTGAACATAGTTTTCCATTTTCACCCTTATTAATTATTGTCAAATTTATTGAAGTCATCACATTGAAAATCCAAATGAAGGGTAAAATTGGAAGAATATTTTAAAAATAGTCTTGAAGATTGATCAATTAAGTTAATTTGAAAAATGAAAAATGCCTCAAAAATTCAATTAATATGAGAGTAAAATCTTATGTGCGTCCTCCTTGCTCATAAGTTAATCTACATATCTATCTGTCATTTTCTTTGACAAGTTCGGTCCATCATTTGTCATGAACGTCATACATAACGCATTTTATATGAAGTTATGAACTTATGTTATGAATTATAGATATCTTTACTTTTCTCTCCCAATTCTGATTTAAATTCGTCTTAATTAAGTGTAACACACGCCTTATTTAATATAGAAAGAGAAAGTCCAACAAGTAATGACATATCAGTAGGTGTGATAATTAAGACATTTAAAAGGGTGTCAATTGACTAGTCAAATTAAGTAAAATAAAAGAATATAAACTATGATGCAGATTGGGTGAGTACACATCTTGCCATCGTATCTACGTGAAGATTATATCAGTTCAGATTCAAAAGATTGAGATATAAATTAAAATTAAGTGTATAATATATGTTCGAGCGTATAATTACTTTTTTTTAATATTATCTGCGCATCACGAAGATAGTAAAAATTAATAAGAGAGAAACTGAAGAAAAAAAGAGCTGAACGAATGTATATGATGTGTCTGCAGAGGGATTAACAACATGATATTATTTATTTAAAGACGATAATTATTAATCAATGCCAATTGGTGGTAAAGATGAAGATACATGGTCAAATTAAAGAATCTTCTCGAAGGCGGAAGCTGATGCTTAATTGACTTCAATTTCTAGATAACTATCTACGTTCAACCGCGTTATCAACTAAGTTAGTCATTTCTAAAATTTTCTCGAAATAATAGTTGTAAAAATTAAGCAAATCACATAGTATAAGAAAGAAATTACTTCCTATCCCTACTCTTTCATTAATTATCAAAAATCCCTTTTTTTAGTATCTTTCGGATACATAATATTGCAGGCGGATACGTTAATTAATAAAGGGCAGATACTTAAATTATTAAGTTATTGTTATCAGTTTAATGTGTGAAATAAGGGATTAAAACGGAAATTATAATTGACTCCCACAAATCACGCGTACGTTTCTTCCTTCAACCAATCAGTCATTCATAAACCTCTAACTGAATTATAATTTTTAAATTTCAAATTGTGAAACCTTCTCCCTGTAATGTTGTGTACTTGAGTAATTTGTCCATAATAATTCTAGGAAATTTTTTCAAAATGTCAATATTTTAACATTTAATATGATTCATTGTCAATATTTTCAATATTTAGTAAAAATGTCAGAATTTTAGTTTAATATGTATCTTATTTAAGTTTTTATTATTTGTTTTATTTAAAGAATACAATTGTTAAATAATAGAAAGGAGAAATTTAGGGGAGAGAAATTTTTAAAAAAGGAACAATTGCTTAAAAGTCTCATCAGTTACAAAAATTCAAAACTTAATACAAATTCAAAAAAAAAACACAAAGAACTCATCCCACTTGTTCATTAAATTTTTAATATCGATTTTTAAATTTTCATTGATAATACTCAATTTTTGTTGAAATGAATTTGATTAAATCGGATTTTTTTTTATATCCAACCATGGCTCAACGGATCAGATTTTCGAACCAAAATCGACTTTCGTGAAGAAGAAGAAAAAAAGAGAGATCAGAGAAGAAGGTTGCAAAGAATGAGAGAATGAAGAAGAAGGTTGCAAATATTGTATTCATATTAATTTTTGTTTGTCAATTGTTTTTCTTTTACTCAACATTTATATTTTTATTAAGAACATTATAATTTTTTTTAGTTTGTAGTCATACCAGTTGGTATGCCAAATTGATTTGTATTTCTTAAACATAGATGTATCATATTTCTTTCACAGTCAATTTGTATTTTTTTTAGAATATTGTATCATTAATTCCTCAACAGATTGTATTATGTTTATTATGTATGCTATTCTTTTATCAGAATCTTGTATCTTTCTTTAAACGTATTCATATGTAATGATTAGATTATATTGTGATACAATGAATAATATTTTTGTAATACGAATAAAAGAAAAATATATTTGGCAGTTATGTAATACAATTTTGATCACTGGAATACAATTTTTAGTTTTCACTATGAAAGTAACATACCAATTTTAATTTGAATGGTAAAGTGAACACATAAAATACAAAAGTTGTTGATATACAATTATGATGAAAACATAATAAAAAGAAATACAGACTTGTTGTCATTGAAATTGAAATTGAAATACAAAATGAGCACAATAAATACTCACATCAATTGAAATACAAAATTGACTTTGTTGGTATATCATTATGATGAACACAAAAAAAAAATACAAACTTTTCTGAATACAATGTGAGAGTTAAATACAAAATGATCACAGTAAAATACGCACCACAATATGATATTCAATTTTAGTTTGAATGGTAAAGTGAGCACATAAAATATAAAAGTTGTTGGTATACAATTATGATGAAAACATAATAAAAAAGAAATATGTTGTCATTGAAAATTGAGATTGAAATACAAAATGAGCACAATAAATACTCATTTCAATTGAAACACAAATGTGACTTTGTTGGTATACCATTATGGTGAATACAAAATTAAAAAAAAAGTAGAACTTGTTTGTAGGTAAAGTGATATTGAAATACAAAATAAGGAAATAAAAATACAAAATTGTCGTCATTTGTGTTCTAAGTAGAAAATTGTGATATTGAAAAATAGAAAATTGTTGATTAAGTTGGATACCTCTAGTAATTCTCTTAGATTCTGCCATTGGAGCGTGATTTAGAGTTTATCAAATCCTAAACATGATTTCAAATACAGACAACAATTTTAAACAAAAATAAAATCATAAAATAAATCTTAAAAAACGAATAAAGATGCATACCTCAATAAAAGGGATTGTGTGAATATCTTTATAAATATATTTTTCAATTTCTGGAAAAAAAAAAGGAAGAAAGAAGCAGATTATGAAATGGAGAAGAATTGGAAGATGTAAATATGTTGCAAAAAAAGAAGAAGAAGATGAAAATATGAGAGAGAAAATATTCCCTTTATTTTAAACATATGATAGAAGATTAATTGGGAAATGTGTAATTAAGGTAAGATAAAATAGGAAGTAAATTAGGATACACAAGCTTTTTCTAAAATAATGACATTTTGACATTTTTACTAATATTTATAAAGTATGAAAGTTTTTACTAATTAAGTTAGACTTTTTGACTAGTTTGCTAATTTTTCCATAATTCTACTTCTCAACGATGGAACGAGTGGTATGGATTTAGTCTATCTTTAATGGGCTTTAGGAGCCCAAATCCATACTTATCAATGATCCAATATCTTTTTTTTACTTCTAAACTAAAAATCTACAATTATTTTTCCATATTTCTATATGTAGCTTTCAGTCTTGCTCAACTTTGTACATGACCCTCATCCGTGACTTAACTTTTCAATAATTTCTTTTCCTTTTTTTGTGACGCCATTTCTTCTATAAGTCCTTAATGGTCAAAAATCGGTTAATTTTGAGGTAGAAACAAAGTTTAGAAAATGATTGTGTTGGTCACATGTATACAGTGACTATTTTTTTTTTGTCCACCTCAAATATATTTTTTATACTTTTTATTATATGCAAACATTTGTAAAGATTAAAAAAATTATACGAGCGAACTATTATTTTAGCAAGTCCATAAAAAAAATGAACATTGTCAATAGAACGATTCTATTTGTAACACATAAATCTTACCTCTTACTTTTTCTCTTTTGTTGATTAGAATTTAGATAATGATTTCCTCTGATGACTTGATTTGATACCAAACACATTGATATTATGGTTGAATGTCGGAGTATTTCAATTTCATAATTACCAACAATTAGGTCAAAATCTTTTTAATTTTCTAAAATAAAATGGATTATGAATGATTATTCATTTTATTACTTTATTCTTAAGATGCCTCTAACTATATAGGAGGATAATCACTTAACTAACTTTTAGCCCCACCTGTCCCATTGCTATTTTGACAGTTGGGTGAGGAACCATCAATCATGAAGCATGGGAACAAGCAATTATTCCATATTTAAAAATTGGGAAAAAATATAAAGGGCATTACATATGGATCAATTTATTTGGTCATAGGGAAATTAAATTAGTAGCCAACATTCTGGTTACCACTACAAATTAAGTGGATGTCACCTAATAACTATAAGTACTTATAATTAATAGTGTAAGAAGTTTATACACTCTAACTCAATACTATATTTTAACTTATTATAGTAAGTTAGTTTTCCTTTAATGAGCAGTATAGCAGGTAAGCTTCCCTTTAATGAGCATTTTTTTTGGAGTTTTTATGGGGACACAAATTCAAATTTCAATTATGGTCCTAAAATAGATATCAGATATCGGGATGAATAAAAATAAAAATAAAATCCTATATTGATCAACTTTTTAAAAACGGTTATGTAACTAGCTTCGATGTGATCTGATAATGCAAAAAATATGCGAAATAATAACAATAATATATCTAGAATAAGATCTGAAAAGGATAGGGTGTACGCAGTCTCACAGGTGTATAGAAATTAAACTTCATGGGGTTGTTTGGTTGAGAACAAATTATTTCAGGATTAATTATGCCGAAATATATTATCCTCATCAAATAAGTTATTCCAACATATATATATATATAACTTATTTTATCACTATGATATAAATGATGACATAAATAATCCAATGACTATCTAATACCTCCAATCAAACGTAGGATAAAACAATTTTACATTTTATCTTGAGATTATTATACCTTATATATATCTCACACCAAACGACTCTCAAATTGTAATGAGATCTTTCTATATCTTTTCTTGACAAAAATACAATTAGATAATGAAAAATAATTAATAGACTTGGAAGAACATAATTAATAAACAAAGAACCTCAATAATGTCATTATCAAAAGGGTATCACATGGTATACACTCATTGCCTCTCTTTTTTTCTTTCCCCTTAGCCATTTCAAAGGAGTCCTCATGGCTTTGGTTTCACATTTATGTTTGTGTGATTATGACTTGAACTCATTACCTGCCTTCTTCTTATTCTTCAACAACAATTTTCCTCTTTCTTTCTTTTTGGTCTTTTGTATTTTATAAATATTTTTAGTGTTCCTATACTAATTACTAATTCTTGATGAGTATGGATGATTCATTTGATGAAGAGTGTGATTATTTATTCAAGTCAGTTCTTGTTGGAGACTCAGCTGTGGGGAAATCAAATATTTTATCAAGATTTGCAAGAAATCAGTTTCAGCTTGATTCTAAGCCAACTATAGGTGTGGAATTTGCTTATAGAAATATTAGAGTTGGTGATAAACTCATCAAGGCTCAAATATGGGACACTGCTGGACAAGAAAGGTACCCAACTTTTTCCTTTTTATATTCTCTAGTCTTCAACAATCTATCTTTCATTGTTTAACATGGATTGTCGTGGGATGGTTGAGATCCTTCTATCCTTAATCAGATGTCTCGAGTTCAAATCTTTAAAAATGAAAAAGATCATATTTAAAACGTTTCCCCAAAAAATGGATCATACATTGCACGAATTTAAATATAACCAATATTAATACAAATACCGAATATTGAAAGAAAAAAAAATATTCTTTAACACATGTTTTGTGTGTCTCTATTATGATCATAGTTATTGAATTAGTGCAAGTTTTGGTTTAGTGTTGGGATTCTCCCTTTGAAACTCTTAATTCTCTTTTAGGTCAATTTCAAATCCAATTTACCATCGAAATTTAGAACTCTATATAATAATCATCCTCTGTAATAACAAATCATTGTGATAATCAAGTTTTCATTTGGAATAATTGTTTTTCATGGTATATAGTTAGGTTTATTACTATAATAATATCTCAAAAAAAAAATTGAATAAAAAAGTATTAACAAAATATTTATGGATGAATAGTATAACCCTATTGTAAGACATGCAAAGAGGAAATTGAGAGAAAAGATGTGAAAATTGCAAGAAAGTTAAAATTAATTTCAACATCAGTCCAAACCGGCCAATTGATCTATGAACCTTATCTACACGCCTCTAAAAAGTCTATTGTTTTTTTTTTTAAAACATCTAAAAAAGTCTATTAAAGTTAAGATACCAGCTCACTTGACATAAATGATAAATTTGACTAAAAAACATATATTTAAAATTTAATTAAATCGATTTACGTTCACTTTGTTTTTTCTTTTGTCGTGTCCGCTATCCGTTACACCAATTCAAATAATTGCTTTAAATTTCAATATATATCTATATCCAATTACCAAAAGCAAAACATAATGCAAATACGACGTCGTCAATACTTTGCATTATTATTATTTTTAATATTTTAACTTCATGGTGGGCTATAATTTTGAACTGTAACAAAGAGTGTGGATGTGTAGTTTTTGACAATAGTACTATCACACTGTAGTATAACTTTTAGCAGCAATAAATATTCATAGTTTTAAAAAGAGCCAAAAAATTTATCAGCATTAGTTAATTAACATTGAATCTAACGTCGAGTAGGTTTTCGGGACATTTAAAAAGAGTGTTAATTGTCTCTAAAAATATATATTTAGTTGTAATTAAGCTATTATTGTTAATTAATTGTCGTTATAGTGTATTGGAATCAAAGCTTTTAGATGGATGTTATTTTCTTTTTCGGGTAAATTTAACACGTAGAAGACAATGTTGTATTTACTTAACTATATGAATGTTCCTTGGCGTACGATTTTAAAATATACGATCCTTTGTCTAGGATTACAATTATATAGGAGTGCAAAGTGTTTGATTATAAAATATATGATGTGTATTTACGATTGAATCATATTACATATATATATATATATAGTGTTTCGAATATTTATGTCCTCCAGGTTTAGAGCAATTACAAGTTCATATTATCGCGGAGCCCTTGGTGCTTTACTTGTCTACGACATAACAAGAAGGACAACATTCGAAAATTTAAGAAAATGGCTACATGAACTTAGGGAATATGGAAGTTCAGACATGGTAATTGTTCTTGTTGGTAACAAATCTGATTTATCCAATTCTTCAAGACAAGTAAATATTGAAGATGGACAAAGCCTTGCACAATTAGAAGGATTATCTTTTTTGGAAACATCAGCTATGGAAAATTTAAATGTTGAAGAAGCATTTCTACAAATGATTAACAAAATTCATGAAATTGTAAGCCAAAAGAGCTTAGAAGCAAAGTTAAATGAAGTGACTACACCAAAGTCACTTCAAGAAGGGAAAAAATTAGAAATTATTAACATCATGGATAATGAAGTAACAGCCACTAAACAAAATGTTAATTGTTGTTACTGAATTTACTAATTGTTTGTAATTTCTTTTGACATATTATATAGTTGGAGGGAAAAAAAGAAAAAGAGGATCACACTTTAATTACTTTTGGTTGTTGCTTTTCTCTTGTTAACCAATCTCTTTGTTTCTTTTGTGAATTTATATATACTATACCAGAAAATATAGAATTAGTTATGAAGTTTATTGGTAATTTCTAGCTAATCTGATGTTAAATAGCTCTTAGCTAATTGATTTTTCATATAATTTAATCTATAGTTAAATGAAATTAGTATAAGATTATTATTATTTAGCTACAAAATTTTATTTGATTCTAATTTTTTGTTTTCTTGTAGATATACACATAAAAAATTGATTATTGTATATAATACGATTCTTTGAAGAAGGTGATTCAAATTAACTCTTTCATCCCCTAACTTCACCATATGGCAAGTGGAGCGTTCTTTTTTTGATCAACTGAAATAAATATTATTTTAGTATTGATGAAATAATATTATAATGATAAAGTGATTACGAAAATTAGTGAAAGTTAATTATACAGGAACAAGAGAGATTAGAATAAAATTATTATTATTTAGCTAAAAAAAATTCTATCACTAATTCTTTGTTTTCTAGTAAATATATATACACATAAAAATATTGACGATATGTATAGTATGAAATATATATACACATAAAAATATTGACAATATATATAATATAATTCTTTGAAGAAGATGATCCGAATGAACTCCTTCCATCCCCTTACTCCACTGTAGCAAGTGGATCGATCTCTTTTTGATCAAGTAAAAAAATATTATACTATAGTAAATTTTAGCACGAACGAAACAACACTATAATGATAAAGTGATTATGAATATTGGTGAAAGTTAATTATTCAGAAACAAAGATATCTCAAATTTCTCTTAGTCCTTTTATTTTAAAGCATGAATCAATTCTCCCTGAATTCTACACGACGAAGTAATTTTGAATTATTCGAGACTCTAATATGTATATCGAACTGAATAAAAAAAAAAGCATGAATCAATAAATTGTTTTAAATTTTCTTATATGATTGCTCAATGGCATCGATTGATTTTTATCTAATATAAATTGTTTATGTAGTGAGGAATATTTGGTACCAAATACATTTTAAAAGAAAAACTTATGTAGAAAAATTACAATACCAAAAATTATATGCAGTAGAATATACAACACGACTATTGATGAAACTAAAAAAATTATATGCACAAAAGAAAAATCAATTGCTGGATAGATTGTACAATATGGTCATATAATTAAGAGGAAAAATAATCATATTTATTTGATTTCAATTCTTGGAGATTCAATAGATGGGTTGTGTATATATAATTTCAAAATTTAATCAAAAAGAATATAAATATCATGAAATATAAATATTTTACTAGTGCTGTCTAATTGGTTGAATGATGTGTCTAGTGAAGACTTTGGTTAATCAGTTCCTTTAATCTCTACAATATTTACGTCTTTTTCATGAATTAGACCCAAGACTACTATAACTTCTCTAAACAAATTCTAAATATTTTATGATTAAACCATATGACCCCACAAAAAAAAAATCGAGAATGAACAAGCTTAAATCTATAAAACCTATTAAAACTTGAAAGTTTAATAAATAATGTAATATATCTCATTTAATTTTGATATGACTATTAGGTATTAAACAAATGCATTACAGTATATTTTTGATAAAATATATGTTAATGCCTAATAGTATTAAATTTTTCTTGGAAAATGCAAATAAACATCTATTTATTTATTTAAGCAAAGCAAACATAAAATTAGGATTATTTAAAGTAAACAAAAGAAGAAGAAAAAAAAGTAGGATAACTAATTGTGATCAGATGGATTGAAGGATTATTAAAAATTAAACTATTCTAAAGTTCAATTTCCAAATTCTGAAATATGCACAAAGAAGAACTGAAATTTCTTACAAAGGAAAAAAATTAGAGAAATTGATCCCTTAAAAATCAAGTGTTCCCTAAATAATAAATCCACAAAATATTATTCCCTTATCTCTCATTCGAAATCTTCAAGTTCTTTTTGCAGTAATATTTTGCCCCTGAGTTCGGACCGGGAAGAATTCGATTCATGAAGAAGAGGTTACCAAACGGCCCGGACCACTGAACGCATTTTTTTCTCCGACTCGGCCTTTCTCTCTCAGTTTTTCTTCACTGAAATCAAATTCGCAGCAGCATTTTGCTAACAATGCTTCAATTCTGATCTACACCGACAAGGCAATATACTAATTGACAGCCATGGCTCACTGGATCTCTTCCAAGCTCAAAGTCGCCGAAAATCTCCTTCATCAGGTTCATGTTTTATCTCATGCGAATTGCCTATAGTTTTTATTAGGAATTTAGTGGAATTAATTTTGATAATTTTTGGTTGATTTTACGAGTATAATTTTGTACTTAGTACTCCTAGTAGTTATCTAATTGATTTTCCCTAATATTTATTCGAGTGGTTCAGATAGATCAACAAGCAGCTGATTCACTCCGTAAGAGTGAGAAGCAGCGATCTGATGATATAGATCGTGAAAACATAGCCAAAACTAATGAAAACAAGCCACTTAAGGATCAATTCAAAAAGAAAAGTCTTGAAACAAATGATATAATTCAGAAAGCCAAAACTGATCGCAATTCTTCTTCTATTAGCCTGGATAAGAATAATAGCTTTGGCAGCAATAGTAATTATAAGATACATAAGGAAGCGGTGACGCCAGTAGATTCGAGTCCCAAGTCCAGTCCCAATGCTCTGACTGATAATGATTGGACTGAATTACTAAGTGCACCGTGCCCAAATGCCACTGCTGGGGGGACTACTAGTAGTAATGGAGTTGGAAGTGCCCGTAGTGGTCGGAATGATGGTAGAAAGCAAAGAAGTTTGGGGTCTGGGTCAAATTTACCAGCTTTGGATGGGAAAAGGAGCCAGAAACCTCAAAAGGTTGTTAAGAGTGTTAAAGGACCAAATATCCATTCTGAAAATGAGGCAGACGGTAGAAGGATAGACAGAAGAGCTAGCAATGTGGACTATACAATGCCGGTAACTTCAAATGTTGAACTCAAAATTGATGGGGAAGGTTTGGGTAAGGGGGACCATCATCGAAAACATGAAAATGTGAAGTCCTTGCACGGAAATAAGGATGTACAAAATGAAGTAAAGAATGAAGGTTTGGACGTTGTTAAGGGTGTAGATCTGTCTCCGGTGAATAATCGTTCTGGAGATAAGAGCCTTGGCATTGTACCGGGGTCTTCCACTCTTAATAAGGAAGTGGACATGAAGAATAAACTGGATGACAATCAGAGGAATAGGCCTGCAAAGGCTATGGTTGACAGACCAAAATTGGACTCTCGGAGTTCCACTTCTCTGAAGATGAGCTCTTCTTCACCTAGTAATGCAGAGTCTGATTCTGAGACAGATTCAACATCTTCATCAGACTCGGAAAGTGAACGTGAAAGAGAAGAAAGGAGAAGAAGAAGGCAACAGATCCTGGCTGAAAAAGCAGCCGCAAAAGCAATGGAAGCTATTAAAGAACGTGAGAACAAGGTTGCTAAATTGGAAGGGGAGAAACAGAGCTTAGAAAAAATACTTGAAGAGCGGGCCAAACAACAAGTTCAAGAGGTAAATATTTGATCTTTCTGTTTACTGTTGTTATTTAGAATAGTTTACTTTCCTGGTTTTAAGTTGTGGTGGAAATCATAGTTTTATTTCATAAAATTGGCTTGCTACCTTAGGGAATGATTTGACCTTCCCCAACCACATGACTGAGCAGCTTCTGACTCAAGATCGTATGGACTTGGTGGAAATAACAAATCTTTTTATAAGTAACGGCAGTAATCTGTTTGCTGTTTGGAGTTTAAGATAAAATGTGCATTTGGCACGTGAAAGCCTTCAGAAGAAGCGTCAACCACTATGATTCTAGTTACATAATTTTGACTGGAAGTTTGTCAATTTTTGGTAGGTTGCTTTTAACTTCTTCTGGGAGGGATTCTAAGGTCGCTCGTATTGAAGTAAAATTTGAACAATTTCAATCAAATCCCATAGGCATGTTACCTTGATAGACTTAGACACTTGGTTGTATTCTTGACTATTTCCTAGTTTCTGATTTTTCTTTTTAAAATTGTATACCTGATTGATGTTCTGATCAAGACATTTTATGTTGTGATGATCTGATCTTACCTTTTCCTTGGTCTCCTGAGAACATGTTTCGCCAACTTTTTGGTTATTTTTTTGTTAAATAGAAGTTGGATAAGAAGAACAATAAAAAAATAATGCATGGTTTGCTAATTCCATGTCGTCTTAGGTTGTAAAGGTTTTCCAAGAGTTACTCTTGCTTTATTTCTTCTGATTGGATTACATTTTGGTTCTCCTGTGTTCTCAGTTTTCTCAGAGAACTCCACTCTTTAAAAAGAAAAAGAACCAGTTTCAAAAAAAAATAAAAAGAAAAAGAAAGAAATAGATGGAGGGGATTTTCCTTCATTTTCTTGTTATGTGGACTGCATGGACTAGAATCTGCAAACCAAGGTGTACGTTGTTAAACATTTGCCTTGCAATAGAACAACTTGACTCCAAATGAAACTGTATCTGGTTTGATACTTAACGAACAGAATCATTTGGGGAAGATCAGGGAATGAGAATACTGCTTCTTTAATCACTAATTTGCACTTCCCGTTCATAAATTAATTTCCTTTGTAATGTCCTTAGAAAAGCTGACGTTTCTCAGCCTAGCTTGTTCTTCTCCCTAGTACGTCCACCTAAATTTTTCACCATTGATAAGTCAACAAAAAAGGAGAGGAATTAAAAGGCATTTCAAACTTATGACCAACTACCTTGCTTATGACTACTACTTTGTTATAGGCTTCTGAGTTACAGACGAAAATGATGGAAACAATGGAAGCTGTTGAGTTGGAGAAACAGAAACATAATAGTACTAGAATGGAAACTCTTGGCCGATTGGCAAAGCTTGAGGTACTTCACAATCTGCCTAATCATTCTTCTTGTACATATTTTACGTTCAGTTGTTGGGTTTGGATAACTGTCATGGTTAAAGCATTCGTCCAGAGAATCATACATATTTGAAAGTGCAGATTTAATGCAGTAGCTATTTCTTGCAGACTGTCAATGCTGAACTTGCAAGGTCTCTCGCTTCTGTTCAATGGAATCTTGAAGTAGAGGTATATGAAATATTAACCGTTGTTTCAGCAGAATTTGAAATTCTATTGTACTCTACTTCTACAACTAGAAAACAGTTGCACAGCACATTTTCTGTTGCACTTTCTGGGTGTTAATTGCATTTGCCCTGCGATGCGGTTTCATAAATGAAGAATATTTATAACTTTTTATTCATAGCTGATTCATTTTGCATCACTCCACCTTGGTCCTGTGGAGTATTGATGTTCTCTTTTTTATTTCCTTTTGGGAGAAAGGGGGGAGGCAGGAGTGCCACTTCAGGTTGTTGCCAATACATTTTGTCCCACCTCCCCACAATACACACAAACACACACCAAACAAAAGGATACATAAATGAAGAAACTATTAAGTGGGTTCTTGCTTCACCTAGAAAGACATTATGTTGCTTTGAGCATAACAGCATTTAATATGAACTCAATTATTTTTAATATGACAGCTTAAAGAAAGTATTACTGACTTGGTTTTTAATATGAACTCAATTATTTTTTCAACTTCAGACATTACTAGTTCTTCTGATTGAATATGCTTAAGAATCAAAACTTTCAAAAAAATGTTAATAAAAGCATGTTATTAATTAGTGTTTAATGTAATGCTTCAGGTTAGTCAGGTTGCTGAACTACGCCAACAAATTGAGTTAAAAGAAGCGGCTCATGAAGGTCTGCGTTTGGTATCTTGACCGAGTCAGAAGTTGTTATCTTGTCACGCTTTTTTCTTCTCACTAATCAGAAAAAGCTGTTACCAATACCTGTATGGCGAATGTGCATTCATAAACTAAACACATCTTTGGTTATGTGTGATAATATGAATTTCAGATAACTTGTGATGACATAGTACTGATTGATGAGACGCGGGACAGAGTTAATGCGCGGTTGGAGGTGTGGAGACAAACGCTGGAGTCCAAAGGGTTCAGGTTGAGTAGGACCAAAACAGAATATTTGGGGTGCAAATTTAGCGATGTGTTGGATGAGACAGATGCGGAAGTGAGACTTGCCGCACAAGTCATTCCTAAGAAGGAAAGTTTTAAGTATCTTGGGGCTGTAATCCAAGGGAGTGGCGACATCGACGATGATGTCACACATCGCGTTGGGGCTGCTTGGATGAAATGGAGGCTTGCCTCTGGAGTATTGTGTGATAAGAAAATTCCACCGAAACTTAAAGGTAAGTTCTACAGAGTGGTAGTTAGACCGGCCTTGTTGTATGGAGCGGAGTGTTGGCCAGTTAAGAACGCACATGTTCATAAAATGCATGTGGCGGAGATGAGGATGTTGAGATGGATGTGTGGGCACACTAGGAGCGACAAGATTAGGAATGAGGTTATCCGGGAGAAGGTGGGAGTGGCCTCTGTGGTGGACAAGCTGAGGGAAGCGAGACTGAGATGGTTTGGACATGTGAAGAGACGGAGTGCAGACGCCCCAGTGAGGAGGTGCGAGGTAATGGTGGTAGAGGGTACGCGGAGGGGTAGAGGTAGGCCCAAGAAGTATTGGGAAGAGGTGATTAGACAGGACTTGGCTATGCTTCACATCACCGAGGACATGACTCTAGATAGGAAGGAGTGGAGGTCGCGTATTAAGGTTGTAGGTTAGTAGGGTTAGCGGGTTGTCCTCCCTTGCGAGGATTGGGTTGTTAGCGTTTGGAGCAGTCCTAGCCTTTGTTGTTTACTGCGTTTCAATCCCTATATCTTTCTTGTTATTGTCTCATTTGTTGATTATACGCTATCTTTTGTATTGGCTGTTATGTTTGCATATATCTCTCCTGTCACTTAGATTTGATGTTCTTGAGCTGAGGGTCTCTTGGAAACAACCTCTCTACCTCCACGAGGTAGTGGCAAGGTCTGCGTACTATTTACCCTCCCCAGACCCCACCTAGTGGGATTTCACTAGGTTGTTGTTGTTGTTGTTGTTGTTGTTGTTGTTGTTGTGTTGTCAAAGTCTGCAAGCTACAGTACGTCAGTATGTGGCATTCCCTGCTTGAGACATCAACATAGTATAAATTGCATTGCAATATAGGTGGCTGGTTGATTTAATGATTTACAGGACAGGAGGCCAGTTTTCTAGTCAGCTTCTGTAGATCAGTTCATCTATTTATTGAATAAGATCCACTGAATAAAAAAATGAGAACAGAAAAGATTGAAATTGACAAAATGTTCTGTAAAAATGATTTTTCTTTTTGTGAAGATAGTTTTCTTCACAAGAAAGAGATCACTAAAGCTTTTTAACAATCTTCTTGTCTTGCAGAACTAAGAAGGAAGATATCTAGGATACAGGGAAGTGGTGAAAAAGTAAGTAATGCCTACTTTATTTTTTTTGGTCTTTAAGGAGATTACTTTCTCTAAGATGAATTTTCCTTTCCCTATATTCTAACTTTTTTTCATTTTGATGAAAACTACTTGTAGTTGGTGGCTTCAAAAGGGATTGAAGTGGAGAGGGAGATGCTTGAAGCAGAGCACTCTTTCTTAACAGATAAAGTGGGATTGTTGCAAGAAAAGGTAACCCGACATTTGGCACCGTCAAAATTTACTTTTCTGCTGGACCTTTTTGAATTAATATAGGAGCCCAATAGTACAATATTCTTTGGAAACATTAGATCTGAGTGGATCATGTATTCCAACTTTATTTCATGCACTTCTGCTAGCACCATTAATTGTTGGAACAGTACTATTTGGGTTTCGGCCCAGAAAATGTCATGTGAATAGCCTAGGAAAAATCAGCTAGTTATAGTTCATTTGACATGGCATTGTGTGGCATAATTCAGAGTATGTAAATGAGTTATAAGACAAATAATTCGGAGAGTGCTGCATTGGTTTTGCTCTGGAATTGCATATGGATCATGATAATTTGCTTACCCGCTTTCAATCTGAAGAAAATCAAAATGTTAGGTTACACTGACAAATTTATGGTGCCCCTCTCGTTTCATCAGTATCTGCATCTTATGGTTACTGCTGCAATATGAACCCTTGAGTTAGTACGTCAATGTTTTGTTATTTTACAGCTATAAGAAAATGACCATATTGTAGGGTACTTGTCTTGCATATGAGGGATCTTGCATAACTAGTATGTTTGAAATGTTATTGGACATTGTTTTAAGAAATTGGTGTTAGAGTGTAAAAGCAATGATTGACTTGGATCATGGCTAGTGGTGCTTTGCTTGCTTTATTATCTGTTTAACTCATCTTGTTCGATCGATGTGACCGCTGGATCTCTAGGCAAAGACACTAGAAAGAAGCATTGCCACGACACAGCATGAACTGGAAAACCCAACTGCAGTGGAGATTGAGCTCAGGCGGAGGCTTGGTCAATTTACCGATCATCTGATTCAAAAACAAGCTCAGGTTCTTCCTCTTAATTAATCAACATGGAATGAATTTTATTGGGAAGAAATCTTGCTCTCAATTTTCTAGCTGTTCAAGCTGTCTATTATGTATTATATTTGCTGATAAACATAACACATGAATCTGTCTATGTTCAATATGCCAAAATGGAAAAGTTCATATTAATGGATCCTCGAATCCACCGTCTAATTCTGTAAATGATACCAAGCATGCTAACTACCAATAGGGAGTCATTCATCTGGTTTTCTGCAGATAGTTGTACATGGACAGTAGACGGTTTCTGAACTTTGCTTGTATTTTAGGTTGAGGCGCTGTCTTCTGAGAAGGCCACAATGACATTTAAAATCGAGGTACATTTATATTTCCATTACAATTTGAATAGCAGGTAGTTCACAGAGTGCTTCAATCCAATTTTTCGTATCATATTTAGGCAGTTTCAAGGTCGTTAGAAGAAAACAAGTCTATGTTAACTGATTTTCCCAGTACCTCATCAATGGGTGATTTGGAGTCTGGATTGTGGATCTCCAACTCAAAGTTGAGGCCTATGTTTGAAGAAAGAATGCGATCAGGCCAGCAACATTTAGGATCTCTGATTCGGCAGTTGGACTCCATCTTCTGCACCGGAATGGTGTTTCTTAGAAGGAACTCAAACGCAAAAATATTTTCTCTGGTTTACCTCGTCTTCCTTCATCTTTGGGTCATATACATTTTAATGTCTCATGCTCCTGTCTCTGAGGACACCACTGGTGCCGTTATTTCCTTGGAGAATATCAACAAAACAGGAGGCATATGATTTCATTTATTGATGTGTATCGTCATTTTTTTTGTTTTGAGGTCCTTTCAGCATCCCCACCCCCCTCAGCCAAAAACACAGATGTATAGAAATGCACCATTTGTTAAACAAACCTCAGATGGTTATGACATATATGAATGATCCTTCTTGTATATCTAGGTCAAGGAATGTATAAGTTTTAAAGGTTGATATGCATTTCACGGCAAATAGAAATTTCATTGATCTAGTTATGGTTATAAATCTTACTTCAACTCATTATTATGACCTCTTCTCTCCTTATATATGACTGTCCCCGTTCCCCCAAGCTGCAAAATATTGATGGAAAATACTTATACCAAATCAAACAATTTAACCTTAAGACTCACAAACTCAAGTGAAATTACACATCATAGTGTTGAGGGTTTAAGTTGAAGACGTGTTTTGCATCCATTTGTTAATTTTTTAACATAAATTTCTGTCGATGACATACTTTTGGTCTTTGCATGTGTAAAATATACTAAAAACATGCCACTACAAAGGTTGTGCTGAGGCGGACAAAGCAAACAATATTCTTGTTGTTTAATTCTTGGTGAAAGCTTTCGAGTTGCCATGACAAAGAAGCAAGAAGCTTACTCAACTATGTGAATGCAAGATTTGATCCAAGATACAATTGCAGAACAAAGCAAAAGAAGTTTGAAAACACTGCCCAAAACAACCAAATAGATGGAGTTTATTAAAAAGATTACACTATTGAAACAGAGAAGGGAGATGTTAAATAGGCTTTTGAGCAGCCAAAGGAAGATGTGGGAATAATTAAGCAAAGCAAGTCTATGCAGCGAGCAGCTGGCAATTACTTGGACTAGTATGGAATCCCAAAAATTAAGCTGTCAACTCATCTTCGGGTCTGTTCTACTGCTTCCTTGTTGGTTTTGTCTAATCCTTGCAAACAACAGAAATAGCTTATCAATTCCACAACAATGTTGTCTAGGTAAAAGTTGATTCTTGCAAATAACTAACAAAATCACAGAAGGTGCTTGTGGCCCCAAGTAAAACCTATTGTAGGTTCCTCAGTCATACTTGAAAGTTAGCACCAGTTAAGGTTAAATCTTGAGAACTACAGAACTTCAAATTTGAACAGCACCAAAAAAATAGTTATGATATACATACATATCAACAAAATGTAAAAGATTGAATTAAGTTGACCCTTTCTGCGCTTAATTGAAGAAAAGAACCACCTAAAGCTAACATGTCATATACATAATTGGAAAAAGAAATTGTGAAGGACAAACTTTGAGCGAAGGATTAAATTTTACCAGCTTAACTCTTCTTGAGGAAGATTGCGACTGTACAAAGGAAACTCAAAAAGGAGTATGGTTTTGAACCATTGAGGAAGACTCCCATACAATCCAGGAGGCAGCAGAATAAGAGGGCTGAAACAAGTATCAAATCAATTTTACCATTTTACACTTAAATCAGAGGAAATAAGAGTGAAAACTATAAACCAACCTAGTTTTTCTCTTGTATGATCTGTATGCAGCAACATTTCCAAATTTCTTGTCTCCTGATGCCTGTTTAATTAGCACGTAACAGCATAAGTTCATGTTTAGAGGCAAATGTAGAAAGACAGAGGAACGATTGTACCTCAAGCAAGGGTATGCCACTAACAAAAAGGAGCAGCAAGGTTATGAATACTGGTCCAAACACAACTAGCCATTCAGCACCAACTAGCACCGGTGTGGAAGCCAGGAAAACTCCCCACCAAAGTAAAATCTGAAGAGCAGCATAAAATGTTTAGCTAGTCCATTTAAAGATGAAAAGAAGATTTTTAAGATTGCACTTGACGCGGTTTTCAGTAACATGTAGTCTTTTAGTTGAATAAAAAAACACTATGTTCATAGCCTTAATTGAGAAATCAACTCTTCTGCCTTGGCCACCTCAATTATTTGTAACAAAGGGTGTCAAAATATAGATCAAACTCTTCTCTCTCTCTCTCTTCCAACGTTCTACTGCACCTACGTTCCTCTTCTTCTTCAACGATCCCTCAGGCGAAGCGCCAACCAACGACGGTCAGCGAGCAGCCGCGTAAACCAGTTGGAAATCGGGTGCCGCCGCCGATACACCCATCGCGCCGGTAAGCGAAGGCTGCGCCGGCCAGAAGCATCGCGAGGACCAGCTCCGACCGGCGAGCTTCTTTCTCTGTTCTTCGTTGTTCCAGGACCTCCATCTGCTCGCTGCTGCGAACAACCATCTCCGGTGCAGGCAAGGCACTCACAGGTGAGACCGACCAGATCTGGCCGGAAAAAGCCCTAAGACCACCGAAGCCCTCCATCTCCACTGACCAGGTGCTATCTATCTTGTTTTCTTCATTGAAGCCCTCTTGTTAAGTAATTTAGTCTTGCTTGGTAGGTAATCACACCCTACTTTCATTAATTTGAAGAGCATAGGAGTAGATATTTAAGCTTCTGATTGTGCTTTGGGCAATACTTCTGATTAGTTGGAGTGTTTAAATTTTTGTGGCTGGTTCTGATTAGCATTTTAGCTCATATCAGGGCTACATCTCATATATTTCAGATCAGTTCTTGCTTGTTCCTGTTATAGTTCCGATCAGTGCTTCAGTGTATAATATAGTTGTGTTATCGTGTCTTCTAGAGAATACTCCATACTTGATCTTTTAGTTTAGTTGTTGTTATCTGGTCTTTTAGAGTATACACCTGTTGCTGATATTTTTTTTCTGTTTGAAGTGTATTCCTGTGTAGATTTTTCATTAGATTCAGTAGTTTTCAAGTGGATTTGGTACCTGATGGTGGTTTTGAGTCATGTCTTCGGTTGAGACCGAGGACGAGGGAGAATAGTGGTAAGTGGGGTACGGGTTCCCATAAATTGAGGGTAGGATCTTGGAACATAGGTTCGCTAACGGGGAAGTCCTTAGAGTTAGTGAAAATTCTCAACAAGAGAAAGATTAATATAGCTTGTGTCCAAGAGACTAGGTGGGTAGGTTCCAAGGCTCGGGATGTCGACGGGTTTAAGTTGTGGTACTCAGGAGGCTCTAGGGATAGAAATGGAGTGGGTATTTTAGTAGACGGGGATTTGAGGGAGCAAGTGGTGGAGGTTAGGAGGATCAGTGATAGGTTGATGTTGATTAAGCTAGTCATTGGAGGAGGTACTTTGAGTGTTATTAGTGCTTACGCACCTCAAGTGGGATTGGGAGAGGAGGCCAAGAAGCTCTTTTATGAGGATTTGGATGAGGTAGTTAGAGGTATACCGATAACCGAGAAAATTGTCATTGGTGGAGATTTTAATGGCCATATCGGGGCAATTTCTAATGGCTTCGATGATGTTCATGGAGGCTTTGGTTTTGGGGAGAGAAATGGGGGTGGAACTGCGCTTCTGGATTTTGCTAAGGCTTTTGAGTTGGTGATTGCTAACTCATGCTTTCCGAAGAAGGAGAACCACATGGTTACCTTTCGTAACTCGGTAGCTAAGACCCAGATAGACTACCTACTCCTTAGGAAGGGTGATAGAGGCCTCGTTAAGGACTGCAAGGTTATCCCAAGTGAAAATGTTACTACCCAACACAAGCTGTTGGTGATGGACCTGGAAATTAAGAGGGACAAGAGGAAGAAGAGTGTATATGATCGACCGAGGATTAAATGGGGTGGCTTGACTCCTGACCTTTCCCGGGAGATGGGCGAGAAGTTGAGTGGAATGGGGGCTTGGAGTGATAGCGGGGATGCGGACACCATGTGGAACAAAGCAGCTAGTTGCATTAGGGAAGTTGCTTCAAAGGTGTTGGGGGTATCAAGGGGTAAATTTGGAGGTCGTAAAGGAGATTGGTGGTGGAATGGGGAAGTCCAAGGCAAAGTGGAAGCGAAGAAGGCTGCATACACAAAGTTGGTGGAGTGTATAGACGAGGAAGAGAAGCGGTCGCTTAAGAAAGTCTATAAGACAGCGAAGACAGAAGCTAAGTTAGCAGTTACGAAGGCTAAGACGGCAGCTTTCGAGCGCTTGTATGTCGAGCTGGGGGACAAAGGTGGGGATAAGAAATTGTATAGGCTCGCAAAAGCAAGAGAGAGAAAGGCGCGCGACTTGGACCAAGTAAAGTGTATCAAGGATGAGGAAGGCAAAGTATTGGTGGATGAGACCTCCATTAAGCAGAGATGGCGAAGATACTTTCACAAACTTCTAAATGAAGAAGGGGGCGGAGAAATTGTGTTGGGTGATTTGGCACACTCGGAAAGACTTCGAGACTTTGGGTACTGCAGGTGTTTTAGGAGCGAGGAGGTTTTACGTGCTATTAGAAGGATGAGCAGGGGAAGAGCGACCGGACCCGATGAGATTCCGGTGGATTTTTGGAAGAGCACGGACAAGGCAGGTATAGAGTGGTTGACTGGGTTGTTTAATGTTATTTTTAGGACAGCAAAGATGCCTGATGAATGGAGGTGGAGTACAATGGTTCCGTTATATAAAAACAAGGGTGATATCCAGAACTGTAACAACTACAGGGGTATCAAATTGCTAAGCCATACTATGAAGATTTGGGAGAGAGTGGTGGAGATGAGGGTGAGAAGAGGGGTGTCCATTTCTGAGAACCAGTTTGGATTCATGCCAGGACGGTCGACGACCGAAGCCATTCATCTTATGCGAAGACTGGTAGAAAAATATAGAGAAAGGAAGAGAGACCTACATATGGTGTTCATTGACCTTGAAAAGGCCTATGACAAAGTACCGAGGAATGTCCTCTGGAGGTGCTTGGAGGCTAAAGGTGTCCCGATGATTTTTATTAGGGCGATAAAGGACATGTACGGTGGAGCCAAGACTCGGGTTAGAACGGTTGGAGGTGACTCGGAACATTTCCCAGTTGAGATGGGGTTGCACCAAGGATCAGTCCTTAGCCCCTTTCTATTTGCTTTGGTGATGGATGAGTTGACGCGGTCTATTCAGGAGGAAGTCCCATGGTGTATGTTATTTGCGGATGACATAGTACTGATTGATGAGACGCGGGACAGAGTTAATGCGAGGTTGGAGGTGTGGAGACAAACGCTTGAGTCCAAGGGGTTTAAGTTGAGTAGGACCAAAACAGAATATTTAGGGTGCATATTCAGTGATGCGTTGGATGAGGCAGATGTAGAAGTGAGACTTGCCACACAGAGCATCCCCAAGAAAGAAAGTTTTAAGTATCTTGGGTCTGTAATTCAAGGAAGTGGTGACATCGATGATGATGTCACACATCGCATTGGGGTTGCTTGGATGAAATGGAGGCTTGCCTCTGGAGTCTTGTGTGACAAGAAAATTCCACCTAGACTTAAAGGTAAGTTCTACAGAGTGGTAGTTAGACCAGCCTTGTTGTATGGAGCGGAGTGTTGGCCAGTCAAGAACTCTCATGTTCAGAAAATGCAGGTTGCGGAGATGAGGATGTTGAGATGGATGTGTGGACATACTAGGAGTGATAGGATAAGGAATGAAGTTATCCGGGAGAAGGTGGGAGTGGCCTCTGTGGTGGACAAGTTGAGGGAAGCGAGACTGAGATGGTTTGGTCATGTGAAGAGACGGGGCGCAGACGCCCCAGTGAGGAGGTGTGAGGGGCTGGTTGTAGAGGGTATGCGGAGGGGTAGAGGTAGGCCTAAGAAGTATTGGGGAGAGGTGATTAGACAGGACTTGGCTCAGCTTCACATTACCGAAGACATGACTCTAGATAGGAAGGAGTGGAGGTCTCGTATTAAGGTTGAAGGTTAGTAGGACTAGCGTGTTGTCTCTCCTTGCTAGGGTAGGCGTGTGTAGTAGTCCTAGTCTTGCACTTGCAGTTCTTGTATGTGATATCGATAGCCTTTTGTTGTTTATTGCGTTTCACTTCTCTCATTGATTATTGATGTCATTGTCTTTTTGTTGATTGTATATTATCTTTCGTATTTGATGGTATGTATTTACACTGTCTTCCTCGCCTTTTACTTGGATTTGATGTACCTGAGCTGAGGGTCTTCCGGAAACAGCCTCTCTACCTCGCACGAGGTAGTGGCAAGGTCTGCGTACACTCTACCCTCCCCAGACCCCACCTAGTGGGATTTCACTGGGTATGTTGTTGTTGTTGTTGTTGTTGGTGTCAAAATATAAAATTGCCAGCCCTTGCTTATAAAAGAATTACGAATTCTGTGCACTTAGATCTCAGGAGGAAGAAATTGAAATTCATCAAGATGCTCTGGAACCATTTCTGGTTCCAAGTCCAAACAGACTCTCAACTAAGATATCATACTGTAGCTTGGGTCACAACATAGACCTAGCACGAGGAAACTCTTTATTGTACTAAATGTATGCCATCCATTCAAATAAGTTCAGTCAACTTATCTATCAAAAATACTACTTATTCTTTCTGTTGCAGGTTAAGGGGACAAAGTTCAATGATCTTGGGTATTTCTCATACTAAGCTTGCACACTTGACTCCCCCAAGGTGGGTTTTGTTGTGAGAGTTATAATGTGCCTAGGGTGAAAAATACTCCCAGATGAATATATTTTTTACAATCAACAGCATCACCATTGATTCATTAAATAAGCTCTATGTGTCATTACAAGTCACAAGATTCTAAGTGCAGTATCTAGCTATCCACATATGGTAGGTAGATACACAGCATATCCCTGAACTGGCATCATATTGTAAAGCCAAAGATCCCGAGCTTACGGTGTATGTTACTATCTTTAAATGCAATTCATAAAACAAAACTCAATAGATAATCAAGTGTATGTAACATGTACCCTGTGACTTCCACAGAAGAACACCTTTTTTGCATGAACTCGCAGCATTACTCTCATAGACCAATTTTATAGTCCTACATTGGTTGGGTTCACTTATTAAGAGAAAAGCTAAAATTAGGGTACTGTAAAGAGAAGTGAATCATATATAGAGCAAAAACATACTTCATACGAGTTAAACAATTTATCTTTGCAGGAGTACGTCCCATATATATTTTGAAGTCATCCAAAATGTTAAAAACAATGAATAGCGAAGGGGAAAAGGATCCCATAGAAGGAAATTGACGCTTCAAGCAAACGGATGGACAAAAACAAAAAGTTGTTACCATCTTTTTAGTCTGGATAGAGTATCTTGCAAGAAGATAACTAAGTTAAAACCTCCTACGGGTCACAACATTGTTTGCGCAGGCATGCGATATTTGTTCTCGTGGAACAAGCAACTCATCAGTAGCTCCATCAGGTTGAACCTTACGGCATTAAAACTCACAATAACTTCCACAAACTACAACACAAAAGAAGAGACATTTAAAAGGACTAACCTCACCAAAATAGTTCGGATGACGAGAATATTTCCAAAGGCCAACACTGCACCATTTTCCTCTGTTCTCCGGGGAGTTTTTGAATGCCAATTTTTGTTGGTCAGCTGTAATCTCAACCAAAATCCCAATAATCCACATAATCCAACCAATGATGTCTTGAGCCTGAACAGAAGGCTGCTTGTCACTTGCATTAACAACTGTCACTGGTAAACTAACAGTCCATACCCACATTGCCTGCAATAAAAATTAAGTCGTCATTCACAAAGCAAGTGTATTCATTCTTCTGTTGCCTGCATGAAGAAAAGGTTGTCATTCACAAAAGTGAAAGTATCTATTTCTGCTGAGAGCGTAAAACCAATAAAGCAAGACAATTTACGAGATGGTTGGATAGAAGCAAACAAAACCTGAAGTATCCAAAATATTGCCAGTTTTCCAAGATTGTCACGCTTGTCATCAAAACGTCTGTCCTCCCCCCATTGTAATATCCTGATAAGAATAATGGTAAAGATAAAGCTAATGTAAGTCAGCCATGTAAACCAATATAATTTATCATTTGGGGGAGTGAGCCTTGTAATTAGTACCAATAGATAGCTTCTTATATCTTTGCAAAGGATGACACTTCATCCCTTTTCGATTGAATCTTCGCAAAGGATGACAATAAGCAAATAAGAAAAGAATATACACAAGTTTAGTATAACTAGTGCTGGTCTTACCTCATTAATAAGAAAAGCCCCAATCGAAGTCCCCATATAACTACAAATAATGACAAAACCACCTGAAAAACCAAACGATCAAACGGAATAAAATGTTATCCAACAATTTCGTGAGCACTTCAATTACATTTTCGAGCAAATGCAGATTAATAAACATAAAATGACTTCACGAGGTGCGAGATAAAAACAGAACAGCTGAGAAATTAAATTCTCTAGCACAACACCCTATATTCTAAAGCTAATACTGTCCGATTTCAATTTACAATGAAATCATGGATCCCATTTAAAACAATAGAAGTGGTTGATACAGCAAAGCTCCTGGAAACTGATGAAATGTACATGGGCATTAGGAGAGAGGGAATGAGTTCGGGGAGGAGGGTACCAGAGGAAAGTGACTACTAGCAAAGCCCTTGTTGGGATTAACAAAAACTTTCTAAAGTAGTTTTAACAAAGATAAGCAAACATCTAAATGATTGTCAAATCAAAGATTGATGCAAAATCTTACCTGTCGAAAGTGCCATGAACCCTTTAGCACCAAGGTCAAAATAGCAAGTATAATGAAGTTCGTACCTCCTGTAACAAAAAAGATTGACAGACAACTAGTAAGAAAGTATCCCACCAAACCCGGGACACTATAAGTAAAAAACAAATTTAAGTTAAAAGAGATTGGTATTCATAACAAGCTTCTCCACGGTAAATACTACTACAATGAATGGATAGTTAAGAGATGTAAAGTAACAGGGAACATGATTCGTTTAGCATAGGTATCTAGAATATGGTACCCAATTATTTAGTCTACATTAGTCCAATCATTGGTGCATACGCACCAGCAAGCTAATGGCTAGATATATGCACCACAAAGCAGCATTGAATGTCACATTAAGCAAGAGTATGATAATAAAAAGGTTAAACAATGATGAGCAAACAAGAAATTGCATATTGGTGTAAAGTTGTAGTAGTATCTTCGAAGCACAGTCTAAAAGAATTGATTGATAGCTACAAGAAAGAATGTCAAATAAAAAAAAGTTTGTGCCACACTGTTCCAGTAATTGAACAAAGATTACTATAAACAAGAGATCGTATAGCACGCCCTCTATAAAAATGGATTTCAGGGAACATAATCAATCAGAAATCATTATATTCGCGATTCTTCATCCACCAATGGAAAAAATGTTAGAGTTTTCCATTCTCATATGAATCCGAAAAGTGGATTGGCAACAGGTCGCCAAAAAGTGATTCATCATGCTCAAACATAAGGCGAACAAGAGGGTTTATAGATAATCAAATTCCCACATATGGAATGAAAAGTCATGTATGATAAAGAGTGTCAGATTAATAACATTGTGATTATCGTTAAAAGAGCACCTATAACTTACCTCCCCTCAACCAAAACAAAGGAGAAAACAAGAAGCAACAAAGCAAACCAACAACACAAAGTTGTACAAGAATGAAACCACATTTTTAACAAACAATTAAAGTCTAAAATCTGGCTGTTCTCTTGCTGAATTTCAAGATTTTAGAAAAGAAAAATTCAAAGAAACAAAAAGATAAAGTTACTAATCTTACCCGCAAAGTCAGTAACTTTATCAAACCTGAAGAGTGCTGTGATAATGAAAAATGTTAACTGATAACCCAACTGCAAAAAAAAAAAAAAAACAGAAAAGAAAAAACAGCGGATCATAACCCAAAGCTCCATCAAGGAATATAACAAGAAAAGAGGGGGAAAAGTAAGTGCTAACGGTAACAATGGCAGTGAGGCCCAAGAAATGGGAATCCATAACTTTCCCTGTTCGTCTTTGGAAGCTCCAAAGGCAACCCAACTAATGACTAATTTCTCTTTTGTTCATTGAAGCCATGGCCGGTTAAATCTGTGTGGTTCAGATTTCTTAGGTTGTTAAATCCTACTTCCTAATTTATTTCATAACTCGCTTCCTAAATGTAGATCATTATTAGTCATGCCCAATCCATAAAATTGCACGTTTCTCTTTTCCACACTGATGGTTCTACTAATATAATGTTTGTTTTAATTGTTACTGAAAGTTTATCGTAACATATTGTTTAAATTGATTGTTAGGTAATAGCGAAAAGTCATGTAACAATCAATTTGATGAGATCGCGTTATTACCTTAATATTTCTTCTGTTTATTATTTAATAATTATATTTTATCTTTTCATACAACTTTATCTCATATCCTACTTTTCTTGTAGGTTTATCATTCAAAATACCCAATATGTAACGAGAAAAAACGATTCAATATATCCAAAACATTATATTTATTAAAACAATATAGTACAACACGATATAATATGAAACAGTACTTAACAACCATCCAAACAAAGTGGGAATGGTTTGCTCTTTAACTTTTATCATTCAAACTGATTATAAAAATATAAATTTATGACTCGATGTATCACAATTATATCTCATATACATAAGTGTAATACACTGAAATACAAAAAAAAATTACATAGATTTGTGTCGTCTTCTTCTTCCTCGGCTGTGTATTATGAGTATCTTCAATAGCGGATGACTATATGTAGTATGTATATATTTGTATATTCAATATATCGTCAATGTCGAATGAGTGTATGTATATAAAAATTATTTGTGCGACTGTATGTGCTGATATAGGGAACACACATATAATCTAGGGAAATTATACATAATGGCAAACTATTAATTCAAATTAAATGGTATAATCACACTTCGATTTAATTGTGCCCTATAGCAAACTGTTTGTCAGTCACCTCTCTTCCTCAAACTCTCGCTCGCCACTCTCCCTCCCTCGCTCGCTCTCTCTGTCGTTCGCCTCTCTCGCTTTATACAAACAGAAATGTACAAATTGTGTTTCTGTTTGTATAAAGCGAGAGAAAATTGTATATACACATGCAAATACATATATCTTCGTCCTATACATTTATAATTATACAATATAAATATTCCCCTGACCAGTTCTCTTTTGCCTTTCTCTCTTTCTCGCTTTATACAAACATAGATTATACAATAATTTATGTTTGTATAAAGCGAGAGAGAGAACGATATTTGATATACAAACATTCCATTTCGATTCAATTGTATACAAATTCAAATTTTATACATATATACAAACACATAAAATTAAATTGAGAGACTCTCAACGATTTTTACAAACGAGAGGCTGACAACAATTTATACAAATGGTCTGCCAGTGAAATTATACAAATCTGAAAAGGAGCCAGCGAATTATACAATTGTTTTTTTTGTATATATGTATAGCGAAATAGCCTAGTCATAGCATGTTTGCTATGGAGCGCAATTATGCAAATTTTGCTATAACATACAAATATGAATTTTGTGTTTGTTATATGTGAAAGTTACTCTATAATCTATCGTGATTATCTGTGTTGATACAACAAAATTGAGCGAACACATACGATCTATCTTGATGGTAGCCTACGGGACCGTATGCACTGATACAATAAATTTGATCTATACATACAAGAAGGTTACTTAACCAAAAAAAAATAGCTATATCCACGAACAAAGCGAGCCCATCATGTATGTGGGCCTAACCCGGAAATATAAAATAGCCCATCACATTCCAAACTATAAAGCCCAAATTAGTATATATTCTAGGGAAAATTGTATATAATGACAAACTAATAATTCAAATTAAATGGTATAACCACACTTTGATTTAATTGTGTCCTGTAGCAAACTGTTTGCCAGCGTCTCTCTCCCTCAAACTCTCGCTCGCCACTCTCCTCTCTCGCTCACTCCCTCTGTGTTCTCCTCTCTCGCTTTATACACAGAAGTGTATAAATTGCATTTCTGTTTGTATAAAGCGAGGGAAAATTGTATATACACATGCAAATACATATATATTCGTCCTATACACTTATAATTATACAATAAAAATATTCCCCTGCCCAGTTTTATGTTTGTATAATGAAATTATACAATTCTGAAGAGGAGCCAACGAATTATACAATTGCTCTTTTTGTATATATGTATAGCGAAATAGACAGCTTTTAATTGTATATGTATAGCGAATTATACATATATATGTTTGTTATGGAGCGCAATTATGCAAACTTTGCTATAACATACAAATATGATTTTTTTGTTTGCTATATGTGAAAGTTACTCTATATTCTAACTGCATTCAACCACTTTACCTTAAAAATATATTATAACATATTTAAAATTATGAATTTCAAAAATACTAATATAACATGTTTACAATAACAATTTAATTTTTTTTTCATTTTTTCTTATATTGTTACCAAATCAACTTATATCATTTATGAGATTTACCTTAGAATGGAAGCAAGAAAGTCAAAAAGGGATGTAGTGATGTCAGAAAATGTTGTACCAAAAAAGAAAAGAAGCAATAAACTTCTTTTTCTCTTTATAAATAATGTCACACTTATCAATCTCCTTTCACTTTCAACTCCCAACTTTACTCCTCTATTTTCTAAACATTTCAAACAATATTTGCCGCTCTATAAATTTTCTCAACTTAAATTTTATTATTTTATTATAATTATTTTGTTAGCAAATTAGCTGTAAAAAATAATACCAATAGAGTGTATAGAAAACAAGTCTACTTAGAGTCTATTCTGTTGTCGGAGGAAGCAAAAAAGAAAGATGTCAACGGCACCACGTCTGTAAGCCATACAACACTATAACAAAGACAAAATTCACGGAATGGGGCGGGCCATCATCTCACCTACGGATCCAAAAGCTCGATTACAGATTTGCGTAAATTAAATATAATTTTTATTTTTTTATGACTTAAATTCACAATCTTAATAATTTTTATTTTTACTATAACAATTCATAAATTTTAAATTCACGATCCACACCATCTCCCCTAATATTTTTCATCCTTTATATTAAAGGCACATTTTTAGGTCAAACAAATACTAGAGTATACTTTTTTGTTATCACATGATGATGATTTATAGGAAGTAGTGTATTTGTTTTCCCACTTGAAGAAGTGTAAACGTGAAGCCGGGAATTAGATATTATGCTGCTATACCGCAAATTGTTGACTTTCTCATTCTCGATATCTGGACCCTCTAAGAATTTACTTATTTTTTTTGTTTTAATTTAGGTGACAATATTTAATTATCTAAAAAGAAATTTTAAGTCCACGATCTTAAAATTATAATGTGTTATAAATTTTTTGACGTGTAAGATTGGTTACCTATCGTTAGGAAACAAGTCTAATTAGTCTCACCTTTTTCTCATAAAAAGATGACATTTTAATTTTCACTTTGATTCAAAATTAAGCACGCCATTTTGGATCCTATACACTTAAACTAGATCAGTGTAATATGAAAGGATAATGTATTTTTATTTTTATTTTTGCTTAGTTATATAAACATAGGGTAAGTATATCTAAATTGGGGTAGTTAAAACAAAAATTAGAAGAATTAGATAACTGTTAGTGTCAAAATAAATGACTATTTAAACCTTGATTAGGATTTAAGTCAAATTCTAAATTTGTTAAATGTTCCTTTCTGACTAAAAGCGCACTAGTAAAATGGCAAAAACAAGTTGTTTTTCTTTTAATTTTTTTGCTTTTGGTTGGCACTATTAATTGTTTTGAAAAAGCCTTTATTTCACTTTAATCAATAAAAATAAAGTAAAGCAAAAGGAAATTTTGAGGACTCAAAACATTTTTATTGCAACTCTGCTAATTAGTCAGCCACGCAGCTAACATAGAAGACAAATTGATGCATCTTCACCAAACCAAAATGATGCTAATCATTTGCACCAAACTTAAATCAATAACACATTCACAACAACCCTATGTGAATAGAGTTTTTGGGAAGAGGGAGTGTACACACATCTTTTTAACAAAGAAATATTATTTCTGATATATCTTCGGTTCAAGAAAAGTAATTTACATAATAAGTTAAAGAAATATAAGAGTAAAAAGATATGATGAAAACAAATGAAAGAAAATAGTGACAACATAATGGGTGAAAATAGCCGAGTGAGAAAAAAATAATAATAATAAAATTGAAGAATAAGATAGCGATAGAACAAGATAATAATAATAATAATAATATCGGTAAGGAGAAGAGGGAGTGGATAAGGTGCTCTAAACCAGATTCATGTCCTCCTCCCCACTAAAAAAAGGATAGAAATTCACTTAACTACCTACTAACTTTCTATCACAATTCTCGATCAGCATTCTCTCATATCTAGGATCATGTCCTTGATGAACTGAAAATATGTCATATAATGTCTAATCACCTCTCTTCAATTCTAATCGACACTACTTTACCTCTCGTACCTCCTCACCGAAGTATTTATGCTTCTGCTCTTCACATGTTTGAATTATCTCACTCACATTGTCTCATATATTCTCAAGTTATAATCCACTTTATATACCCACACATTAATTTAACCATCTTTATTTCTGCTACTTTCATCTAATTTTAACGTGCAATAAAATAATATAATATTGCATTTGAATTGCACATTTTAATATTCATGTTGTGTAATTAAAGTTAATCAAGTTTTTGTCGTAATTCCACTATGCTCAACTTCTAAGAAAGGCAAAAGAGACTAAAAAGGTGGATAATAGGAAATTAGGAATATTATAAGGAAAAATTACCAATATACATTTTTTGCTAAAATTCCTCCACCCATCTTTTTCATATTCCTCCCCCTTAAACCCCACTTTATTTTCTGGTTCACCTTTTCCCTCAGAAAACACTAACAAATATAAATTGGCATCTAGCACAGTAGCATTTCATTCTTGTGGTAGTATTACAAATTAATTGTCATTACAATTCTTTTTGTATTAAAGTAAAGATTAGCAAACTATCAGATAAGATAGAATCTTAGCAATGAATTAAGTTATCTACTTCCATATTATATAATTGCAAAAACATATTTTTAAAGAGTTTCTTTTCATAGAATGATATTTTAAATGAGAAAAGGTTAATAATGCTCTTAATATGTTGTAAATATAACCTAATTCGATCCTAATTCCTTTAAACATTAATTTTCTGGGTTTAGAATACTTATTCATTTGATAGAATTATAAGATGATATACGTAAGGTTTTAATTAAATGAACGTTGATGATATATTTAAATCCACATAGATACTAAACCAATTTATAAATAATAACTTAGTCTATCAAAGTTTAATTTTTTCGATAATTGCTGGATTTGAATTTCTAAGAAGTCATAATTGTTAAAGGAAAAAGAAGGTTGAGTTGAATCTAAATATGAAATCGATTGATGCTTGTTTCAACTCATTTTAAACCATAAATTGCAGCTTTATTTTTATTTTAAATATATAAAATTTTATATATATCATCTATAATTTTGTTAAAGTGAGATTTTTAATATTAAGCTATTAATTTTTTTCTCATATTTTAACGATAGTATCATCAAAGATGTGGTGCAGTGAATGAATTGCTATCATCTATAATTTTGTTAAAGTGAGATTTTTAATATTAAGCTATTAATTTTTTTCTCATATTTTAACGATAGTATCATCAAAGATGTGGTGCAGTGAATGAATTGCTCCTTCTTTGATCATAAATCTTAGATTTAATTTAGTATGAAAAAATTCTTAGAAAGAGCATTCCCCGAGTGAGAACATACATAGTGTGAATCGAAAATAATCCCACTCGAGAGAGCATTTTCTTAAGTGAGATCTTATATAGAGGAAATTTAAAATAGTCGGACTCTAATCGGGGGAGTGGAGTAGAGTATATTCTTTTTCAGTTTTTTCCTCACCTCTCACTTCATCATTCTTGTGTTTCTCTCCTCCTTCTTAAAATGCTCCTTCTCTGGCTCTGACACCCCCTTATTCTCTCCCTCTCAATTTCACCCTTTTTATCTTCAATATCTTCTCTTTAGTGCTTCTATCTCTCTACAAAAATCAACATCAATTTTCTTTACAAACTCAAATCTTGAATTCTCCATTGTTGTCTTCTTCACCTTTACTGTGCAGAGCAACTATGCCTGTAGTGTTTTCAGAAAGCTCCACAGTTTCAGAACAGATTAGATACAGAAAACCCAGAACGCAAAACCAACAAGAAACCCAAGATATGGATCCAATTTCTTCTTCTCGCTCCACTAAACCCACCATTTCATCTCTACTTCTAGCACCATTTTCACCTACAAGTCCTACCCATGAAAACTCAACTACCCCCAGTGCCTCTACAGTTTTTTCCACTAAAAAGAAGAACTTTGCTACATTTAGGGGACTGGGTTGTACAGCATCACCGCAAGTGTCGGTTCCTGCTGTGATTAGGACTTCGGCTGACTGGGATCCCAAAAGGGTCAAGAAGAAAAAGCAGAACAGCAACAAGAACAAATCCCTTAATTCTGCTGTTAATGTTGGTGGAGGAGTATCCATTGGCTGCAGTAACTCAGTCCAGAATAATAACCCTTCATCGTCGTCGTCTTCATCAGCACCGTTATCGTTATCATCGAGCTGTGTGGCGGTTCCTGACGTTTGGTGTGGTCCTGGAATTGGATTAACTACTGATGCTGCTTCTGTTGATTGCGTTGTTTCAAGAAGACCCGTGTCTGGGAGGGGAAGAATTGAAAGTGACAAAGCTACGCCTAGAGAGGTACTATTTACTTTCTGTTTTCTTAAGCATTTGAATTGCTATGCCAAGTTTGTTGTTTGTTTGTACCCAATTCCGTTTCATTTAGCTAACTATTTGAATTTACTTGTTAATCTTGGTTTCATATGTCACAAATACATTTTGAGTTTTAAGCTTATTGGATCTGCCTTGGGTTTCTCAGTGGCTTGTTGCTTTTCAGCCTGAAGTAAAGTTTCAATAGTAATATTGTCCTCTAAATAATCCATTAGAGCCTAGTAGATAGCTGATGACCAAAAGTGGGGAAGGTGCCCTCAATGAATTAGGATGTCATCTATCTTAGCTTACGCTCTTTAGGTTTGTCATTTGCGGATATGTCTTGCATACTACATCTTTCTCTCAAAGAATTGAAGTTGTTGATTATCAAAGTTTTTTTTTTTTGATAAAGGTAACTTATTGATTATCAAAGTTATTTGGTAAGTCAGACTTGGTCATTCTACAAATAAAAAAAGTCTTGCTTGGTGATCCTTCCACTCCATGTCTCATTGTTGGTTCTGCTTGTTTATCTCGCTCTTGTCCTTGTTTACTTCATTTTCTCACCATTATCACTTTTGAATCTACCGTATGAATATTTTAAGCTGTAACCTCAGTCAAATAGATCTGTAGGTGAATGTACATGATTTACATTTTATTCTTGATAAAGCTGATTGCAAGGTTCACATGTAAGTTAATTCTAGCAAATCTAACAGTTGTCTTTCTGTACAGCGATCTGCATGTCCTATACGAAGAATGGTGAGCCCAGAAGACAACCCTTTTCTGGATATAGAAAGTAGCCTTGGTATACCTCGCTCCCAAATAGAGTTATTTGCATCTAGGCATCATCGACATTCTCGCCATGGTTATTCCGAAGGACTTGCAGAGGTGAGTATATACATACTTTACTGCCAAATAGATTAGTTATCTCTTGCTGCTTCGCTGCCGTTTATCATGTGAATTGTGAAATTGTCGTTCCTATGTGACTGTCCAAGTAAAAGTAAGTTCTCTGGTGCTCACAAGCATCTAGCCCATGATACCACATTGTCTGTCATGTCAATGGTTTTGAGAATATCTTTTTTATTGTCAATTGTCATTTCCTTTAGAAGGAAGCAGTGTTAGGGCGATGGGTTTTTGCACAAGTTTTTGTCCAGTTTGTTACTGGAAAACAGCAACTTGGGCAGTATTACATGCTGATACATCCTGCTTATCATTTTTGCCTTAGTGTTTCAAATATGTCTGGTTAGATAGGAAGATGGCCCAGCAGATCTTATTGACTTATTTATGTTGGTTTGCTAGGAAGATGCCCAGCATATTGTTTAATGACTTAGTTACGTTGGTTAGCTAGGAAAATGCCCAAAATATTGTTTATTGACTTATTATGTTGGTTAGCTAGGAAGATACAACAGTTTCTTGTGATCGTACCACTTAGTTTTGAGTGCCAAATCAAATTAAATGAGACGACATGCTTAGTCCAAGGAATTACTCAAGCACCTCAAATCACATGGCTTAGTTGATACTCTTGAGCATCATTGACTCAATGCTGTCAAAGTTTGACGTTGGCATTATTTGAAGTGTTTAGAATCAATATGCCGTTGTTCTTATAGACATCATCGAATTACTTAATTTGGTTTCTGTCTAACTAGTTTCATGAGTTATTTGCTAAAGATTCCGAAAATTTGGTAATTGTTTGCCATATTTCATCACTGTTATCTCCTGAATTTTGGGTGGCTGCCATGGAACAACGGGAACCAATCTTAAGGACATAATATACATGATCTTTTTGGGGTGTGATTGCAGATTGTGATGCTTCAAAATAGTCTTATGGGAGGAAGAACAGATGGTCTTGATCGATACCGTAACTGGAGACTAGATGTGGATAACATGTCCTATGAGGCAAGTCATTCCCTTGTCAATCTAGACATCCTTGTTTCTATTTCATATTCTCATAATTAACGACCACCCTTGAAACAAACAGGAATTGCTGGAACTTGGTGACAGAATTGGATATGTCAACACAGGATTGAGAGAAGACGAGATAGCTCGATGTGTTAGAAGAACCAAGCCCTTCTTTTTGAGTAATTTATCTCTTATCCGCACAGAATTGGAAAGGCAGTGCACCATCTGCCAGGTTTATTTCTAATAATTTGTTAAGACATCATTTTTGTTACTTGAAAACATTTTTTGGTTCTAACAGTTGACACATTGTACCTTTCTGAATACAGGAGGAATATGAGGCTGAGGATGAGATGGGGAAGCTGGATTGTGGACATTTCTATCACATTCGTTGCATAAAGCAGTGGCTGAGTCAAAAAAATAGTTGCCCAGTTTGTAAATCTGCAGCTATGTCTAATAGCTAGACATCAAAAAACAATTCCACCCCTCATGAACCTGTTGGTCTTTTGTATAGCTTCTTCTGTTATCATTACAAGCAAGAAAATTCTTTGCAGGGTGTTTCTATCTGAAAGTGATGGTTCTGTTGTTTGAGTGGCAATCGTATGTGGATGGATTGAAACGAGTGGTACACAAAGTATTAGGCTTCTGGTTTGAGTACAGTGATTGAATGGTACAAATTCTACAAATTTTATATGTATTGCAAGATAAGTTTCTGCCATTCTATGTCAAGGTTGATTTCGTGCTTCATACTATAATTTGCCTCTTTTTTTTCTCGTGCCAGTTTAATTCTTTTGTTTATATTTGCACACTAACCCCTAAATTTGTTACTGGAGGGAAATTTTTTGGGTGATGTCACATATTTTGGTATATTACATACATATTTCACAAGATCTAGTTTAAGAGGTAATATAAATTTTCAGATTCGAAAAATATTATAAATTGTAATCTTTCTCATAGTACAACAATAATATACCCAGTCTTTTCCCTTACCTTGATGAAGTAGAGAGGTTGTTTTTGGAAGACCTTTGGCTCTAGTGTTGCATAGAAAAACAGTAAAAGTAAATACATAGAAATAAAGAACAATTCTTCTCATATTAATATGATCGAAAAAATATCACGAAAGAAAGAAGGAAGGTCCACTACTCCATATCCATAAAAGGCCAAAACGTCATCTACTCTTCCCTAACCTTTTATCCTCTTTACTTAAAATTTTCTATTTTCTACTTGTTTTTCTCCTGTACACTACTGGCCCTACTAGAATAGATGTTAGGTTCAAATTGACAAGTGCTGCACCTGGTATATGTATCTTTATAGAGACGGGTATTTTGGTCAAAACGCCTTTAAAACTTGACACCATCATATGTTAACATTTAAGGAGTGGACCTTCTTATCATTTTTAGTGCCAATAGCTTTCCAAGTGGGTCACTACAATCCAATAAATGGACCTTGATTCCTTCAATCTCTGATCAATATTGAGGAATAGAAGTAGGCAGGATGTCAAATCAAATGAGAAAAAGATTTAAACAAATACAGGCAAACTCCTCCATAACCTATACCACCAAAGCAAAAAATCCTCAATGGCCCTCAATACAACTGTTTTACGAGTGAATTGACCTTCTGATGCTTCACAACTACACATTTCTTACCAACCATTTAATGGCAGAGGGTTCACAATTAAATATTTATACATATTTAATGAATTTATTAATATAAATACAGGGTAAAGCTGATGAATATGTCCGAACCCATACCTAGTATTATAGCTCCTCAGCTCTTGCCCACAATGGTTCATAATTACTCATCTTTGAAACTCAATGGACGTATACTTCCTACTAAGATGGTTTGCATGATCTCCTGGCCTTTTACATCCATCTCATGATCCCACACACTGGGTGTAGAACTAACGGTTCAGCTTCTCCCACTGTCGCATGACACTTGCACTGTGGTAGAGGTGGTCAAGTTCTGCCACACCTTCACATGGAACTGAATGCAGAGGATACTACACTCCGGTGTAGATCAACAGATATCATGTCGACTGAGGAATTCAATTATACGTGGATATACTTGATAGTATGCCTGCATTTACATTGCATCATATTTATAACTAACTTGTACTAGTGGGGTGGCAACTTTTTTGAAATGACTATTTCAATATCACATACCATTCGTCCACCGACTAGATCATAATGGGCATAGTGTGGACCTCGAGGTTCACCAAAAACTTTATAAGTAGCCAAGTTCTCAGGAATCAGCTTGACAGTTTCTAGTACATGAACATGACAGTAAAAAGTTACCAGTCAGCTAATTAAAGAAATGATCGGAAGAAGGTAAATATGTGAGTAAGCATGATAACAAATCACAAATTGATATTCTACCATACACAGCTTCAGGAGGACAAATAAGGTCTTTGTCTCCTGCGAGAGCTAAAACAGGTACATTGGTTTTGTGAAGATGGTCCTTGTAAAAGAAAGTCCCACTTCTATTCCGTAGTCCACCCTTTCCGAAGGCTGTTGATAGCTGTGACAGAAGTTTAGCAGGAATAGTGCCTGCATAAAATGTGGCCATGTGATACTCCATGAATAAAAGCAGTAAAAGCACTCAAAAATTTTTCTTATTTTCTTTTTAAGTGGGGAGTGTTGGGAGTTTGGGGGATGCAATATTTTAATCTATTGAAGGCTTTGAGAGAGAAGTTAGGTGTGCAAAGTATCATGTTAGCAGTGGTCTAATGATCTCAAAGACAGTTGCAACACAATATGACAAAGACACAATTTATTCATCTAATACTGCTTGGTCAGGGATCTACTTGACAGAGTTTGCTTGAGAAGCTAAAGGAATTTCAGAAATAAAAACTACAGTCATTTTTCCCACAATAAATGTGAGTATTTCCAAGATAAAGGTTGTTAAAAGTTTGAATGGGAGTACAATACAGAGTAACAAAAAGAGAACTTTACAAACTATCTGAGTTCAACTGTGGTAACACCCTCAGATATAAAACATGCGATGAGACCCAATATTGGAGTAGCAAAAGGTTAGATTCAATTGTGCAATGACATGATAATCGACAACCGTGGATATCTAAGTAAATTAAATAATATTTCTCGTATAATAACATCTCTCTCAGGAAAATTCTCCTATATTAGCTTGAACTGTGTGCAAAAACTTGACTGCCTATTGGATATTGCTGTTCTAGTGTAATGCCATATGATGATACCAATCTTGTTTAGGATTTCATGCACTTGTTATCCCCTTCCATCTAGTCAACAGTTCACCTAAGGTGGAACCAATTATATCAATTCTCTTTAAGACGTTTACTATTAGGATGCAACTAACCGTAAAAGCAAGAAGCAATAAGGTAACCGTAAAAAGAAAACATTATGGGTGTGTTCGGTACGGAGGAATTTCCAATTTTCTCATGTTCGGTTGATCAAAATTTTTGAAAAACATTTCTCTAGGAAAATAAGTTTCTAAAGTTGAGTAAAATGACTTCCCTAATGCAAGTATGGAAAACAAGTTACACAAGTGACATTCCACATTGATAGCGTCCTCCCCACCTTCAATACACCTCATCTTCATTCCCACCCCCTGTAGCTCCCATCCCACCACCCCACACCTACTACCCTCTAACTTCTCCTCCTTTAGTATTTGTCTAGATTATATACAAATGCTTTTAGGATAACATATTTTGCTTGTGTATCAAACACAAGAAAATAAGTAAGAAACCCACTTCTTTTCCACGGAAAACATTTTCCATCATATAGAACACAGCCTACAAGTCAATCATGTTTTGCATCTCTTTTCAGTGATGACTACGATCTTTTACTAAGAAAACCCGCTCATACTTACAAAAGTTTTTCAAGACAAGCCTCTCAAACAATTCTGGATGCATCATATTTTGTGCAGATATCTGAGGATTTAACCATGATAAGAGATACGGAGGATAGGATGCAAGAGGATAGATGGCTGCGAGTAATGCTCCGACTGGAACAACTGGAAGATTTACAGCTTTTGCAGGATCTACCTGTGCATCCACTAACAATTAAAATCCTCTTCTCATCACATCAGAGATAAAAAATAGGTACGGTCTTTATGAAACCGTAAAGTGCAGTCTGTGAAGTGTTTCATTTCACTTACGAAGGGTATAAGCATTTTCATGGATGACCTTGAAGTAGTGTAGTCCAGTGATGAACCCAAAGTGATGACTGAAGCCAATTCAGTGTTCTTTCCTCTGTAACCTGGTAAATCCATACACATTTACAAACATGTATATGTATACTACATGAAGATTACAGATGTAGAGGGGCGGGCCCCAGACGGATTTCTTGGTTTAAAAAAAAAAAAAGATTACAGATGTAGTCCCTCTTTCCCCAAATGTGTGGCACTTTTCGCTTATCAAGAAGCAGACAAAGTGAGCTTTGACCTAATATCATCATTTAGATATGAGGAGAAGTGCAACTTATAGTGCTTTTTGTTCAGTTTTTATATATCTGAATTTGAAGATGAATTTATCTACTCCAACTTTAACTATGAGATTTAGTCATATTGACTCTCGAGGAGTTTTTTTGTTTTTAACAATAAATGAATCCTAGTAGGAATCATTATGAAATTAATCCAAAGGTTATTTGACTAACTTTGGCAACCATTTTCTCCCATAATTAAGACTAGGAAGTACAGAAGTCGTAATAGATGAGAAGGCGTTATACCATCTTGTGAGAGCATTGCATACAGCAAGATACCTCCCATGGAATGTCCAATAGCAAGCAACTTTCCATCCTTTGGTCTGCTTTGGTTCCTTATGTAGTCCATCTACATAAGAAAAAACACAAAGGCTAACTAATGCACATCGAGTGCATAAATATGATAATCTTAGGAAAGCTCCTACAATATGATCCACCAGGAGATAAAGAACAATCTGTTCAAAAACTATGCCACGAGATGTCACCTCACCGCTATAGGCACATCTTCTTCCAAGTAATGATCGAAGTCCCAGTTATACTTCCCAATCAGACGAAGCTGTTTCCAGAAATCTCCCAGTGAAATAGAAAAGCGGTTTTGCAAACCAGTAAACTGAGTGATTGGTTGTTGACTTTCATCAATAATCTCTCCAAGTCTGTTACAGAAGTCCCTTAGTTGGCTAGTGATGGAAGAAACTTGTGCTGCATCTCGTAAACCTGAATTTTTTTATCCAAATATGAATGTGATGACCATGCATTCTCCTTTTCAAAAGGGTTTTACAGTTTCACCATTTCTTCCTGATTGATTTTGTATGCTAAGCAATAAGTTATCCATTGTTACTGACCTTCATCAGTTGAGTTAAGTTGCTCTTCATATATACCCTCAAATTTTCCTGCCAAATTTGTCAAAATTTGCAAGTCATCAGATTGGACAGTATGCCCATTGATAGAAACATTATTTGCCTCATGAGTCACAGTTAAACCATTTGAATCTGTAGTACCTTGGCGAGGATCCTTTAGACTATTTTTTGCACTCAAGCCTGCTCCTCGAACTTCAAGAATCCAAGTATCAAATCCTTGCCCAGACATATGTCGTGCAAAAGATGACTGCAGAGTAACCAAAATTCTTGATTGAAAGTTAACTGTTGTCTATCTAAAAGTCAAAGACAGACCAGAGGAAAATCAGAAAAAAGTTTTTCAATGAACAAATTCGTTCACACAGATATTTTTTGCTTGTATCTTGAAATACAGATAGATGAAAGCGGTAAGATCAATCTAAGAAAGCCAACGGAAACAAACCATCGCACCCTCAAGGTTAATGCATTTTGCAATTAGACAGGCACAAAGTGTACAATATTGTGTTTATATACAATAATCAAGTGTGCGAAACTATCTCCACAATCATAGATGGTATGTTAATTTTCACACAGCTGTTAGACATTTAAACAAGTAGATGTTAATCATGGAACATCCATCACATTATTCAATGTAAAAGAACTTTGGTGCCACCTTTAAGGTCTTCTGCACTAATTTGAGACACCAATTGAGAAAATGATGTTATAAGGATGTCCTAGAGATACCAAGACTACAAGAGGTGGAAGTTAGCATATTTCGTTAAGTGGATAGGTTCAAGCCAAAATTATAGTAACAAGGTAATATTCTACTATTACTCTACCCAATCAAAAGCTTTAAATATGTTGGACCAACTTCATTACATGGTGCTTATTGAAGAAACACGTCTGCAAGTTGGTTCAAAAGACTGAGGATTTGAATATGTTCAAAGCTTGAACTGCACCACAAGAACTAAAACAACTTAGATGAGTCTACAACCTTTGCTTGCCCAATAATTAACAATAACATTGGAAACATCAGGCCTCCAATTGTCTATTGGCTGTTATGAACCAATAACTTCTACATAAATTCTTATGATAATACAAATTACAATTAAGGCTTAAGAAGACTAAAACCTATATATATACACGAACTCAATCAGCAAGAGGCATGTTGATAGCTGGATGGAAAGGAAGAAAAAACAGAGACTTACACCAGGAGCAAGATCATAGCCAATGGCATTAGTGCCCACTCCAGACAATAATAACAGAGGATGATTCCTGCGGCTCCGCTGCACACACATTTTCATAATTATATATGCATAATTTCTTTTCTGAATTTCTATATACAGGGAGAGAGGGAGAGTGTGTGTGTGTGTTTGATTCCAATGTAGAGAACCTGCGATGAAGGCAAGTAGCGCCATAGGGCGAGATTCCATTCATTGTTGGGAAGGGGAACGTAATGAAGCTCATCTGCCGTACAAATAGAGGGTTTAGGGGTCGTTCTACCATCACCGGCGCTAGCACTGATGCAGAGTCGTCTCAGCCGCTGCGGCGGACTACCGGCGGCGGAGAAAGAAAGAAGGGCAGCCGCCGAATGAATCGCCCAACGGAGATCCGATTGAGGAAACGCAATCATTTTAATTGGAATTAAACAGTATAATCATTAATACCTAAGTTCTGAATTTCCAAATACCAAGTTCCCTTTCATTGCCTTCATTTATTGTTGCTTTCAATTTTCAACGAGGGGTATTATATGCATGCAACATATGTTACGTGTCCGGTTGAACTTTTTTAATCATATTAGTTTTTTTAATAAATCAGTAGAAAATATAGAATTTTTTTAGTACTTTCATTTTTGAGATAACTTTAAATTAAAAAAATACGATGAATGGATTTTTTATTTGTTTGTGATTAAGAAATAGCTATCGTAGATGATGCGTGAAAGAGAAAAGTGGCTTATGGCGTACACAAATATTTGAATTCTTATCGAATTAGTGAATGAAAAAGAGAGTAACATCAATCATCAACACAAAAATCTTCTCACTAGTGTAAGAAACAGTGTCCAATTAGAAATTAAGTGGAGGACATAGATACAAAATTGCAAATCCAGAACTGGTGTCATATTCTAAAAAATTATGTCCATTCATGTTCAGTAAAATATCTAATTTGCATACAAAAATAATTGAGATTTTTCTTATAAGAGTGTAGTTGTGATTGATAAGCAAGGAGGAGGAGGGGAAGAAATTAATAAATATCCCAAATGAAGTTCGCAGCTAAGATTTTAATCTTTGAATGTAAAAATGCAAGCATGATTCAGAATTTCATCGAAGAGTTTACAAGAGAAAGAAGGTGTTTAGCAATTTCAATAGATGCATTTGGCTTCGCAGTCTTGAGAGCTCTCTCAGACATCTCCGTCATCAATCTCTCATTATCTGCAAGAAACACCGTTACATTGCATCAGGAGAATCGATGCAATAATTTTTACATAATTAGCAGAACTGACCAGAAGAATAACATGATTTAGGGAACAAGTTAAACATTCCAAAATAGAGGATGCTAAAGTGCAAAATTGATTGGCTGTTATATGTCTATTTATGCAATCTAAACATATGTTGGCCATTTACAGAAAAAAGCTATGTACTATTGACATTGTTATCCAATCTAGTAGGATGTAGGTATGACATGGATATGTGAATTCCATAAGGAGATGATGAGCACAATATAATTTGTGAGAAGCACTCGTATCCCTTATCTTCAGCAACTTAAAGGAACTAAGCAATGTGTATGATCTCTTATTCATTTATAGTGACACCTGTGAGACTAGCTATTGTTTATTTCACCTTTCTGTGAATTCTTTCTTGTTTATATGGAGATATACTAAAGATAGGAATGTATAAAGACTTAAAAATCTACATATATGACAACCAATAATGGCAACCTCCCCCTCCCTCTGTCTCTCTTTATGTCTCAGGTGTGTCAAAGATTCTGTGATTACTGATATGAGAGCGAGCAGTCTGGTAAATGTAACTGCATTCTCTTTCAGCAGATTTCTAATATGTGAAGATAGCTTTAGAGATATTTCAGGTTACAAGACTAAAATTGCCATATCTCTTGTACTAAGTTCAATGAATATGAACTTAGCTGCAGTCGAACCAATTACTAACACCAGGTATATTTATAGCCATGATACCATGCTCTAACTCCAGCCCCGCTAGTTTTACATATTATAAGTGACATCATGGACATACAGAGTTTCACATTCCGAATCAAAATCATTGATATTTAGATCAAGACAAAACGAAAGGTAACAAAACCATGAAAGCAAAATGATGATTGGATTGTTTTTCTGACTAACTGCAAATATAATGAGAATAATTCCTCACATACAAGACAGATTACCATACCTAAAATTTCTTCAATAGAACTTTTAAGAGTAAGAGAGTCAAGTTCATCTTCAGTTATAACCGTTGAACCAACCAAATCAGCCATTAGACAAGCATTGTGAAATTGATGTCCTTCAGCCACATTCGGCGAAGGTATCTGCAAGAATTTCAAGGAAAAGTTATAAGAAGTGTTTTGCCAAGATTAGTATACTAATATTTCAAGGAATCTGAAGTAACAGAGTTATAAAAACAAGGAGGAAAAATAGGTGTGTGTGTCTACATATAGGTTCTCTTCAATAACCAGTAGAAAGAAGAAGCTACACTTCCACGATGATCAGCTAAAACATGAATCAATTCGGTTAGGTGATGCAAATCCTAAGGAAAGGAATATCAGCTGATCAAGTTAACAGTTACTTCCATATACCAGGCCATAATGAGCAGAAACATGCAAAAATGTTAGACAAAAGTTATCAGAACAAGGCCAAAATAAGTTTTCGACAGGCCCAAAGCTAGTCAAATTAAATGTCTATAAATAGATTGAAGTTGTACATCGTAGACAACGATCATCATCTAAATTTTTCCTACATTCCAGTATCACTTTCTTTAATAGTTTGTACATTCATAAGTTTTCATTTAGTTCATTCCAATCATCCAATATTTTCTTTGGCAACACTTAGTACCCTATAGAATGTGTTTACTTACCAGAATACTAGGTTTCCCAGCAGTTAAGATCTCAGTACAGATCATTGCTCCAGCTCTAGATACAACAAGGTCTGCAGCTGCATATGCTAAATCCATGGAGTGCAAGAACCTTCACCAAGTTAGGATCAAATCAGATTAAAACGGAGAAAAGGATATCTCTTTCTTAACGAAAACTTAGAAGCCTGAAATGCAAAATTTGCCATAAAGTAATACACAATTGTCTAGTCTAAATTAGGATATAAAACATTTGCAGCTCTAATGACAAAAGGCATTGAGCTGTTAAAACGAAACAACACTCACGGGGTAATGTATAATCGGGGATGAAATTTCACGAGGCTCTCCATCTCATCATATGCTAAGACCCCGGTTTGCCATATCAAAAACAAGTCTTTCCGTTCTTTTAACATCTCAGAATACAAATGCAAAATAGCAACATTAAGTGCATTAGCACCCAATGAGCCTCCAAGAATCAATACCACCTTACCATCCCCCTTCCCTACAACTGCATTTGAAAAGAAATGACGCCTTCCCACGGCCTTAGACGCATATTGCCTCAAAGACAATCTCACTGGATTTCCGCACACCACGCATTTGTTCTTTTGCCAAAAACAATCAACACTAGAATTAAATGCAACAAACACATTATATGCAAATAAAGAAAGCACCCGATTAGCGATTCCGGGTACTGAATTTTGTTCTTGAATTGCAAGTTTAATGCCTTTGAGACTTGCAGCTAAGCAAATTGGAAATGAAACAAACCCCCCAGTTCCAATTACTATATGGGGTTTGAATTCTTTAAATATTTGGGAACTTTTAATTAGGGATTTGACGAGAACAAAAGGGAGGACGAATAAGTTGTAGAGAGAGAAAAAGGGCCGGCCTAATGGCGCAGCAGGAATCGGTTCAAAGGAGTATCCTGCTGTTGGCACTGCGGTGCTTTCCATTCCAGTTTGAAGTCCAACAAAGAGAATTTGGGCATTTGGGTCAAGGACTTTAAGGTCGTCAGCAATGGCAATCGCCGGATAAATATGGCCTCCGGTGCCCCCTGCAGCCAATATGATTCGAAGGGTGTCAGTTGTAGCAGGTGCTTCTCCGGATGCATTGGTGCTTTGATTGTTGGGTTTGTTGAGAGAGAGACAGTTACTGATCTTGAGATTCCTGAAAGAATTTATACATATTAGATACAAAACAAAAGTTGTAGTTTATACATAAGAGAAATAGAGCCTTGCCTAGATTGAAGTTGAATGGAGAGGGCAAAAGTTAATGATTTGGGAACGGAGAATTGGGTTTTAAAGTACCGGCAGCTCGGGGAAGAGGATGAATTAATGGCTGTTAACATGATTAACAAATAAATATGAAGAAAACAGAATCAAGATACATTTGTCTGCTCAAAGATTGGAGCTTTACTAGATACTGAATCTACAGTAATGTTTTAAATTAGGTTGGTAGATGAATACTATAATCTTGAGTTCTTGTTTTATGTCCAATAATTAATGTTTTCACAACTCCCAACCTACTGTGCTAAAGGTCCCATGCAGGTCTCTTTCAAATTATATATCTTAATCAGTGTGTTCTTTAAGTTTATCTAACTTCTTTGCCATTTGATTTATGGATCTGTCTTAGTAATCATCATTCAACGAGGATTTGAAGTCTGTAAGACAGACAGTATGAATGAGCCACACAGGTAAGTGTAAATCTCCATTTTAACTTACTTATGTGGTGATATCTTCCAGTGGTACATGAATTTCTATAGGTGTTTGAACATGAATTGGTTGATATTGATGACATATGGTAATAAATTACATTAAGTAACTGTAGCCAAATGTACGACATGTTACATATTACACACCATATATATGTATAAGTTAAGGGGTTAAATTTATGACCAAAAAAAAATTAGAGCTTGATTAAAAAAATTTGTGTAAATTTGTGGAAATAACTGAACTACGTGGGTAATTGCCAATGACCACCTAGAAATTTCTTTAACAATGACATTGTGACAGTGCAGCTGCCTTATTAACTAATGGTTTTTATGGTCATTCCATTTGAGTTTTTACATACAGCAAATTTTCTTCAGCCATACTTAAATTTGAACTTGTCTTGACTGATAGAGAATTTCGTCGCCATCTGTTTATGATACTAAAGACACTCATCTGTTGGAAATCATTTTATTTTATATTTCTTGATGACTGGTTAATGAATTTGCACATGCTCTTTGTTTTGACGGCATGTGAGTTTTAAGTAAAAAACTATGTGCTTGCAAAGCAGTATGCAGCATGTAAACATTGAGCAATTAGTAAATATCATAATTATAATTCCATTTGATTATTATTCATATGAGTTTCATTTCTGACAATTCTGTTCTTATTTAAGTGACAAAAATCAGAGGGTTTTCCCTTTTTCAAGGAAGGGGTGTCAGGCAGCTCATGTTACATGGAATAGCAACTATAGTCTGTAGTTGTATCATGTATGAGATATAATAAGCCAGATAGCTGCATTTGTAAGTGGCACACCTATTTTACAACTCTCAATCTGATAGCCAATTCGAAGTCAAAATTATTTTATTGATTGAACATCCTATGGGGACTCCACATTCAGAGAACATGATTCGGTTGACTTACCTGGTAGTGTTGGTGCTGCAGTATGTTAGTTCTGCTAGCGAATTGAGCTAATCATGATTATTTATCTGATAAGCTGAAACATAAAGATAACTGGATGTAAAAGGAAAAAGATGATGATCTGTTTAAAAATTTTGTTTGGTTCATCTGATTCGTGTAGCTAGAACTGAATCATGAAAGAAGGATTAGTTTTAATGGATGGCAAGAGGCAATTCAGCTTGTTTTTGTATTAACTATTTCTCTCGTCTTTTGCTTGTTAAGGATTGTGTTGCTAGCTATAGAAATCATCCTATTCCTTTTTTCTTACGCTTGTTAATAACAATTCACTTGAATTTTGAATTGAAGTGCCTATAGGCTATAGCAATTCTTTTGGTCTCTATAAGTTCAGGAAGTGTTGTATTCTGACTTGATTGAACTAGAGTTTGTTATGTCGTCCCATTGGACTGAGCTCATGGTTTTCTTAACCATAAATGACACATTTCTGAATAACGCACTATCAAACAACTTCAGTAGGCTTCAACATATTATATTGAGCTCAGCATGATGCAGATATCAAGAGCATGTTACCTGAGGAAACCAATTCTTCTCCTTTTTTACATAATCCAGAGAAGCATAAATGAAATGAATGTTGTTGACCAAAGAATTAGTCTATAGGTTTTTTATTATCCAATACCAGTTATTTTAAGACAATATATGACCAAAGGTGGAGCAATAACTACATGGAAAGCAATTACAACATTGTTCTTCATTTCACCTTATGACACCACATGCAAGTATGTTCTTAGCCCTATCATAGCAGCAGCATGTTGTAGGATGAAGAATACCATGATACCCTTATTCTCTGCCATAATATACTTCATACTGTAAAAAAAATAAAATTACACTTGATATCAAATCTTTGAACGGCTTGGTTTTATTTATAGAGGCTATGAAGTTCTGTTCTGAGTTGTGGTATTCTCCGCAGCTAGCTGTGCTGTAGCCTGTGATAGTAAAACTGCAGTGTTAGGGGTCATAGTTTGGTAATGAGAAGGAGGTGTTGGAGCTGTTTGTTGGGCATAGAACACTTGGTCATGCACAGGATGAGAATATTCATAGCCGTAATTAGCAGTGCCATTAGGAACAGTAGCGATTTGCTGTGATGGAGGAGGAACCTGGGATAGGCCGTAATACTGTTGATGATATTGACTTGAAGGAACTTGAACTACTGTTTGATTTGCTGGGGTAGCTGTTATGTATACATTGGCAGGCATTTCAGGCTTAGAGGACTGGATTGTCCTTGCTGGATAAATAGGTGGGAGAGCTTCTTTAAACGCTGCTGAGGATGAAACCGTTGTTGGATTTGGTGGTGTTAGCTGCTGGTTCGAAGCTACAGCACTAGCATCAGCTATATTAGATTGCACTGTCAAATTATACTGTTGAGTCTGAGGTACTGGCACATAATACATTTGATACTGCTGATCCATTTGTTGATGAAGTGGTTGCTGGGTTGGGGGTGCATACATTTGATAGTAAGACGGGACTGCCACTGGACCTGTTGCAGTATGTTGGATGTAATGCGCATTGGCAGGAACGAACTGCTGCTGCTGCTGCTGATTTTGCTGTGGAACTTGCATAACTACAGAATCTTGAACTTGCTGCATCTGAATTTGAGAGTTATAGTCCATAACAGCTGGATGCATTCTGGTCTCGCGACCTGTTGCTGGAGGTGGATCTTGGTAAACCGTGTGTTTCGAGAAGGATGTACCTGATGCGATGCTGCTATCACTGGAAAACATCCAAAATATTTTAGTTGATGAAAGTATAAAGTTCTCAATGATTTTAATCTCTAGTATGATAAAACATGCTAAAAGTGAAGACTGAAGAGCAATAATTACCTTCAAGGCCTGTTATCTCTTTGTGGTTACTAGTTCTTTTTGTTGTTTAGATCTAAATAATATGTCTAAAGCTATTAATTTAGATGCCAAAACTCTTAAATAAGAGCATAGGTCCTACGATGGAATCTTGAGTATAAAATTTTGAAGAGCTGTATGATAATTACTGAGATGAGGTTTGTGTTTCTTAGATGTCATGCTATTTTTGATTGATCTTGGACATAGTGATAATTATACCTTGCTACAGAATCAGGTGATTGCAAATTGTAACCTCCAGCATGCTTTGAATCAGGTGATGGCAAGCTATAACCATCTCCAACTTTCCGCTGAATAGGCTGTAAAGGCAATGGAGGCTTTCGGCGTCCAGAGGGTGCACCATGATCTGATTTCTCATCATCAGAGATAACCCGGCCATGATGTTCCCCTGTAGCTGGTGCAGCGTTCACCAAGGTAGCTGATGACATAACTGCTGCACCACCAATTACAGTAGGAAGAGGTGGCGTTGCAGCTTGTGCAGCCAAATGAAGGTAACCATCATCCAGATTTTGTGCATTTGAAGCTACATTCATGTGTGAAAACTGCTCATCTAACCCGAGCATCTGATCATGGAATCTTGCATTCATTTGACCATCTTCAGCTCTAACCTTAATTTGAGGCAAATTTGGCATAGATGGGGATGAAACACTTGATTCAAATGATGAGGTTGTTTCAACCATTGGTGAATCAGGCATAGTAGATTGCACTTCTTGGATTACATTCTTTGCCATTTGCCTATTGTTTACAGCCATTGACTCATTCTGAGCATGATCCAAGTTTACACCAGAATCACTTTTGGGAATCCTTTCAAGCTCCAGAAAATTACCCTCTGCAGCTGAATCAGAAAGTCCTCTAGAAAGCAAGCTAGCATTGTTAAGAGCATCAACAAACCACGTTTCAGATTTAGAATCAGCAAGGAGGCAACCCATAGAGGCTGCAGTTTCAGGTTTGGCAAGAAAAAGGAACAAACGAAGACGAGACGGTTTCAAAGGGGAAGCTGACATTGCACGATCATATTCTTCGATCATGTTATCCAAGTCTTCATCAGTTGTGACAGATACAAGGGAATCAAGTTCTTCATTAGGGAGCTGATACTTGAGGGAAAATCCGCGCCCATTGAGGAGAGTATGGGAAAGGCGAGATTGAAGATCAGCAAGGGAGGACTGACGCTCAGCAACCACAATGCGCGTGTCACCACCAACATAGCAGAGGGACTTATCGTGGGGACGAGGAATAATGTGACCACCATAGCTGCATATGAGGCGGAGTTTGGCACCGGGGACTAGTGCCAACGACTCCTGATCCCATGTATCATTTTGCCGGGAGCGCGGTGAAGAGCTGGCAGAATCTGAATAGTTTTGTTGGGCAATGGTAACTATTGGAGTGGCAGTGATATGGGATGGAATAGGTGGAGGATCCATTGACTTCAGATGGAAAATGGCCTAATGAGAACTCTACTGCTGAAGGCTTATTTTGGGGAGAATAGTGTATAACAATAGGAGTAATTTAAAATAGTTGTAGTATTTATTATATATATATATCATCAAAGGTTACAGCTAGCATATTAACAGAGAGAGGGAAACAGAGTTCAAAAACTTACTGGCAACAGCTAATAAGTGAATGGGGAGATGCATTTATCTATGGAACTTTATTTGGTGTCCATGATAAGTAGTATAGTAATATAATAGTATTTGACACTATTATTTTTTCCAATGAGTAAGTTTACCACAATGGTGGTTGAGAGAATGAACTGTTTATATAATTCTCTAACTCACCGACATGGGTTGTGCCGCAGTGGTGAGACTGTTTCACCCTTAACCAAAGGTTTCGAGTTCGAGCCTTCGGTAGGAAGAAAATCTTGTGGGGAGCACCACCCCCGAATGGGCCCTGCAGAGCGCGATTCGAATTTAGTTGAAGCTTCAATGTGGACTCCGGAGACCGGGTGGGAAACCAAAAAAAAAAAAAAAAAATCTCTAACTCGTGAACTAGTTTTTAAAAATGAGTTGGGGATTAAAGTCCATTTTTTCATATGATATCAAAGTAAAATTGATTTATGTTACTAGCATATTTCTGATGGAGTTCGTTGAAAATATGTGTTTTTAATGTATAATTATATGGAGTATTATAATTTGACCCATATATTGTGGTTGTCAAACACTCCATAAGTCCGCTATTGCCTCAGTTATCACTTTAATGAACTATTTTTTTTTATGAGGAATAAAATCCAAGTTAAGATTCATTTTCTATACAAACCATTTTATAAGAATTTGAATTTTTAAAGTACAACAAATTGTTACTTCTAATACATTTAATGAACTAATTTTTTTTTATGAGGAATAAAATCCAAGTTAAGATTCATTTTCTGTACAAACCATTTTATAAGAATTTGAATTTTTAAAGTATAACAAATTGTTACTTATAATACATATAATGCATGTTAATACAATTTCAAAAGATTCAAGAATTTAATATTTCAATTCACTCTAAAAATTAAAGAATTGATCTTTATAATGCAAGACCCATTATTCTCTTCAGTATCAAAATCTTATTTTAATATATATTTGCCAGAATTGATTCTTTGTAGTACAAAGGGGGGGTTGAAGGATCACATGGGGGATTTTATCGAAGAAACCAAAAGTGAGTTAAGACTTGGGAAATGGTGGGACAACATTCAGGCTATTTGCCACATGAGATGTTACGCGGATGGAATTTTGAGGCTCGATTAATTTAAATTTATTTGTATTTAGAATTGAAGTTCTACTCCAAAAGGTGAAATGTTTATCAAAGACAATATTATTCTCCGACTCAAACTTTTAAATTTGAGATCTCTTTTACAGATGGAGAAATATTTTATAGAGTCAAACTCGTGATTTGAAGTTAATGAGTTTCTGCAACATACCCCTTTCAATGGAATGAGTGGCATGAGCGTAAAGAGTTCACACGTACCCCTTTCAATGAAAAATTACACTATTTTCTTATTTCTTTAAATGTCCTTACTTCTTCATATTTTGAACCGTCTTACCCACCGATCTCTTTTTTTATTTTTTGGTGGCGCAATGCATGCATGAGAAGTAGCGAGGGTAGTGGCGGATATTAAAAGCAATCCAAGTTTCCATAAAAAGTTTAGCTTAAGATTTGCGAAGTTTGTACTCTCCGTGTGGAAACCCAATGGCATTGGCATGGAGATCCAAAAGACACCAAAAATAGTTTGTTTGTTTTTTCATAAAACATAAATAATTTTTATCACATTTTTCATCATTGAGTTTAATGAAGTTTGAATAGTCGCAGATTCAATCATAAACTCATAGGTTAAAATGAAATATTTTGCGATCAAATCTATATATATATATATATATTTAAATTTAGGTATACATTTTAAAAATTAAATTTATCTGAANAATCATAAACTCATAGGTTAAAATGAAATATTTTGCGATCAAATCTATATATATATATATATATTTAAATTTAGGTATACATTTTAAATATTAAATTTATCTGAATTTTAAATAAAAAACACTCGAGAATAAAATAAAAATAAAGGAGTGATATATTATAGCGTGGGCCGTGGGTTGGACTTTGGACTTAGATGATGTTGAAATATGACGAGCAATTCAAACTTGATACATAGTTAAATTATGTTATGTGCATGATTCATGAATCTTCCCTAATAAGTACTTTCTCTATCTTTAATTACTTGTTCGCTTTTAAATTGACACACCTATTAAGAAAATAATTATTGACATAGTAAATTTACCATTTTACCTCTATTAATTATGAAATGGATGAATTAAAAACTTAAGATTTTCAAGAAGTTCTACATTGCAAAGTAATTAATTGAAAGTATAATAGGTAAAATAAAATTGTCCTTTCTTGATTTATCAAAGAACAAGTAATTAGAAATAACTAAAAAATGAAAAATGAACAAGTAATTAAGAACAGAGAGAATAATAACTAATAAGGAACCAATGTCCCATTTAATATGGGATACTTGATGGGTACTAAAAGACACAACTTAAATGTTACACACCCAAAAGAAAAAGAAAAAGTATTATTTATTGAACTTAATTAAGTCAAAAAGTATTTTTATAAATGTCAAATTCATGTGCATGTCGACTTGATCAACCAAAGCGTAGTGAACTATGTCACATCTACGTTACCTAAAGTTAAAACTAAGTTCATGCATAATCAGCAATGGATAATATTTTTAAAAATGAAATTATTATAGTTCATAAAGTAATAACTTATTGAGAGACAATTTGATTAATATTCGGAGTTAAATTAGATTAAATTAATTTAATATCAAAATTTAGATATCTAAATACTACATGAGAAACACTATAAGTTAAATATTTTTTTTCTTATATCACTATGATGAAATTAATAAATACATCTTAAAATATTGATTAAAATTTATATAGTTTGACTCTTAAGAAAATGTGAAAAATAATTTGGGAAGGAGGGAGTAGTTTCGGACAAATAATTAAGAAATATAGTTCACCTACTAGATCGGAATTAACTTCAATCCTTTTCCTCGCAAATTTCCACATTTTTTTCCTTTTCCTATTGGAGCACAATCAAGATTAAATAGAGCGATATAATCAATTATTCATATAGCTAATCTCAATTTGTTTAAGATTGAAGCGTTGTTACATATTTCGAGACTCTTAGCTCAACTGTTTGAGAGGTTTCTGATTTATTTCAACAAAAGTGACAAAAAAATTGTGGATTAATTTTTTTTAAAAAAAATTCTAATTCTTTTAGTTACTTTTACAACACTCATATAACTTAACCAATTTAGGAATTGACTAAAGTATTACTCAAGCAAGGCGTAAATCCTGGCTTAGAGAAAAGAAACTTTACTTTTTATTTATTTAACAGAAGTATGTATTATGGCACATAATCCTAACAAATAGCTTTTAGTTTTATTTTCGTGTTTTTTCTACACATCTTCAAATCTATATATATAAAATAATATAAAGGAGAAACATAGAAAATGTGATGTGGCACATCTCAATGACCTCCAATAAATCCCTCCATTCATACAGTATATATTTGTCTCTTCTTTTTTTTTTTGAGATTTTTTCTTTATTCTTTTCATTAAATATTTCAATTTATTAAATAAAAAAATCAATCATATTTACTATTCTAATTATATCTAATGAGTTACAAAAAAACTATCTATTTATATTCTCTACTTAAATAGCATGACTATTCAACTCCTTTCTAACTATTTTTCTCTCCTTTTTTTTGAGATTTTTTTCTTAATTATTTTCATTAAATATTTTCTTTATTAAAAAAAAAATTCAATCATATTTACTATTCTAATTGTATCCAACGAGTCACAAAAAAACCACCATCTATTCATATTCTCTACTTAAATAAAGGACTATTCAACTCCTTTCTAACTATTCTTATGAATTATCAAATCTATAAATAACAATCACCCATGGACATGTTGAATATTCATTTTTCATTTTCTCATTATTAGTGTAGTTTTTTTTTCTCTTTTTTATTTTTTTTGTTCTTCATATTTTCCATAAGAAATCATAGAAACGATAGTGACATGATATGTGCTTCACTTTGATGAAGATCAAAGATATATTCTTCAAAGATTCATTACAAAGAGATATTCACATTAGTTTAGTACATGTTCATCGAAATGAAGAAGGAAACTTAATTATGTTGAAAGATTCATCAAGAGAGATGATCATAGAAGTATAAAGTTTGAATGTTTCCAATATTTTAAAGATTCATTCATGTATTATTTTGATTTCAATATTCTAAATTTTTGTCATTGTTGAAAGGCATATTATTTATGGTACATTTCTCATAGCTATTGAATATTGTTGTGCTTAAAAATCTATATATAATATAAGCTAAATGTTAGAAAATTCAAGTTGCACCTCTCTATGGCCAATGATTTCTCATAGCTATTAGATATTGTTGTGCTTAAAAATTTATATATAATATAAGCTAGATGTTAGAAAAGTGAAGTTACACCTCTCTTTGACCAAGGGTTCTATTTAGTTTTTCTCCTCAATTTTTTTGACAATTTTTCATATTTTTCTACTTATTATTGTATAAAAAGTAAATATATCAGTTACTACTCCTTTATTTATTGTTATACTTAAATGTCTCAAAAATTATTTACACTCATTATTATTTTTTATTACAAAAAATTAAAAGTCTCAATATTTACTACGTCAATCATTCAAGATATTTGTCTCCTTTTTTATTGCATTTTTTCTCCTCTTCCAATTTTATTAAACACAATGAAGTAATACAAAAAAAAGGAGAAGTTGATTTACTTTCTTTCCTAATAAAACTTAGACATCCAAGAAATGTTGGATAGTTCATGAGTTTTTTTGTCTTTATTATTTTATTTTTCCTTCTTTTATTTATATTAAAAAATTTATCTCCATAACTTATACCTATTGAACTTTAAATTTAATTAATATTATTAACTCATTTTCTTTAAATTTTCATATTCATAACCCTCAATTATTTAATTTCAAAATTTAAGATACCTTATGATATTACTTTAATTTTGTCAATATATAAAATTCATATTTTTTATTTCATAAGATTCCTACTCAAGATTATTATTTTTATTTCATATTTGAAATAGTGATATTTTATATTATTATTGTAATATCAAATTTATACTTTAGTTTGACTCCATAAAAAGTTTCTTGGATGTGGATAGAAGGGGAGCCGGATAAAAACTCAAAAATATGTGTATTGATTATGTAACTTTTTTTCATCTTTGTTTTTGTGATTACAAACTTAACAAAAATATGTTATCTCTATAATTTTTTTAAATTTAGCTTCTTATAAATTTTTTAATTGTAGTAGATTACATTTTCACTTAGGCTCAAATTAGTTATTTGTAACTTTGTCAGAAATAGCTAACTACGCTAACAAACGTTCAAATTTTACTACTCATAGCTCAAAAGAAATGTATATTAAAAATTGAAATACACAGTTCTTTGGTGTTTCTTATGGTGAAAAACCATTTACATTTTCTTGAAATTTGTTCATTTAAAAAAACTACTTTAAAAGAATTACCAAGAGAATAATATAAGATATACATAAAAATTAGCAATAGAGGTTTATTTAGATGATGATGAAAAATAAGAGAAAAATATTTATTTAGACGATAATGAAAAATAAGAGAAAAAACAAGGAAAATGAAAGGATTAAGTATCGAAGAAGAAATTAAATTGAATACTTATCTCTTTTTCCTCCTATTTTAGTTTCATCATTTTTTTTCAAATAAAAAGAAGATTCATCAGATAGTAAATTTAACATTAGATAAAAATAAATAAAAAAATAAATCCTTAAATATGTTTATTTGAATTATATGTATTAACATCATAATATATGAATTTTTTCTTAATAAATTAGCCTTTTAATTTTGAAAAATATTTGATGATAAAAATGTAATTCACTTAAGCTTTAATCCTACAAAAATATTTTTGTATTTTGATTTTATCATTTTCTTATTTATATAATTAATTTTTTATTTCTTGTATCATAATTAATTTTTAAAATAAATTTACCAATTTTTTTATAACTGCGTGAAGCGCGGCCAAATTCCCTAATTGAAGCTATATATGCACACTTAAGACGTTTTAAAAAAAATTAAATTGTCAACTTTGATGAGTGGATGCATTTACATAAATAACTCAAAATATTTACAAAAATAGAAAAAAAAAATTCCTTGCGCCTAGTGGGAAAACCACTCAAGAATAACATTCTTGGAATTTTTTCCTTGATTTGTGAGATTTTTTTCGAATTTATCGTGTCTATCATTAATTAAATTTAGAGTTATATTTGATAGTCACTCTTGATATACAAATCATAATCTGGATAACTACTTAAACTATAACTACATTATGTAATTAATCAAATTTTAGGTAAGGAGCCTTATTATGTTTCTAATCTAAACTATTTATGAAATTTTCCATAATATATATATTGAAGAGAAAATTTCAGAAATAGAAAAGATAATAGATATAATATGGTTCTATAATTATAGTTTTGGTAATTGCGCTTCATAACTATAGCTCTATTTGCTATGGAGGCTGTCGTTTGTATATTTCGTTTACTCGTGTATATATTTAGCTTGCAAATATACAATCAGGGTAATTATATACAAATAGTTGCAGTTTGTATATATCGCTTGTCCTTGTATATTTCGTTTGCACGCTTGTATAATTCGCTTGCGAATATACAAACAGGTTAAGTATATACAAATCTTGTATTTATACATTTAGGAATTTTTCAAAACTTCGTTTGTATATTTTGCTTGTCAATATACAAACATGGTAATTTATTTTGAAATTTTCATAAATCATATACAAATAGCTAGGGTAAGTGTATACAAATTTTGGATTTATACAATCAAGAACCAAATTATACAAATTCTGAATTTATACAATTAGGAAACTAAATAGTGAAATTTCGTAAAACTATAGTCATGATTTAAAAATAATCGAAGCTATAAGTATATTACATAATATACTCTAGAGATTTGTCATTTCGCATATTTTTTTCTAGGAGATGGGCCTCCAAGTGTTGCAAGTCCATAATATCTCTTGTGGGCCGTGGATCTGCTTCTCATAACCCAATTAATTACTTTTGGGTTTGGATCAGAATACGGTTTTGGGACATACTTTTGTAAGATTTGCCTTGTGATTAGTGTGATTTGTGGGTCATTCACACAAGTATCCCTATCTTGGAGTAGTTTTTATTTTGAAAAAATTACCTAAATACACATCTTATTTTATCATAATCTCTAAAAAATTTTACTATTTAAATTTTTTTCAAAAATCCCCTCTCGGATACATCACTCTCCTCTCGCGGATACATTTTTGTCCTCCTCTCGAATACATCTCTCCCATCTCTGATACATTCCTCACCTATGTACCCGGAAGTCCAGTGATGTATTTGGATGTCCTATTCCCTCTTTGATACATTCCTCCCCTCTCATATACATCCCTCACCTATGTATCCGAATGTCCAGTGATATATCCGGAAGTCCAGTGATACATGTATCCGGAAGTCCAGTGATGTATCCGAAATTCATAAATTTTAAGTGATTTTTGTAATTTGAAAAAGAGTAGGAAAATAGTGTAATTAACTCTTAACACTATGAGGTTTATGTAAATTATACTTTTATTTTTCGTCTTTAAATTTGATGGTCTTTAATTTTTGTCACTCAACATTTTAAGTAAAAAATGTCACTGAATATACTTGCTCCAAAATAACAAAAGAATCTTGTTCCACTTCAACATAAGTTTATTTTTTTCGTATCATAATTTAACACAAGTTATGGCTTAAAATGCATAACTTGTACCGCTTAATTTCTACATTACTTATGCCGATAAAGGCAAAAGTTCAGCTTAGAGCCCACAAGTTATGACGACGTAGAAGGCACAATTTAGTTTCCATAGAACTTATATTGAGCAAGACAACATTTCAGTTTTAAAACCCACAAGTTATGTTGTAATAAGAATAACTTACTCCTCCAAAACTAACGCCGAGCGCAACGAAAGTTCTCTCAACTTATGTCGAATACATAACTTTTGCCGGATATCTTAAATCTTATAAAATTTAGGGGGAAGGACAAATATACCCCAAACTATCGAAAATGGTATATATATATCCTTCATTATACTATTGAGACACCAAAGTCCTTGCCGTCTAAAAAATGGAGCACTTGTATCCTTCACACTAATAGACGGACACGTATCCTAATCATGTGCATCATTATGCCCTAATGCGGCATAAATTCTTTAGAAATTAAAGTCATGCCAAAACATTACTTCAGAATATAATTATGATACGAAAATTCATATTTATAACACATATTTTTCTAATTATGACCCCAGTTTTGGTGGTGTGAGAGTTAATGACATGCAAGTGTTATCATTGTTAGGTCATTTATCTCTCTAGCAAGTAGCAACTTTTTTTTTTTTTTGCAAAGAAGTGGAGACTAACTTGAAATGTGGCAACCCCTATTTCAGAATAGAAACCAATCATTTTAGAACATAAAAATAAAATGTACCAAAATAAAAAGAAACTATAAGCCAACATTCGATTCCATTGAAAAAATAAGTGGGGATTGTTCCCCCAACAAACTATTTACGTGTTATAAATCAAATCACAAGAAAATATATAAATAAATATAAAAAGAGGAAGGAAGAAAGAATTGTAGTTGCAAGTGATTTTTCTTGTGGGTCCTATAAAGTAGCGTAGCGAGAAATTTCATAAAGGATGTCAGGATGTCCGAATTATAAGTAAATTTTTTTAAAAAAATGAATGAATGCAATATTAGTAATTGACTTTGTCGTAACTTATAAGGGTAACCAAATTCTAATATATAACTGTATCAAATAGCGCATATATATATATTATAATTTTCTGACAAAAATATCTCTACGAATAAAACTACATGTTTCAGACCACATAATTAGACAACATGTCGATATAAAAAGTGAAGTGAAATCAATGATCAGAGCGTAGTTTTGATGCAAATGTGGAATCGAATAAAAAGAGTAGTATAATAAGACTGGTCAAATTTATGTGATTGGACAACACAAATATAATATGCTTGGATAAGTTACTACTAATAAATTCCATTTTGAAGACGTAGCTTATTCCTATAATCGTCAAAAATCAAAATCATGCTATACCAATTCAAAAAAGAAAAAAATATCTCAATTTCTTCAAAAAGGATTTTTAATTTGCTTGTTTTGATTTAGTCATTTTCAATCCTTTCTTTTTCTTTTTGACGACTTTTTATTTCAAACTTTCACATTACAATGTTTAAAAACACAAGTTAAAGAACGTCCAAACAAAATATTCTAAATTTTTAATTTAATATTCTAAATTTTTTAAAAATATATTATTTTCTTAATTTCGTATCAAATAAAAAACGAAACAAATAATTAAAACAAAAAGAGTATCTTGTTTCAAGAAGTTTGTTGTCCCATACATCACGTTGAGAAAGACTATTTCATTAGCTCTACTTTTTTTGGTAATATGCTATGCTCTACGTTTTGAGTATTAATGATGGTGAAACCAAAAGAAAAAATAAATATCAAATCATAATGTAATATGAATTTAATTAGTTTAAAAAATTGTCATGTCAATAAAGATTTATATATAGTTTATTCCAAAAAAGGCAAATGGTATCAAACGGCAAAATATTTCCTCCACAAAAACTACATTAGGGCTGTGTTTGGTATGGAGGAAAACATTTTCCAAAAAATGTTTTTCAATTTTTTCATGTTTAATTGGGTAAAATATTTTGGAAAATGTTTTCCAAATCAACTCATTTTCCTCAAATTTAAGGAAAATGACTTCCCTTCAAAACTTAAGGAAAACATTTTTCAAAACTCCTTTCCAAGTTAAAATTACAATTTATTTTTGTTGAAAAAATCAATTTATTTTGTCCTTACCCTCAAACCAGCCCCCAACCACCCCGCCCCCTTAAAAAAAAATCATTTTTTTTACCCCACCTTCACCCCAGCCCCCTACCACCCCTCCCCCCAAAAAAATAATATTAAAAGCTGTTTTAAAAAGATATTTCTAATTTCAATTTTTTACTTTTTTACCCCCCCTACCCTTGCCCCCCCCTTCAAAAAAAAATTTAAGTTAGTTTTTTAAAAATATTTTCTACTTCAAATTTTTATTTTTTCACTCCTACCCTCGACTCTCCCCGCCCACCCCCCCACTCCTCAAATAAAAAAAAAATTCAACTTCAAAATTTTATTTTTCACCCCGATCCTCGACCCCACCCCCTCGGCTAGCCCCCCAACCCCAAAAAAAAGTTTGAGGTTGTTTTTAAAAAATATTTTCAATTTCAAAATTTCATTTTTTTCACCTCTACCCTCAACCCCCCCACTCACCCACCCCCTACCAGCCCCCTCACCCTCCAAAAAAGAATTTAAGTTTATTTTTAAAATATATTTTCAACTTCCAAATTTCATTTTTCACCCTACCCTTGACCCTGATTCGAGAAGAACGATTAGGCGCATATTCTATCCTTTCTACAATGCCTATAGACGAAGTGCTTCGTTTCAGATGAATTCTTCGCTGCAATCGCTTCGATCCACCCCCTCGGTGAAAAATCGGAGGAAAGAAAGCCCCGACCTGGTATTTTATTTTGACCGGCAGAAGCCGAACCAAACCTTAAGCAAAGAAGGGATGTGCCTTAGTTCAGTCTTGAGGATAGGATAATAGGGGCGTAGCACCGAATATGTAGGAGTAGTCTCACCCAGTAGATGGACAAGCCAGTAGTACCAATCAAGGAAGCCTTGAACTCTAGAGCTTTCTTTCCTGATGGGACTAAGAAAAAGAGACGAATATAGCTAAACAGCTGCAGTAGAAAGAACGAAAAGCCAAAAGTTCCCACCCCCAACCCCCCCTCCCACCCCACAAAAAAATTTTAAGTTTGTTTTTAAAAAATATTTTCAACTTCAAAATTTCATTTTTTTCACCCTTANCCCCCCCCCCCCCAACCCCCTACTAGCCCCCCAGCCCAAAAAAAAGTTTTAAGTTTATTTTTAAAAAATATTTTCAACTTCAAAGTTTTATTTTTTCACCCCTACCCTCGACCACCCCCCCATCCCCCACGCAAAAAAAACAAAATTTAAGTTGTTTTTAAAAAAATATTTTCAATTTCAAAAATTATTTTCTACTCTAGTAAAAATAAAAGATATTTCTCAAAAACATTTTTCATTTATAAATCAAACACTAAAAATCTTTTTCGGAAAATATTTTCTACTCACCAACCAAACATGAGAAAATAAGCGAAAAAATCTACTTGTTTTTCAGAAAAACATTTTCTAGGAAAACATTTTCCTTCGTACCAAACACACCCTAGGTGTAAAAGTTGTATGGGTTCCCATTTAGATAGCGTCTTGAAATCCATATGGATTTGGATCATAATATTGCTGTAGAAACAGATTACTCCAATTATTTTGGTTTCTTAGAATCTAAAATGAATGATTGTACGAAAATATTTTTAAAAAAGAGTAGACATTAGGAGCCAAGATTTTCAATAAGGGGTTCAAAATTTGAAGAAATAAACATACAAACTAGTTGAAAAGGTTCAACATCTACTATATATATCTAAAAATAATTTCAACCATATAATAATATTTTCCGCCGAAAAAAATCTGAATGAACCCCCTAACAATATGCTGACTCCACCATGTAGACAGTTGAACGGAATATATTGGGATACTATATATATCTAAAAATAATTTTAACCATATAATAATATTTTCCGCCAAAAAAAATCCGAATTAACCCCCTAACAATATGCTAACTCCACCATGTAGACAGTTGAATGGAATATATTGGGATATTATTGTTATGATAATGGACATTTCTATGTTTTAAAAGACTAGATTTAGTATGAAAACTTCGATTTGAATTTTTGATTTTTTTTATACTCAAGTAATCAATATAAGTAAGTCCGGCTAATTAATTTGTTTTGAAGTTTTTTTAAAGTGTGATTTTAGATTAATCGATTTAATTAGTTATTTTGGATTTTTGGTTTTGAGGTTATAAGTCAAGTTTTTTCTTCTTATAAAACTGACATATTAATAAAGACTAAAGTCTTCATGTCGAATTATCTTTAATAATTCCCCATTCCCACTACAAATATCCAGATAAAATATTTACAAACAATATTGTAAGCGGAAATTCCTAATCTATTTTTTTTAAGGGAAAAGGGTCTATATACCCCTCAACTTTACCATTTGGAGTTGATATGACTCTCGTTAAGAAAGTGGCTCATATATATCATTACCGTTATATAAACGGCTCACATATACCCTTACCGTTACAAAATAAGATCACATTTACCCTTCATTTAACGAAAGTGAAAAAATTAGTTTTAAATTTATATTTTTTACTTTTGATTTTTTTAAAAAATCATTTAGGGGTATATATGATTTTTCTAGCAAATTTCAAGTTATATTTTAATTTTTTTCGGACATAAATTATTTTTTGACTTCTTGATTATCATTATTTGAGTTCTTATTCTTATTTTATTTTTTCCTTTCATTCCTTAGTGTAAAGAAAAAAATTTAACCTATTTTTTTGTTGCTATATTATAATTTAAAAGATACATTGTAATTTAGTTTTTGTATTTGAAGAAAAAAATTGGGTCATCTATAATAAATTTTACAAAAATACTAAAGAAACTTAAATAAATTTGACCTATCAAAATAATAAATCTAAATTAGTCATTGAAACAAAAAAAAAAAAGTTAAAAACAAATGGTATATGTTTGAGGAGGATTAATATACCCATATGGGATTATATATTTTTTTTTAAAAATTAAACCAAAATTAAATTTTTCACTTCCGTTAGAGGAAAAGGGTATATGTGAGCCATTTGTATAACAATAGGTGTATATATAAGCCACTTTCATAACGAGAGTATATCAACTCTAAATGACAAAGTTGAGGGGTATATCAGACTCTTTTCCTTTTTTTATTCTCATAGATCATACATACTAATAATAGGTCCTTAAGGAGATCCAGTTTCACAACTCCTCGAACTACAGTAAAATAATAAGATCACACATAATAATCGACACCATTCCTTAGCCTAGTAGAACATATCAACTAATTTATTAGTAGGATATATTGAACTTAATATTGGATTATGTCATATATGAATGTATATTTTTAATTGATATGAATAAATACAAGATATCATTTTTTAAAAGAATTCAAACTCTCAAATTTGAAATCCAATCCAAAATTTCAAACATCAACTTTTTAGACTTCTAAAAATAATTTCAACGTACTACTATATTACTCAGAAACACTTATAACTTATTTACTTTTTTTAAAAGCTTGGTTAAATAGAATCTAATTTTGACTGAACAAAATATAATTCCCCGAACACCAATTTTTTGCTAATTCGATTTGGTTATTGTTAATTTGATTCGATTTTTGTTAGTTTAATTTTTTGTTATGGGCCTGCTTAATATTTAATATTAATAATTAATANTCATTTTTAAAAATAATTCAAACTCTCAAATTTGAAATCCAATCCAAAATTTCAAACATCAACTTTTTAGACTTCTAAAAATAATCAACGTACTACTATATTACTCAGAAACACTTATAACTTATTTACTTTTTTAAAAAGCTTAATACGAAAAATATATACCGAAAACCAAAATATCAAAATCGAAATCCTTTCAATTTTTTGATATTTATACCCCGCACTACAATTTTCCATTGTTTATTAGGATTAACATGTGTGACGTGATGTGTAAAAGTAAGAATTAACATGATTGTCATTCGTAAATTCTATTTAGCAATCATTACTTTCTCCATTTTAATTTATATATCTTAATTACACCGAACACTTGAAGGTAATTTCACTAACTCGGTAGTTCTTACTAAATATTTATAAGTCAGCCCTTTGAATCTTGTAATTTTAATCATGTTATACATTATGCTACTATTAAATATAGCAAGTACTTCTTTTTAGAACAGCATGAAAAAGATATATAACAAATAAAATAAACCGAAGAATTTATTACCCCCTTCCCCCTCCTATTTTTTTTTATGAATTTTGACTAACATTTTAAGAGAATTCGAAGCTAAAAGGACAACTTTTTTCTTTCAAAAAACAAAAGGGCAAATCAAAAATCTTTTTAACCAAAACGGCAATATCGACAAAAATTGACGTCGTTCGTTAAAAAGAAATAAAAAATCACTGCATTTGCTGCATTTTGATCAAATTTTTTTATTTTTTTAAAGTTAAATTGATGATATAGGTCAAATCAATTATTCATTATAGTATAATTATAATTTAAAGGGAAAAAAGATAAATATACCCCTAACTATCGTAAATGCTATGCAGATACCCTCCGTCATACTTTTGGGACATTGGTGCCCCTGTCATCCGAAAACTAGAACATATATGCCTTCACTTTAATGGAAGACTAAGTAAGGACACGTGACACAATCTTATCCGTTAAAAAAATAAAAAAAAAATAAAAAATTTAGAAAACCGACTACAAGTAGTCGATTTTTATGTAAAATAAAGAGGAAAAACCAAATTCCGACCTCTGAAAGTCAGAATTTTTCCTGGAAAAATGAATTACAATAAAAACCGACCTCTTAATGTCGGTATTAAACAAATAAATAAATAACAATGTTTTATTTTTTCTCAATTAAATATAAAAAAACAAAATTGAGAAATATTTTAGGTTTTATATAAAATAAAAAACAAAAAAATTATAATACCGACTTCCGAATGTCGGTAAAATTAGATAGTATGTAAAAATAAATTAATATAAAATACCGACCACATGAGGTCGGTATTTTTATTTCATCTAATTACTATTAATTAAAGCAACATCCGGAGGTCGATATTTTTATTTCATCTAATTACTTTTAATTAAAGCGACATCCGTAGGTCGATTTGTTTAAAATGTTCCTATTAATCATAATTTTGCTAGCATAAAACTAAATTTTCATTTTACACCTATAATTAATTGTTTAAAAAAGTGTAACAATTTTGTATACTTTTATAAATAAAAAGTTAGATCAATAATCCATATTTAGAGTATGAAATTACGTTGCTATGAAAACCAACAACAAGTAGTCGATTTTTATGCAAAATAAAGCGAAAAAATCAAATTCCAACCTCAGGAGGTCGGAGTTTTTCCCAGAAAAACGACTTACAATAAAAACCGACCTCTTGATGTCGGTATAATTTTCTCAATTAAATATAAAAAACAAAAAAAAATATAATACCGACTTTCGAAAGTCGGTAAAATGAAATAGTATGTAATAAATTAATATTTTCAATTAACTTTAAATAAATGTCCTCTGAATGACGATTTTATACAAGTTAAAAAATAATTTAATATAGAATACAGACCTCCCGATGTCAATATTATTTTAATTAACATGATTACTTTTATTTATCTTAAAATTTAATGTGACACCGACTTCATGAGGTCGGTATTTTTTATTAAATCTAATTACTTTTAATAAAAGTGACATCCGGAGGTCGATTTGTTTAAAATATTCCTATTAATCATAATTTTGCTATTGTGCATAATACTAAAATTTCATTTTACACCTACAATTATTTTTTCAAAAAGTGTAACAATTTTGTATACTTTTATAAATAAAATGTTAAAATTCATGAAATAAATAAATAAATATTTATAATCCATATTTAGAGTATGAAACTACGTTGATATGAATTAGGAGATAATTATACTTATATTTCTAGAGTAATGTACAAATTATTTCAGTCTGTCGTCTAATCATGAACTTAATATCTCATGTCATGATGTAGAGGTGAAGAGCTAATATAAATCCATTTGAGTATGAAATGTGAGATAGTATTATTATTGTATACGTTTGATCTTGAATGGATGTCAAGTGTAGTGATCACCTCCTAATTATGATGACACGTAAAGGATACTTCATCGGAGTATGAAATACGTTGATTAATTATATACTCCTCGAGTAGTTTAACAAATCAAGTCTTATATACTAGTGGTTTAGATATGAAATACATTATCAATTAAAGAAATACCGATGATCAATTCAAGGAGATTTATATATTAAATTTGATATTGATAAACTTTTGTTGATCAATAAAATTAAATATATAATTAGGAGTTATATAATTTAAATTTATAAAATTAACTTAATCGATAAATTAAATTTATTAAATTAAACTTATGAGTAGTTAAATTTTATATATATATATATCTGTGTGTGTGTGTGTGTGTAATTTTAATTAATAAAATCAACCCCAAGAGGTGAGTTTATATTAAAATAACGGTATATTTAAATTATTATTTTATTTAAATAATATCGACTTCACGATGTCGATATTTATTAAATATTTTTAAATATAGATAATTATTTTAAAAAATACCGACATCCCGTGGTCAGTAAATTAAACAATTCTCTTAAAAAAAAGAATGATAATATCAAGTCTCACTCCTAAGTCAAGTCTCACTCCCCACCCCTGACCCACCCCCATCCCCACCCATCCCCGATCGGCGCCACGCCACCATCGCAACAGTAGAGGCAGGCCGCGCGCAGCAGCAGAGGTAGGTCGCACCAGCAGCAGGAGGTCGCGCCGCCTCCATATCAACTTTCTCAGTTCGCTCCACCATCCCCGACCTTCTTACTCAAGGTGAATTTTTAGAACCTCCATAACATATCACTTTTGTTGCCATTTAGTTAAAGTATCTCAAAATTAGAGTACTAATATACTTAGTTCAATTTATATTTCACCATCTAAGGTTCCTATGTTTGTCCAAAATTTGCTTGCGCTATTATTAGTCTTAATGTTAGCCGAACACACACACACATATCGAACCAGCAACACTCACCAAGTAAACAAATTTTTACTCCAAGAAATTTAGGGGTGAAGGTAGAATTTAATAAGTTTGATAGCTTATAGTGAACTACTTAGATGATAAGATGAAAAGGGGTTGATTGAATGGTCAATGGAGAGCTTCATAAAGAATATGCAGCAAACCTCGTACACCTTTTAAATAATACGATAAAAGTCTAGTAGAGAACCTGCAAGAAAGTAAAGTTTCAATGAGCTGATTAACATATGTTTCTTTTCGTGCTAGGCAACTGAAGAAGCTCAACATCTAAAAAAGTTGATACAAGACTATACTGTTTCTTTCATCAAAGTAGGAGATAAGGTTTGGTGTTTCTAAATTTCTAAAGTTCAAGTACAATTGTTTTCTATAATGTGTTTGTGTCCATATAGTACAATTATTTTGTGATAATTTTTTTGTGTCCATCTAGCGTTTGTTAAGCATAAGTACTAACACTAGTTGATCCTATTGATGACAAAATTGATTTTCTTGCAATATCGATTTGTGTCCATCTACTGTTGATATTAAGCTTTAATTTAGGAATAATGTTTTGTTAAGCATAAGCACCAACACTAGTTGATCCTATTAATGACAAAATTGATTTTCTTGCAAGATCGATTTGTGTCTATCTAGTGTTGACACTTAGCTTTAAATTTAGAAATAATATATTTGTTAAGCATAAGCACAAATACTAGTTGATCCTATTGATTACAAAATTGATTTTCTTCCAAGTTCGATTTATGTCCATCTAGTGTAGATATTAAGCTTTAATTTAGGAATAATGTGTTTGTTAAGCATAAGTACCAACACTAGTTGATCCTATTGATGACAAAATTGATTTTCTTGCAAGATCAATTTGTGTCCATCTAGTGTTGACACTTATCTTTAAATTTAGAAATAATATATTTGCTAAGCATAAGTACCAACACTAGTTGATCCTATTGATGACAAAATATTACACTTAGCTCAATTAATGACAAGTAGCTCATGAGTCATGGCAAAGAATTCTTAGAATTGCAAAGTTCGATACATAGAAAAGAGTTCAATCTCACAAGTTTCAATGTAAGCCTCTTACATTGATTTTTAAGTAATGTAGGTAGATATTCTGAAACATGTGAACACATTTATTGATCATTGAATTTGTAGAAACTGAGTGATGTGACTGGAAATGGAGAAAAAAAGTTTAGGGACAATATTACCACTTCTCTGAAATATAACTTGTAAATTGAACAACATTGCAACAGTTTTCAAAAGCAATTCCAAAAGCCAAAAAAGTTAAACATAAGCTAAAGTGAAATGCCCTAGGTGAAAGATAAATAATAATTTGTATGTTTAGTTGGTGGATTTTTAGCTATTCATATTTGAGTATATTTTATATTTTAGTAGTTTTAACGTTTGTTAGACATGGTGAAAAACTACTTGGATTAAGCCTTATGTTATGATAACTTTGTTTGATATATTTGTTCGACATTGTGACATTATTTTGTACTACTTTGTTTTAATCTTTATATTTAATTGATATAGATGGTAGATAAAGACAAGGGTAAATCCAAAAAATATGCTAATCCAAAAAAAAAAATTTAAGGCCAATGTTATGAGAGACCCACTGGGGTCGTGATATCTGATGAGCCCTCTCGAGTTAATATTTCAAAATGAGCCTCAGTTTCAACTACTCACTCGGCACACCAGTCACATAATGCCTCTACTCATGTGGCTCCACAATCTGGTTATACTATATCTACACCCACTGTGGTACCTAGTTCGGGTTACCAAACATTGCAGGGTTATTCACATTTTGGTCGTGAGTCTACCATACCATCAGCTAGTGCTAGTCAGTGCAATAGTTTGAATACTAATAGTGGATCAATTGGACTTTACAATCTTCATCTTGAATCCAATGGCTTAGAGCCTAATACTCCCACCACCCAGCACTCAGATACACATGGTCCTCAGCCAGGCGACAGAGACAATTTTTGGAGACTCGTCATTGAGCCATGAGGATACAAGTATGATTTAATTATGTTTCATCTTTCATTTATCTATTTATATTTTAATTGATTGATTATTTTTTGTTTACTCTACTTTGTGAATGAACTCGTATTTCAGCTTATGTACGGATGTGGGTATGGCAAAAATTATTTTAAAGTGCATCGAATCTCACGATAATGGTGTGTACCTGAATTGGAGTTCGATTCCACTTAACACCCAAGGGAAGATGTTCAAAGAATTTAAGGTAAGAATGTATATCAATTAAATTCACATCATATACATTTAAATTTGCTATTCATTTGAACAATAAATATTTAGTTATTTTTTATTACAGAAATATTATGTATGGGCTCCCGAACATGAGAAAGACGTTCAAGTGAACTTCAAGCTTAAAGCTTCAAAGTTGCTTTCTAGCACATTTTGTGACTGTCGGAGAGAAAACAGAATTCCTAAGTTTATGTTACCGGATCGATAGGCTCTGTTACTGGAATATTGGAGTACTAATGAAAAATTTAAAAAGAGGAGTGAGATTGAAAAGATGGCTCGCGCATCAGAAAAGGGAGGCTTTTTGCACACTGGTGGAGCTATTAACCAGGTTACTAGGAAGGAAAGAATTGTATACTTTCTTAATTTAGTAAAATAATTTTTTTCTTTTTTGATAAGTAGTTTTTGGAGATTAATGAGATCAAATTCTATATATGTTATTGGCAGGAAAAACAGTTAGGTAGGCCGGTAGCTGTAGAAGAGATGTTAAGGTTACTCACGTCAAGAAGAGTACGAACCCCCACAGAAGAAGAAAGATAGATTGAGCCACGTGCTCAAGAGATATATGTAAGAACTCCATTCAAACTAATCTTTTTTTCTTTTCCTTGTATATATTACATTCTTATTCATAAAGTTTTTTGTTTAAATTACAGGATAGGTATATACGAATATCTCAGGAATATCGTAGTACTCTACCTCTTGAGAGTCTGGACAGACCATTTACACAAGAAAAAAATGAGAATCTTTGAAAACAGAGTGCTGGTGAACCGATTAGAGGTTCAGTATACGACTATCCAGAAAAGGCGTATCAGAAGAAGAATTCTTGGTATTGTGGTTCATCATCCCTAAGCTTTGATGGCGGGGATAGAGAGACAATATCTGCAATGAAGAGTAAGATAACTTATCTCAATGTCGAGCTTGCTGTTGTAGCCGAAAGAGAGAANAACAAGAGGTATGCAACGCTTCAAGCCCAACTAGCTTTTCTTTTAGAATCAGAAAATATTCTTCCTTCATGTCCGGCCAGCAGTGATGCATCTGATCAGGAGGTTGATGAGAATGATAAGTCTGATAAGGAGAGTGAGGGTGATGAGAATGATAAGTCTGATAATGAGAGTGAGGGTGATGAGGAGTAGTTGTATCTATTTGACATTTTAGACTTCTATATTTTTGGAATTGTTTGATCGTATTTTAGTTTATTTTGAAGTTGGATGAAGTTTATTTTGAAATAGTTTAATGTATATATTGAAAAAATTTTGTGTTGTTTTGTTTGGATGGGGTGTATTTGGAATTCTTTGGGTTGTTTTGGTATAAATATACAGGTGGGCAACTAAAATTACAGCAATTTGCTGCCAGTTTTGTAGCAGAAAACCGACCTCAGTAGGTCAAAATCTCAAAAATAAAAAATAAAAATACCGACCTCTGGAGGTCAAAATTTCAAAAATAAAAAATAAAAATACCGACCTCCGAAGGTCAGAATTACAAAACTATAAAATAAAAATACCGATCTCCGGAGGTCAGAACAAAAATACAAATACCGACTTTCAGAGGTCAGAATCTCAAAAATAAAAAAATAAGAATACCGACCTCTGGAGGTCAGAATCTCAAAAATGAAAAATAAAAATACCAACCTTCAGAGGTCGAAATTTAAAAAATATTAAAAATAAAAAAATAAAAAAATTAGCAAATACTGACATCCGGATGTCGGTATTCCAAAATATGAGAAATAAATATTTTGACCTCAGGAAGTCGAAAATAATAAAAATAAAAAATAAACAAATATATAAGTAAAAGTGACCTCAGGAAGTCGGAAAATAAAATAATGAATTTTCTGACTTAAAATAAAAACTAACCTCGAGAGGTTAGTAAATACCGACCTCCAGAGGTCGGTATTTGAATAGCGACCAAGCTTTTTCCGACCTAAGCTGGGATGTCGATTTTAGGTCGGTATTTCACTGTTTTTTAGTAGTGTCGATAGATAAGATTTTGAAACATGTATGTCCGTTAGTATAAAGTGTATGTATGCTTTAGTTTTTGGACGGCAGGGACACCAATGTCCCAAAAGTATGACGGATAATATCTACATATCATTTATGATAGTTCGGGGATATATTTATCCTTTTTCCCTAATATAAATGCAGTGCTTACAGATTTATTTTAATTTTTAATTTATAAAATACTAAACTATTTTTTACTTTTTAACTCACTTGAATGGCAGCGATTAAACTTCATTTTTTTTATTAAAACGCTCCATTTATTTTTCTGGTATTCAAGCAGATTGGAATATGTATTATCATAATAATGGTTAATCACTGCCAAGGCAGCGATTTATGTAAAAAAAAAATTAATCCCTTAAAAAAAATCGCGAGAAAATGGCCAAAAGAGCCCCCAACCCATAGTCGGATTTCCAACTACACACTCATACTTTACCGGAGTCCTATTACCCCCTTGGACTATTTTAAAGTGTAGTTATTTGCTCCCTAAATGCTGATGTGGCAAAAAAGGTGTAGTTCACTCTCTTTGGGAGAGTGAGAGATAATTAGATGATTAAAATATTAACTTTATAAATATTTAATTTATTTCATATTAATATTCTATTTATAAAAAAAAAATAAAAAATTATATTCCTTTTATTTCTTTTACCTTCTTTATCTTTTCCCTTCAATGTTTATAAGATCCATAGACACCGGCGGGCTCACCTCGACCACCAGGGTTGTTGACATATTCACTTTCATTTCCAATTTCACCTCCGCTACCACCGTCGCTGTAAATCCGATGAAATCGTATATCTCCGGCGAACTAACAATCACTTCCGGTTGAATTTTAACAGACGACTTTAGCACTGTTGTAACAGAGGAATCTCAATTTTTAAGTAAATGTTGCCTAATCGATTCGAGAAGTTCAAAATCATTCATAAATTCGTTGTTCATCAACTTTTCATCACTAAGCCAATTCATATCTTCAAATCACATACTTTTCATCATATCTCCACTTTTTATCACTTTGAAAATTTATTGGTAGGTCAAAATCAAAATCAAAATTGAAAGTTATAAGAATCGAACTTTAGACTAGTCATTAATGGAGGAGTTCACTAAGTAATATATTCAATTAATGGAGAAGAATTCATCATTGGGTGACAGACCCTTTAATGAAAAAGACCCATTTATTGAAATTGTTGTTAACATTAATTAGTGATAAAGTTTTTCGTCTATCTCTAGCTTTAGAGAACAAGATTGAAGATGCGGTAGTCATGGCATCCTCGTCGTCAAATCTGCAGAAGCTTCAAAGAAAAAGAAATGGAAGAATGGAAAAGAAAGAGAAAAGGAGAAGATGAAAATATATATATAAAAAAGTAAAATATAAAAGAATAATTAATTTTTTTTTATATAAAAAAAGGGTAATATTACGTGGCATCGCGTGTTGATTACTACCTAATACGAATCTGGGCGTGAGTTTGTAGGGGGCTAAATATTTCACTTTTAAAAGGTTCAAGGGGGTGATAAAACTCCAGTAAAAAATAAGTGTGTAGTTGAGAATTCAGTAATAGCNGGGGGGGGGGGGGGGGGGCTTTTGGCCATTTTCTCAAAAAATCGCTGCTATATAACAACGATTTTACTTTTAATTTTTTTTATATATAAAAACGTTGCTATAGCAGTGATTTTAAAGAGAGAATTTTTTTTAATGAGAAAACCGCTATTTTTTTTAATGGAGTCAATTTTTGTTAGAAGAAAATCGACTCCGTTAGGAGCGATTTTGCCATTTTGGTTAAAAAAAAATTGATATACCATTTTTATTTTTTGAAGCAAAAAAATTACCCTTTTAACTTCGAACTCCATTTTAAGATGTATTTTTTTTATCATGAACGAAGTTACAATTTATACTTCATACTTTTTGATATAGTTTTTGAATATCTAAAATTTAACTTTGAAAATTAATCAAATTAACTCTCAAAAAGCACCATAAGAACGAAAGGGTATTTGTTGCACGCAGTGGCGGACCTAGGATTTTCGTTCAGGGGGTTCGAAAAATAAAAATATAAACGTGTTTATATGAGCCAACAAAACAAAATTTCAAAAAAGTAATAATATTTAGTTTTAGTGGCGGACCCTTGAATTTTTTTGGGTTTAAAACCACACTTTTAGCATGTTCTAAAAAAAAAAAAAAAACTAAAAAAAACGTTAAAATGGAACTGAAACCTTAAAAAAAAAAAAAACTGAAACTGAAAAATAAAAAAATAAAATGCTAATGCAGGAATTCGAACCCTTGACATGAAGCTTAATTTTCAAGGAACTTGCCGCTGGGCCATCAATCTGTCCTTGTCATTAAGGGGGTTAAAATATATATATCCACATAAATACAGAAAATTACCTTATATATACAATATAATTTTTTGTCGAGGGGGTTCGGGTGAACCCCCGTAACCAACGTGGGTCCGCCCCTGGTTGCACTTGCACGGTCCATATCCCAACACGACTTACGTACGTACATAGTTACATTAAAATTAAAATTAAAAATGAATCAGATTCTTATGTATCCATTGTTTTTCTATAATCTATACTGGAACATTTCATTATAATAATATATCCAAATCAGACCGCCATTCCATATATCTACTAGAACATCAACTTTCTTTATTTTTATCGTGAATCAATCTAAAGATGACCAAACGTACAGACACATAACCAACTTTTATCATATTCCAATATTCTTGACCCACACTAAATTAAAGCTATAAATATCCTAGGCCATAACTAGTCTGAATCAACAACATATATAGTCCCCACAGTTGGATCAAAAGATGATTAATGAATTAAGCTGAGGGGTTTTGACTAGTATTTATCACTGCTGTGAAAAATGTTCTGGTTGGATGGAGAAAGGCATGTGCTCATAGAATTCTTCTCTTCTTCTTTCCAAAAATTTTCACTAAAGGGGTTCGAACAATAAAAATTTTATACCTAAAATTTGAGTGAGAACCCTTGCCCCTCCTAGGTCCGCCACTGGCTCCATTAAAATGTCAACAATTCTTTATCATATATAAAAAAAAAAAAAAAAAAAAAGGGGAGGTTGGGGGGGAGGGGGGGATTTTTGACAATTAGTTTATGATGGGAGTTCAGATATTTATCTCAACAAAATGTGTCTATATTCATCCATCTGAACACTAGGACCATATCTAGGACAGGCAATGAGGCCAAGATAACTATTTATACTTGCTATTTAGCAGATTACTTTATTACCCTTTCTTTAATGAATATAATCAAACACAACGAAGGTTATTTTAAACTTTACAAAGTAGGAATTAATATCACAATTTTACCAGGTATAAAGAACGATATATAAAGTAGTTTATATCTTTTTGATAATTTATTCATGCATTTTTAGTCATAAGTGGATTAGTCATTCTATATGTTGGTGGTATTAAATAATATATTAATTGGTATATATTGAGTTATATGAGGATTAAATTACAAATCAAATATCAAACAAAATTATATACTATTGACTATTTTTCTTATACATCATAATAAGTGACCCCATATAGTATGATTGTGGAGAATACACTTGTACCATCCCCAATAATAATGTATGCGACATATCTCCAACAAAGGGTAGACCGACGAAAATAATTAATTAATCAAGGTGAAATATTGACGGTATAAATATATGACACTTGGGTCTAACTCAACCCCAAAAACTAGCTCATGCAGAAAAGCTTATCCAAATCCATATAAGGAGACCAATTTTCCTTCCCCTACCAATGTGAGCTTCTTAACTAATATTCTTTTGAAAAAGGATACTTATGATACCTTGAACAATACTTGCATCAAAATATAGAGAGAAAAAATATGTGTTATATGACGAAACAAAAAAAATTCATATGCTACACACACTTTTTACGAACTCTATAATTTTGTACTCAACAAACTAATTTGTTTGATCGATCTGTTGGGACAAAGAAAACAACTTATGAGAATTGTTTGCAACTATCCAGACATATACTTGTCCGGAGAAACTTGTGAGTTTTGACCAAAAAATATTTTCAATAAACAGATTTTGAAAATTTAATTAGACAAGTTATTATAATGACTGCGGAAATGATTTTAACTTAAATTTTACAACCATCAATATGCCATAATATTTGTGATTTATAAAACTTTTGAAACTAGTTATCTTAAAAATATCATAACAGTTACGTGATTATAAGAACTTATTATTAAAAGCAATATTAAAAATTTATCCTATTTTATTTTCCAAATTTAAAAAGAAATTATTCCTTATTAAATCAACTTAAACGAAAATAAGTTCTCATGTAATTGACTCCGCAGGAAAATGAGGAAACGAATCTTATGTATTCAGACTTCACTACATTGGAAATCATTCTAGAAAATATTTTTCAATTTTTTCCTATGTTCGACCGATCAAAATTTTAGAAAACTATTTTCTCAAAGGAAAATAAAGCAAGTTCCTCACAAAACAGAAAAATAACGTCTCTAGCCAAGTGGAAAAAAAAAAGTTAAAATGACATTCCATTGATTCTACCCTTCCCACTCTATCTTCACCCACACTCCACTAGCCCCATCCCACCACCCCGCACCTTCTACACCGACTTCTATCTCTCATAGTATTTTATCCCAAAAAAAAAAAAAAAAACAAGTAAGAAATCATTCATATTTTTAAAAAATATTTGCCAAGAAAATATTTTCCACTATTTTTTTAAAAAAAAATATTATACACGCCCTTAATTGTTCTTGTTTCTTCTGGAATTTTTTTTCTTAGACTGTGTTGCTTTTTTCACTTTTTTTTTTTTTAAAAAAATAATTGGATGTGAATCAGTCGGTAAATATGCCTGGTTTCAAAATAAGATAATTTGATAACCCGTTGTTAATCCGCCCTAATTCACTGTAATTCCTGACGGATTTTTGTAAGGTTTTTAGTAAGCACTATGTGAGGAAATCAAATTCTTATCAAAAAAATTCAACTAAGCCACCAAGAAAGAAACAGAATTTAGGGTTATTCAGTGACGGTGCATTTACCGTGAAAAACATCTTTATAATAGGAGAGAGTACAAGTGACAGGTACTGGCAGGGGTACCCACGCACCCACCCACCCTAAATAAATCACTATTACTCTTTATTTGGTCTCATATTTTCTTTCTATAAATAGGCCCCTCCACAAATTATACTTATAAAATAATCTCCTCAGCTAAAATTAAAACCTGCCCTACCACTTGCCCTCTTTCTGCATTAAACACCAACCACTCTTTCTTCTTCACTTCCAAATTTTTGCTGTATTAACTAACATTGTTTATAGGGTTATTGAATGTGTGAAACGGCGGAGGAGGAGAAAGAAGAGGGAAAAATGGGGTGGGTGATATTGTTGACAGAAGATAGAGAGCACATATGATGAAATGCTACTGCTGCTAAATCTGTCTGGAGAGTCCAACAATAAAAGCATTTCACTTCATTTGTGCTCTCTATGCTTCCGTCATCCCTTTCACCCACTTTTCCTTCTATTTTTCTCTTCCTCTCCCTAAATCTATACAAATAACTTGTTCAATTTTACGTTTTCTTATTGGGGAAATTTCTATAAAAGGAAAAGTGGGGGTACCTACCATCATTCACCCATAATTATCCTCTCTCTTATTTTTTTCTTTTGTTGTGCAGGTTTTGTCACAAGGAACGAACATCTGTACACTGTATTATTTTATGTATTCGCTCTGATTATGGCCAACCATTCTATTGGATGAGTTACTGCTCTCTAATCTGCTCAACTTCCATTGACAAATTATCGGTTTGAACATACTTTTGAATTTCTATTTCTATATATGCTTAACTTAGCTTAATTAATGTTATAAATCTTAATTTTGTGCCTTTGCAGCTATACTTGAAACACATAATTTGGATCTCTCTCGACCTCTACAATTACATGTAATCTCTCCTCCTCTCTCTCTTCATTTTCTGAACTTACTACTTTCTATGATGAACATACATAAATTTATGTATAAAAATTACAAATAAAATAACAACTAGCAAGTCTGAATTCATAATACTAAAAAAATCTTTAAGGTTGAACTCATAGAACTTAAATTCGAGATTTGCATATTTATATTAGCTCATGTAATTGAAGTACAAGAACAATCACCGTATACATTTATTAATCTGATAATCCATTGGAAGTATATGGGTTTAGGCTAACAGTTAACATAAAAAGAGGCTTAATTATAAGCATGAAAATCATCTTAATTGTCTTTTTCCTAATGAATTAGTTGGATCTATGGTTCTGAACTCCCAATTTCGGTGTCTTACTTTCCTTTTTGATTTGTCCCCAAAAGAGTCTCTTTTTAACTTCAAATAAGTTTTTCAATTCCATCCAACAATAATGATCACAAGATTTAAAAGACTACACATACACAAATCTTTGACCACAAAATTAAAAAAACTCCATTAATTTCTTAAATTCAATGTTCTTCTAGTATATATGTCTTAAATTAGAACTAGAATAGTTCGACCAATAAGCAAAATACTTCTCATCAAAAGTTGGCTATGATAGAATTTTAGGGCCGCCAAAATTTGACCACTAGGAGGAATATATGGAAGAACCATATTAGATTATTAGGCTTTAACAAAACTTAAGAGATAAGATGGTACCTTGTGTATTCTGGAGAAACTGGAGGAATCAACATCCAAGAATGATTGGACTAATTAGGTACTTCATTTGTTCTTCTCATATTATCAAGAAGAATCTTCCATTTATGTTGTCATTGCAATATATAGTTTGTTCCTGTTGAAAGTAGTGATCCAGTGTTCACTCGATCATCATGGTCCACAATCGAGTCAATCCTTCAAAATGTAGCAAATTGAATTTTAGTATATACATTATATAAAAGATATGTTTATCAAAAACAACCTCGATCTCTTAAGATCTATGTACATCATAACCTCCCCAGACTTCACTCGTAAGATTATACTACACTTAATAAAATGGGAAGCACATTACATTATGAAATGCCATGAAAAAAAAACCATGTGTGTTATTGTTGCTCATACTAGGAATGATTTTCACTCCTAACAATCATAAATTTGAAATTTGTACTTCATAATGATCATAAGTATCTAACATTAGTTCGTGGGAAGATTCCCTACCTAGATGTTTTATGCAGTAAGATGTATGTAGGGATCGTTTGGTAATAAGTGAAAGAAAAATTATTTTGAGGATAAAATTTAGTAATGATTATTTTAATTCATGTTTGGGAATTTTTCATTCTGGTGTGAGCAATTTTTTTATCCGCATTCTATATGGAATAACAATTCTGAAATTACTAATCTCGACATGTTTATCCTTTTTCCAAAATCCTTCTCTCAAGATCTCAGTCTTTTAAGAAAAACAATGTTAAATATTTCCAAAATCCTTCTCTCAAGATCTCAATCTTTTAAGAAAAACAATGTTAAATAAAAGGAGAAGGGGTCAAATTTGCTCCTTAACAATTTTTTTGATGACAAGGGAAACCCGCAACTGCTATTCTCTGGGTGCACACAAGGTAAAATTGGGGTCAAATATGTCTTTGCTATTAGTACTAAAATGGGTGACATTTGTCAGATTAGCATCCGGTGATAGCACATCTCCCGTAATTAAGGATTAATTCTCTTTATTAGACAAATTTATACTTTCTGTTAAGATATGACATCTGGGCCTAACTCAACCCCAAAAGCTAGCTCATGAGAGGAGGTTTGTCCAAGTCCATATAAAGAGACTAAATTCTCATCCCTCTATAGATGTGGGACATGCATCTTAACACTCCCCCGCACGCCCAAATCTCAATTGGAGCGTGAACACTTCTAAATGGAGGGCCATCATCGGTGAACAACAAATTGGGAAGGGCCTACTCTGATACCATGATGAAATTCCTTCAATCTTAACAATGGAGTAATTGGAGAACTAAGAACATACAAACGAGAGGGAGAAAATATCTTCTTTCTATTATCTGAAAAAATTGAATTCCATTACAATGAATTGGATATATATTTATAGAGAAAAATCAAAAGCTAATATTTACAACTCATTAATCTGCATTAATTTATCTTAACAGTATAACTAACTCCTAACTAATTTGCTGACTCCTTGACTAACTATTCTATTCTTCAACACTTTCACATAATTTGAAGGCAATTTGACCCTTCTCTCTATTTTTGAATTTTAAACTTTTCTTATTCCTCTTTTTTTATTTTTCACATCACTACCTCTGTCGCAATCACTCTCCACCTTAACAACATTTTCGGCTAAAACCATATCTGCTACTCTGATATTAGCTATTCGAGTCAAATCATACAATTGAAAGCCAATTGCTACTTTCTTGCCTTGGGACATGCACACTCCTTCATGTGAAATATTCATCTTCATAGAGCCGCCAATCACTCTTTCTTCCTTGGACTCCTATACCGTTATATATTTGCATTGAAATAGTGTTTTACATTGCATGTGCAAGTTATTTAGCACATTTTCCTCCTTGTGGTGAGGGTGGGGGTGGGGGTGGAGGGGACAGAGAGGAAGAAAACGGGAAGTGATGGTGACAATGGTGGTAGGGAGAGAAGAGGAGGAAGAAATGGCGTTTGGTGATAGAGGTAGTGATGGGAAAGAGAGAAGAGGAACCAAAAAAAAAAAATTAGGGAGAGGGTCGGATTTGACCTGAACTATATATGTGAAATGTTTAAACTTGCTTCTCATCAGCTATACGAAAGGTTCAAATTTGCTCTCCACTTTAAAAAAATTAATCCTTAATTGGAGTATACGTGACATCACTAGGTGATGAATCAGGGCAAATTAGTTGTTCTTAATTACTTGTTCATTTTTCCTTTTTTAGTTGTCCCTAATGATTTGTCCATTTTGACAAATCAAGAAAAAACATTTTTTTTTATTTATTATATCCTCAATTAATTACTTTGAAAAATGTAGAGCTTCTTGAAACTCTTAAGTATTTGATTCATCCACATCATAATTAATAGAGGTAAAATGATAAACTTTATATCAATCATTGTTTTCTTAATAGGTGTGCCAATTTAAAAGTTGATAACTAATTAGAAACAAAGTATGTATTAACCTCAATTATTAATGAGAAGCAAATTTGTCCCATATCACATAATTATGGGGCCAATTTGACCCTTAGGGTTTGTTTGGAAAGCCACCAGGTAATTAGAATTGGTGTAATTACTAGGGCAGTAATTATCATCCTAGTAATTACACAGTCTAGCAATTACACTGACATGTTTGGTTGCCACAGTGTAATTACACTGTAATTACACATGTCTTGTTTGGATNAATGACATTAAATTAAATATTTAAGATATATATTCTTTTTTGAAAATATATTAATTAATAAACATATTTACTGTAACTAATATTATGAAAAAATAATTGATTTATATTTTTTCAAATTAATATATTTCAATTGAATTGATCGTAACAACTAAAAGTATGAAATTTCTACGAACATTGTGAAATGCATGTTTGATAAAAAGAATAGTAATATATAAATAAAATATCATAAATTATTAAATGTTTGACAAAAATATAATCTATCAAGTCTAATTAAAAAATGACGTGCAATGTAAATTCAATATTACTAAAACAAATGAAACTGAAAATATAACATAAGTGATAAATTCAAAACAAAAAATTTAACATAATACTCTTATAACAAATTTCAACATAGCAATAAATATGATTTATTTTTATTTCTTCATAATAAAGAAAACGTAAGTCTATAACCTTACTTAACAATAAATTCTATTTTAATTTAAAAATTAGAATACTAATAAAATTATGTTAATGAGAAAATAAACATGGCATAAAGAAATAGATAATACGAGAAAATTACATAGAATTTGAGAACAAGAATAAAATGAAATATAATAATATAAAATAAAAAATAGACTTTTACAAATTTTTAGAATAATAAAAATAAAAATAAAAAGAAATTAAAATAATAGAAGTAAAAAAAAATTAAAACAAAATAAAAATAAAAATAGATTAAAAAAATGAAAAAGTAATCAGGTGATAATTACACCATGTAATTACCAGCAATTCACAGTCTCTGCCTGTGAATTGTAAAGTGTAATTACCCCCTGCCAATTACACCAATTACATGCTGACCAAGTAATTACTTGTCCTTCCAAACAGGACAAGACAGTGTAATTACACCAATTACACCAAATCCAATTACCAGGGTGTCCTTCCAAACAGGCCCTTAATAAAAGCCTATTGAAGATTATTATCTAGTCTAGTGTAAAAAATAGAACACATGTTTTGTATTCTCCTTCGTCCATTTTTAATTGTTATATTGCGCTTTTCGAGTTGAATAGTTTTTAAAGTTAAATTAAATCACATTAATTCGATATTTTAAATAAAAAATTTAGACATTCAAAACATGTATGAAAAGTACTATAAATTGCAATTTATTGATATATGAAAAAATACATCATAAAATATTAGTTAAAGTTCTTATCTTTTGACTCCAAAAAAAAGAAACTATGACAATTAAGACCAACTTTCACATATAGCAAACATAAAAATCATATTTGTATGTTATAACTATAGTTTGCATTATTGCGCTCCATAACAAATTTTATGTTTGTTATAGAGCTTTTGATTTGTATAATCTGTTAGATACATCCAATTTTATACAAATTGTTCAGTTTTGTATAAATTCATTTATACATTGTAATTTATATAGTAAGACCCGTATTTGTATAACTATAAGTGTATATGACAAAAATATATGTATTTGTATATATATATTTTTCTCTCGCTTTATACAAACACAAATGCATTTTATACCGAAATGTATCAAATGATTAATTGTATACCGAATTAGATGATAAAAAAATGAGATGTTTGCTGCGAATTACAAATAAAATAAATTATGGCAATAACATTTAATTTGAATTAATAGTTTGATATTTCATACATTTTTCTCGACAATTAAAAGTGGATTGAAGGAGTATTATATCTTATATTTTCATTTTTAACCCGATATCTACTGATCAACTTATATTTATTACTCCTTTTATTTTAATTTGTTTATTTGATTTTAATTTTATACGTTTATTCAATTTCAATTTTATATGAAATTTTTAAAAATATATAAGACTTTTGAATCTTATATTCTAGATAAAATATATTAATAGTTAAAAAGTTAAAAGTAAATAATTGCCAAAAAGGAAACAAATATTTTTTCAAAATAAAATAAAAAGAAAAATAAGACAAATAAATAGAAACCTCTCGCTATTATTTAATATTGTATTATAATGCTTGCATTAACGGAACACCTATCTATACCCGAGCTATACAAAGAATTTTTATACCATTAGAAATAACTTTGGATGACCTAAAAATGTAAGAAAAATATTTTTAGTGTTGTATATATAAGTATCCTAGAGGGTTTAGATTAGTTGGACAGAATGAAGACTTTACCACTGATTTTTTTTTAAAACAAGCATCTGGCTGTGAGATAAAGAGGGCAATATACAATACAACTGGGTATGTATTGATTGGACACCAAACAAGGTTGTGGTGGAGTTCGAGATCCTGGTGATTACAGAGGCGGAGTTAGTATTAGGAATTTTGGGTTCTAAATTTCCCTCCCTTCCGAATCATTGAGCTGTCAATCAGTTTTTTTGAGGAGTTCACAAGTTATTATTTAATTTTCTAGTACAAATATAAAATCTACAGAAAAGCTAATGAACCTCACCTAGATCCACCCGTACCGATGGAGTTTTGGAAACCTTTTCCTCCGAATACAGAGTCACCTTTATTTGAGAGCACTTTACCCAATTTTAGTCCAAAACTAGTTAACGGTAGCCTCCTAACGCCTATACTCCAGTTCTGTCAAAAGCTAGCAGACAACTTTGACAGTGATTTTTACAGCTCTCATTCAAAAAATGCCGTATCTTTTGACTCTTTAACTCTTTTCATTTGACTATGAATATCTTGTGGTTGCTAACTCAACCTAATTCGAAAAGGTTTTACCATTTGAAGGAAATTATAAAACTAGAAAGGATAAGCAGAAGAAGAATCGGCATATATAAAATCACATACTATTCTCCAAGGAACAGAACAATATATTTCTGACCTGATAAAAAGGAGTGAATCTGGAAAGAGGTGCTGGACCAATTATGTTAGCATATTTGATCTGCTTCTTTTGTCACTTGCAATTATATTCGCGATAATACATTTCAATGGCGGGGGCGAAGAATTAAGGACCAAAATAGAATTCTCAATGGCGGGGGCGAAGAATTAAGGACCAAAAAAGAATAAGGGAATTGAAAGATTGATTTGAAATTTGGAATGTTTTCGTACTTATTTGTGTGGAAAATGGAATTACTACTCTATTCCATGAATCGTGTATGGTAGAGAGAGTTTATAGGGATTCGAGTGAAACGCATGCCCAACGCGTTTCACTTCCTCAGGTTCTCCACGCACACCTGGACCTTTATCGATCCACTTGCCAACTTTATCTTTTTATTGTTTCGTTCATTTTTATTTGTCACCTATTTTTATGAAAAAAAATTATTATATTAATTTGTTGTATTTATATATCAAGAAAATATAATTATTTTTCCATATTTTATCTTTAGCATTAAATACTTATTTTCTAAATTCTTTTTCAAGACCTAATACTAAATACTTCCTTCGTCCCATCTTATGTGGCACTTTTCAAATTTCGAGATGCAAATAAATTTGACGGTAAGTTTTTCATAGGTCTTTTAAACATTTTGAATTATCAATTATTGTGACTTGTAATACTTTTTACGTAGTTTACAATATATAAATTTCATTTTTAAAAAAATGAAGATTTTATGTGCAAATTTATGATAAACTTAAACTATTTTAACTCTCAAAAGATTAAAATTATCATATAAATTAAGACAGAAAAAATATCATCAGATAGGAATAATAGAAATCTCAAGGGAGCAAGTTTCATGAAACTTGCTTTTCTAAAATCTTCTATTTCATCACAAAGTAATTTATTGCATATTGATTGACTAAAATCTCAATCTCTTTTGAGTGATATTTTTTTTTTTTTATAACTGAGAAATTCGTCTGTGACCTCTTTTGAGTGATATGTAGACCTACAAACCCCTAAATGGGTTTTACTAACATGAGACTAATTCAGAAAGCAGCATTTATATATTTTTACTTTATGTTTTGATATTTTTTACTAAATTTTTTTAATCCATCACAATCTATATCGGACGGCTTTAATCGACTATTCTGCATCATTTGTCTACCTGATCAAGACTGTCTCCTCCCCATACATTAGATAAATCTCTATCTGCACACTCTTTTTTTTTTTTAGGTTTTCAAACATTTTTCAATTTTTGCACATCAAAATCTGCGCTTTTTTTGAATTTCTGCACACCAAAATCTGTATATTTTTAATATTTTGCATACCATTTTCTACTCATTACAGAAAAGGGTTTCAAATCAATTCAAAGATAATTACAAGATAAAGAAATTAGGAGTTATGACTGATTAATACAGTGAAACCTCTTTAAATTAATATCTGATTAATTAATAATCTCTATGAAGTAATATTTTCTTTCGATCTCGAATTGGGTTAGTGAAAAAAGTCACTCATTTTGATAAGATATTATATTTTCAGAAAACTCCTATATAAATATATGATCTCATTAATATGATTTAATTGTGTTCTGTTTTTTTGTTAAAATTAAAATCTAGTTAAAGCTTATATTTAGCTTTTCTTATTGCATCCAAAAGTTTCAGTGTTGTCTTTTTGAACTGCTCACAAAATTGTGAAGAGTTCTAAGTGCAATTATAAGTGTTTCCTTATGCATAATTGGCTCCATAGATATTATATCATCTTCAACTTTATCATCAACATTATATTTTTCAATGATATCCGCAATTTCTTCTAAGTTTTAAACCTCTGAACATGTATTATTTTCACTAATCCAACATGTTATTAATGTCCATTTTATTGCGATAATTGACATCATCAATCATGATCTCAATTCTCAAGCTCATGAATGACGTTTTCTCAAGGGGGTTCATTTAAATTATCTGAGATTTCATCACCGAATAAATTTTACGATGTCGAAACACTTTTTAAATTTCATGGTTCCACCTATATTGATTTAGTGAAGTTTTATTGTAATATAGGAAAACTAATATAAATTTTAAAACATATTAAAGAGAGAATAATTAGTAGTGATTGACCAATATGGGTTGTGGTACACTGGTGGGAACTGATGGGAGTGTTTCACCCTTAACCAGAGGTCTCGAGTTCGAGTCCTGGATATAGAGAAAATCTTGTTGGAGCGCCACCCCGAATGAGTCGGGTGGGAAACAAAAAAAATAATTAGTATAGTGATTGAAGGGATGGATGTGTTTGGTTAATTTTAGGAAACCTAAAGGATATTTTCGGTTAAATGAAATAGTACAACGATAAAGTGACAGTTGAGGTGAAACAACAGGGATGAATTTGGTTAGAAATTCTTGCACTGTTCCATGTAATTGCCTCTTTCTGAAATCGTCCTCGCTTTCAGCCGCATTATCCGTTTTTGCCTCAAACTTTATCCTACACCATATAGCTTTCAGTCTCCGTCTCTTGAGCTACCGATTTACTGGATACCGGCCGTTCATCTGAAAAAATAATGGCTGAAAGTTCCGATTCGACATTGCTTGATAAAGAGAGTGTCAGCACCACTGCAAATAACAAACGCGAAGCTCATTCTGATAGCTCGGATTCCGTAACAAAGAAGTTGAGAAGCAGCGACACTCATGAGGAGCCGAAGGCTGAAATCACTGTCCCGAAAAATGGAAGTGAATTGTATTTTGAAATAGAAGCTGATGCAGCTGAGGATAAGGGTTCCAGACACACCATGGAGGACGCTTCTGTTGTTCTTCCTGATGCTGACCTTGAATTTCCCGGGAAATTGAGGTTTTTCACTAACCCTAATTCCCAAATAAATTTGTGTATTTTACGTATGGATTAGCTTAATGTAGATAGGGTTTGTTTGACACTCCGCATAATTGGTTAATTGATTATTGAGGGAGATGAAAGAGTTGCGTTAGGAAAGCGATCACTCGAATACTTAGTCTTTTTGTTTTGGCGTTCTATTTGCTATTTTTTTAACCTGGTCTTTCGAAGATCTAATAGGACTCATAGCATTAGCTTAGAACAATGACAGCAACAACAACCGCATGTAATCACATGTAATCCCATGTAGTCTGGGGAGGGTAGTGTGTATGCATACCTCACTAGAGGTTGTTTCAATAGACCTTCGGTTTTAGGAAAAACTTTTCAAAGCAGTTAGAAAAAAGATAAAAGGAAAGTGAAGAAGCCATGGCAAAATACTAAAGAAAATGTGACAAATCATTCTGTAAAGGAACATTAGTTACAATAAAATAATACGATAATAGTAGTACAAAAACCGATTAGTAGTGCAGAATCAAAGAACAAAAAACTATAAGAGTAATACTATGCCTACTAGGATGGAATGATAAGCGGCACAATGCTCAACTACCTACTAACCTTCTACCCTAATCCTTGTCCTTCATAACCTTCTAAGTCTAAGGTCATACCCTAATCCTTGTCCTTCATAACCTTCTATCAGTAAGCTGAAGTTGTGTCATGTCTTGTCTAATGAAAAATAGAAAAGAGAAATATACAAGTTTGACATGAATTTGAGACCGATGTACTTTTTGAGATCTGATTTAATACACTGCTTGGTTTTTTGAAATTTTCCTAACCATGTTATTTCCTTTATAGATGTGCTCATTTTGCAATATATGATGGGCATGGAGGTCGATTAGCTGCTGAGTATGCCCGGAAGCATTTACATGCCAATGTTCTATCTGCAGGCTTACCACGTGAGTTGGTGTGTTTGCTTAGTCTTGTTAGTGTTAGTCTAATATTTGTTGCGACCATTGGTCAATCATCAATTGTTGCATAGTTTCTGTTACTAGTAGTGGTTACTTTCTATTTTGTTTCTGTTCTGTGTACTATGTGCTCATTGTCATTCTTTCAATGAATTTGCAGTTGGATGTTAAAGCAGCCAAAAAGGCCATACTCGAAGGTATGGTACTGGGCTTCTTTGCTAGATATTTAAACTTGATATTATTGCTCCTTAGCCTGTTTTCAATTGATCCAACTATTGATAATACCCATGGTGGATTAATGTATTCTCTTTTCCATTTTTCATGTCTATCAGGATTTAGGAGAACTGATGAGTCTCTTCTTCAGGAAAGCACCAAAGGTATCTTTTTCTCAGTTCAAACCTTTTTCTGTATTCTTGGTTTCCTTAAAAGTTTCATCAGGAGGTCCTTTTTATCTAATTTGACAGCAATGATTGAATATAATTGTGATTTTGTTCTCCCATTCAAGATTTGTGTTTCGTAGTCCTAATTTTTATATGCTGACGCTATCCTACTTGATCCCTGTTTCTTTTATTTTCATTGAGAAGGAAAATAAGCTATATATTTTTATGGCGGTGGATGGCCTGAATTGTTTCTGATACTCCTCATGATGGCCTGGTGGTAATGATGTTGGTGTTTAATAGTTTCAAAAGCAAGACTTTTGCCTTGAGAAAATTTGGTCAATTATTATTCATTGCGATCAGTGATGGATTTCGGGTTATTGCTGTTTCTACCAGTGATATATTGGATTTGGGGTAATTGCTGGATTTGAGGCAATTTCACCTCTTTCTGGAAGGTTCTGTTGAATGGTGTTGCTATCTTTCATTTTTGATGTTTTTATTCTGTTCCATCTAGCCTGTCTAGCTAGTGGCACTAGAAACCTCGAGGTCTACACAAGCATCAATTCACTATGTGATACTTAAAGTATACACCAATGGTTCAAGACACTTCATTGTCAAACCTGGTTGTATAGTCAATTGAAAAGGTTTGACTGCTTAGTACTTTCGGTTTACATAAGGCATGATACTAGGTAAGTAAAACCGTAAAAGAAGCAACAGTGACTTTCTGGTTTTCATTTCCATTTTTGGAATACTGAACTGAATATCTTGACTTCTTTTCAGGGTTTTGTTTCTTCGGAAGACATTCTTTATCTCCTTGTTTAACCTCTTCTTATGTATTTTGCGTTTCTGCTCAGTCTGTACCTTTCTTCACTTCTTGAAAGCATTCACCTATTTGTATCTTTCATGTTTGAATGCTTTAAATGGTTTTTCTGATATCACATATCTGGTATTTTACTCTGAATTGTAAAATGTTATCACTTCTCTGGTATTTTACTCTAAATTGTTTAGTTTTGTCACTTCTTTGATTCATATTCCAATGTTCAAGCTGTGTTTGTTATTTGCTAAGGATCTTCAGCTTTCCATTTTCTTAGTCTCTTTTAAAAGCTGATAACCTACTTACAGTTTTTAGATGCATCGACAGGTGGTTGGCAAGATGGAGCAGCTGCAGTATGTGTCTGGGTATTAGGCTCCAAAGTAAGTTTGATCTTATAATTCTTTATGTACTCAAATTAGTGGTTGGTTTTTGAGCTCCACCATGATTCTCTTTCCACACTGTTGAACTTGTTGGAATGATGGTTTTGGCATCAGAAGCATATACAGCTTGAGGAACACTCATAGCTGTAGTGTGAGTCCATCAATATTAGATTGGTCTGCTTACTATCTCTCACACACAGACATGTAGAAGTGTATATCTATTCCTTTCAGGGAAAACCTACATTAAGATACTTCAAATCTTGGTGCTAAAGCTTTTGTGACATGCGGTGTGGTCCTGAAAGAGTCATCTGGATGTTGAGCGTCAAACCAACTACCATTAGTATCTCTGTAAAGTAGTTCCTCTAATCTAAGTTGTCTTCATGTAAAACTTACTCTTCAAATAAGCTGTGGCGCCTCACAAATATGTACTTCCCTTGCTCTCAGTTCATATTGTTTCCCAGGGATTTGCATTGAATATCTAATGAACTTTGCACTATGGCTGATTAGGTGTTTGTTGCTAATATTGGAGATGCGAAAGCAATTTTAGCTCGGTCATCTCCAACTGACGGTTCGAACAACACTTCTGATGGATCAACTCCAATAAAGGCCATAGTCTTGACCAGGGAACACAAGGCTATATATCCTCAAGAACGTGCACGCATCCAAAAAGTAAGCATTAGGCAATGAGTGTCTTTTGAATGCTTAAACCATTTCTCATTTTTGTAGTGGTGCTGGATTATCTATCTTGTTTTCTTACTCTCAAAGACTGGCTAAAGTTTGTTTAACTTATGATAATTTATGATCCATTTTGATCAAATAATTAGATATTGATTCTGGATTTAGGTACTTTCAAACTGAATGTGTTCCATAATCTTTGTCCAGATATAATCTCATATAATAGCACATGTATATACCTTTCAGACGGAGGTAGATAAGAAGGATCTTGTTGGCAAAAGAATTAGGTGATTTCTTTCCATGCTCAAGTCTTGGTAGGCAGAGATACCTGATACCTATGCTGGTGAGAGGTGACAGGTATAAGTGGATTTAGTCGAGGTGCATGCAAGCTTTCCAAAAGATACTCATTAGGGAGTAGTGGCCAGATTAGTCTGTAATTTCTTTCCTAAAAAATTCAAGGCTACTATCTAGATTACCAAGTAGTTCCAACAATTTTTTTTGATAAGTGCTTTTGAATTGATTTTTTCTTGTCATAAGTTGAACGTAGTGCCCAAATCATTTCTTGATTTTTTTTTTGGTTAACAGAGATTTTCATTCATAACTAAGGGATCATTACAAATCAACGCAGTTTTAGGACTAACTGCTTCTCATACTATCCATTTATCTTTCTAATCATACAGAAAACAAGCAAGAAACTAATCTATTACAATGCAAAGAGCCTAACTCTAAGGATACTTATTAAGAGCTTGTAGTATAGGTTTCCATTTTGCCTTGTGTTGTCCTCTGAGATGAATATGCATTCCGATCTCCCTTAGGACCTTGTCTACGCATAAACTCCCTCACTGGAACCTGATCTTATTTCTTTTCTCTCCAAATGATGTAGACAATCATCACAAACACACTAGTCTTGATCTCAGCACCTCCTGCATTCGTTTTAGCAATATCACTGATCCAAGCTATCTCTGACCTCCAGTCTTGAACAACTCTTTGGATTCCCAGACAGTTACATAGCCGTCCCCATAAAGTCATTGTCACCTGGCATTCGAAGTAGAGATGATCAAAAGTTTCCTTTGCTATGCCACTGAACACACAGTCAGGTGGCACCTGGATGCCAAACTTTTCAAGTCTTTCAGCTGTTGCTAATCTTTTCTGCACAGCCAGCCACAAAATGAATTTGAATCTAGGATGTACTCCATGCTGCAAGGTAATACTCTTCCATTCAATTCTTGGGAAAGTAGGCATAATGTAGGTATACATCTTCTTAGTAGAAAACTTCCCACCCTTCTGTGTCTTTGCAAACTCACTATCAAATTACCCTGCCCAGCTTGCCTTTTAAGTAACACATCTCTAGTCCCCAATATCTTTCTCACTACCCACGAAGCATCAGTAGGTAGGAGGACAGTTTCTTGCTTCTCTGTTATGGTTATTGACTTCTGCTGATGAATATCCATGGTCCTGTAGGCTGGGGGATCTGTCAGTTCTAATGGACGATTACAAGCGCGCCTTGAAGTTTCCAGAGCTTTCGGAGATCGGCAGTTCAAGAAGGTTTGTGTGCTAAGATTAAAAGTATCTCAATGTTGACCAGACCTTTTCTTTTTCCTTTAATTTTTTATTGGTGATTGTGTGACTATAATTGTTTCTTTCTGTTTATCCATATTGCAAGTGATAATGTGTTTTTGCATGGTTTTACAGAAACATAATTGAGCATCCTAAGAACTTACTATTGTTATCTGTAGCTGCTCCGTTTTTGTTATTTCCCTATCCTCTGAAAGGTTTTCGTGTACAGAGTAAAGTGTGGGGTAAGTTTGATGGTGCATTTGCTGCATATACAGTTCATATATCAGCAGCAAAGTCATGTTTTCCTAGTGTTTTGGCCTTGTACATTCCAAAAAAATCATGCTACATAGGTGTCCATGAATTAAGCTGTGTTTAAAAGAACTGATAATTTGAGACAGGTGATAGATTCGTTTGTTTCTCTAGCTGTCAAGTTTATCTGACAAACCTTGATTTTGGGAATGGATGAAATGACCCACATCTACACATAATAGATGCAAATGTGTGTGTGTGTGTGTGTCTACTTATCACTTCTTCATTTGTCTTTTGTTGCTTGAAGGAATCCTGTGGATAGTGGATTTTCATATATGTGCATGTGGCTGCTCAAATATCTTCCAGAGAATTCAATAGCTGGTTGAATTACTTGTTGAACATGCATTTTATCGTGTATTTCATCTTTTTCATGTAAAGGAATTCAATATGCAGGTTGGTGTCATTGCAACTCCAGATGTTCATTCATTTGACCTTACCGAGAGAGACCACTTTATCATTCTTGGCTGTGATGGCTTGTGGGGGGTATCTTTGTTTTTTTCTTATTGTATTATTCTTATAGTCATGCATACAACCACTATGCTTGGGGTGCCCATCCCGGGGATATTACTTTTTCCCTATGATTGTAGGTTTTTGGGCCAAGTGATGCTGTTGATTTTGTTCAGAAGCTATTAAAGGTATGCCATCCCCCCACCGTTCTGTCACCCCCTGGAAAGTTAAGCAGTCTCCCAATGATTTGCACTTTTTGACTAATTTCTGTTAGCAACTTGCTTAACCTTTGCATTTGTTTGACAGGAGGGGCTATCTGTGAAAGCTGTGAGTCGCCGCCTTGTGCGGGAGGCAGTCCGAGAGCGTCAATGTAAAGATAACTGCTCCGCTGTTGTAATTGCTTTCAGGAAAAAGCAGTAAAACTCAGAAATTTGTTCAAAAAGAATCTTAGAGTCTAGGCAACCAGATCTGGTCTTGTTCTTTGGTTCATACTTTGTGATGGGTTGTATCATGCTTTCATCTAATGTAGTTGCAGATTCTTACGTTTCAGATCTCTTGGCTTTTGATCAAGCTGTGCAATTTGTTGTAGAATAGGTCAGTCTTTGAAATCTTTTCCAGCACAGACATGTATGAACAAACCATCCAAGTTGGATAAATTTTCATACAACTAATCGAGCTTTTTTGGTGGAAATTAAAGGATTCAAGCCTTTTCAGTTTGTTGTATTTGATTAGCTTTGCTTCATCAAGTATTTTACCTTAATTTGAAGCTATTGCTTTCCTTTCATGGTCGTTAATTGCTGATTGAGAAATGAAAAATGTATGTACATTTTGTGTAATATTCTCATTCATGAATCATCTTGGTTAACTGTCCCAGATTTTATTTTATTTTTGGGTGACAAATTAGATAAGAATATTCTTTTTTCTAATCGTAGAATCTCTTAATAAAACCTACCTACTACTCTGAAAAGATCAATAATAAAGATAACATGGTTTTTGTCTACTGACAGAAGATTCTCAAAGGACAAACTATGATTTTGGTTGATTGCTTGTGAAAAGATTCTATTTATCAAATGTCTTTGCAGTTGCAAAGTTTATTTTGCTTTCATTAGATTTCTTAAATTGATTATTAACTGTACTGATACTGATTGCCAAATGATACAGTCCTCCTATTGTGGACGTCAATTATCAGACTACTAGTTGTATATTGCAAAGTTGGGTATTTTATTATGAAAATTTTAACCAAAATGAAGGACCACATGGGATCTAAGATTCCTTTTTCTTTTAATCTTATTGATAATGGCGATTTCATAGACAAGCTTGTATGCACTTAACTATCTCACCAGGTATCTAATGCGCTCATATTGGACAGATGAAAAGTAATCACTAAGCATTTTTGTTTTGCTTGGTTAAGATTTGAACCTCATGTCCTACTTACTTAAATTTAACTAAAAATAAACATAAACTCCTACCTAAATTAATTGCTGCAAAAATTAAAGAAAGATCACAAAAATAGGGTGTGGGTTTCATATCTTTAAATTATTAACTACCAAACCAACATGCATAACTCCCACTTTGTCTCCCTAACAAAGTTCAAAAAAGTCTTAAGTCAACCAATCATATAAAATTTAGATAAAAAGAAATCTCATAATGGACAGATTTGCATGCAAAGCATAGAGCAACTATATCAATAAATGCACATTATACATTAAGAGACTTAATTTATTTTTTTAAAATATTCAAATCCCATAATGTTATGTCTAAATGATCACTTTGCATATGCCAGTAAGGTTGTTCTGTTTTCTCCCTCAATTATTCAATTTAATACACATTTTTTTTTTCTTTCCCATTGACATCTTTCACTTTGTGTATATATATATGGGGACAATTGTTAGTACTTGAGGATCTAAAGAGTAAAAAAAAATTAGAAAGAAATATCAAAAGATATGGAACCAAAACGTGGCATTTCTGGAAAAGTGAAACTTCTTATAGCATTGCTTGTTTTGCAATTATGTTTTGCAGGATTTCATATAGTTTCAAGACTTGCACTTAATATTGGTGTCAGCCAAATTGTGTATCCTGTTTATAGAAATATTATTGCATTGGTTTTGTTAGGACCCTTTGCTTATTTCTTGGAAAAGTGAGTCTTTATTTTCAACAAAACACAATTATTTTGCCCTTTTACCATTATTTCTTGATTTATAATCTTCTTTTGAATTATACAGGAAGGAAAGACCACCCCTCACATTCTCTCTATTGGTTCAATTTTTTTTCCTTGCATTAATAGGGTAAGCAAGTAGCAAGAGGAGTTATCAACTTCCTATTTTTTTCTTTGAATACAACTATGTACATTATAAAGAACTTTTATACTATTACGTCAACTGAAAGATAACTACATGTAGTCGTTTTATAAAAAAACAGGATTAGTAAGAAATAATGTAAGTTACTAGCTACAATACGCTTAAATACATAAACAGTAAAAATTCTTTACATTGTCAATATTAGTAAAACATTTTTTGAAATGTATTTTGCTAATCATTGTAATTTTTTGCTTTTCAGAATCACAGCAAACCAAGGATTTTATATCTTAGGGTTGTATTATGCATCACCAACCTTTGCTTCAGCAATGCAAAACTCTGTTCCTGCTATTACTTTTATCATGGCTTCTATTCTAAGGTATGCAAGAGCTCATCAAAATGACTCATTAATTTTATTTTTGTTGATAACCCTGGTGTCCGCGTTACTCTGTCCGCTAAGACAGATGAAAAGAAATGACTGGATTTAAACCTGAGACCTCATGGTTCTCAACTAACGTCATTGACCACTAGGCCTGCCATCAAAATGACACATTTACATGGATTCATTAATTTTTGTATCAAAGTATTGAGACTAAAATACATTTTTGTATACTCTCAGGCTAGAAAGAATTCATTTTATGAGGAGAGATGGCATGGCTAAAGTTCTGGGAACTATAGTAAGTGTTGGAGGAGCCACAGTTATTACTCTTTACAAGGGCCCTCCTCTGTTAAAAGGAAGCAATATTTCTGATGAAGAAATGGCTGCTTCTCAAGAGGACATGCTGAATTGGACATGGGGTTGTGTTTATTTGCTTGCTCACTGCTTATCATGGGCTGGTTGGATGGTTCTTCAGGTATCCCTCATGATTGCTAACCATTAAAACAGTATAAGTAGAACTACTTGCAAGTAAAATAAGGGGAACAACTTGGTATCTATGTTGCTCAGACTCTTCTGCTTGTTTGATCCTCCAAAAGTAATGCATTTTGGCAACATTTTTGAATAGCCTGCTACAAGAAGTTAAATTACGCAGATTGCATATTATAATGAAATCAACTGCAATTGTTGTTAGTAAGGCCAAGCAGTCTCCACATGGTTGACAACTTGTTATTTACTTGCTCTAATTAGTGTCTAATGGAACTTATTAAATTATGCAGGCCCCAATGCTGAAGAAGTACCCAGCCAAGCTATCACTTACATCATTTACATGCTTCTTTGGATTGATCCAGTTCCTAGCTATAGCAGCTTTTACAGAAAGGGATCCAACACATTGGAAGATCCAGTCTGGAGAGGAAATTTATCTGATTTTATATGCTGTAAGACCCTTATAATAATTAAAAAACCAACCTTTAATTCACCCTGTTTCACATAATCTTAATTAACATGAATGGCTAACAATTTTGAACTGCAATTGCATTTAGGGTATTATCTCTTCTGGAATAGTCATTTCTCTCCAGACTTGGTGCATTCAGAAAGGAGGACCAGTTTATGTTGCCTCATTCCAGCCTGTGCAAACAGTATTAGTTGCTGTCATGGCTTTTCTAATTCTTGGTGATCAGTTCTACTCTGGCGGGTAAGTCAAAAACTAACTTATATAGTGTGTAAAGTTCAGTTACTTTAATGTGACAAAATACTTTTTTGAGTTTACTATCTCACTTGCTCACAACATGTAGTCCATATAAATTGATCTCAAACTAATTAATGAACTTTTAAATGCAGGATACTTGGAGGACTTCTGATTATGTTTGGGCTTTACCTAGTTTTGTGGGGTAAAACAGAAGAGAAAAGAATTGCCAATACTGAAGAGACAACATTGACAAAACACCTTCTAGCTCCCAACAAGGAGGAAGCATCTACTGGAGCTGATAATTGCTAACAAAATATGTCAAATATTTTCTTTTTTCTTTCCCTTGAAATATTATTTCTTATTTTATGGTTTCTTTCTAGAAATTAAAGCTACAAGGTCAGTGTAACCTGGCATGGACACTGCTGCAGTAACATTGAAGAGGAACCAATTTAGTTGAAGTCCAGATAATGAGGACTGAATTTGTCGTTTGGAAGCTTAACAGCTTTCTAGAATTATTTGTACAATTATACTACTTCCATGTATACCTTTGAGAAGATATCAGTCAAATTGGTGTTCCACAGGAACCGTGACTTTTAAAAATATTCCAGTTTGTTTTTTTATTTCCCTTTGATGTACAGTTTCTAATTTTGAATATTACTTTCAAATGATGGATTACATTTATATCTACATTGTTCTCACTGTGAAGTCAATCCTGCCATTAACCCAATCCCCAAAGCCAATTGAGATTAATTCAAACCCATCGATTCAAAAATGGAAATTCTATGTTGAAGCTCCTCAAAGTAGATGACTTATAGAACCGCCTATGCTAATTTATCCTTCCACTTACCCCAACTCATATAACTTACTGTACTTCAGATGACATATCAAACACAAAACGCTACTTCAAAATTTGAAACAAGGTATACAGTGTACATTACTACACACACTAAAAGGGATGATTTTATGTATTGAAAGCCTAAATGTGCATGTTCTTGATACATATTATAAAAACATAGCCAATCCTTCAGAAAGAGCAGATACCTGGCCTACTTGAACAGAACCCATTCTAAGATGTGGTAACCATATTCTCAGAGCATAATAGAGCAGTTCATAGATGACTTTACAGAAGTTTAGCACGTACTGGACAGAACAGTAGAGGTGTGCGCAAGTTTGACCTAGACACCACCGTGAAAAAAAAACTTGAAGAAAAGGTAGCAACTTCTATTAAGTGGTTTGGGAGCAAGCTTCGGCCATTCCCAACCATCTTGCCATAGAAACTCTGCTTTTATGGGAAGATGAAGCTTGCGTAGTCCATAGCACATATCACTTAATATAACGAATGACCCAAAGGACTCAAACTTGAGCGTGCTGAACCGGTCAGACTAAAGAAGTCCTAGTTACCACATAAGCTTTCAGGTAAAAGCTGGCTACGGAACTGATCAGTACAGGAAAACCCAAGTGCATCAGCATTTGCCCCCCAAACTTGAGCACGGATAAAATTTAAAATAAAATTACAAAACACATACCTTAAGACAATCAGAAACCTGAGGCTTCTCTCTGACTCTCTCAGAGGTTTCATTGGGAATTGTGTATTGGCAAATTATTTGTGGGTGAATAAATATTCAGCTAGATAATGAGGGAAAGTGAGAACCTTTAATCTTGATCTGTAAATACATCAAACCTAAACCTCATCCAGCTGAATCCCCTATTCTAAAGATGCTAACTATTCTTGAGCTCAATTGGAAAACGGAGAAACAATGAAAAATCTGACACTAAACAAAATCCTTCCATTTCAAACCTAATCAGAGGAAAAACTTGATACATCTCACAGGTTTAACAATGTAATATTGGGTTGCACTATATATATGAAAGAGTATACAATAATGATGTAAACTGAGTAGACTTGGTCAAGTTGATCTTGGTCCAACTAAAGTTTAGCATATAAATATGTAATGTGCAACTAGATATCAAAACTGGACCAGATCCACAATTTGTTCAAGGGCAAACAAGTAGATAGTGCCTGAGAATATTCATCAACACCCAGCACACACCAACTAAAAGAGATTGCAAGCTCTTTTGGTGGTAATAGGACAGCAAAGTGCAAGGAGCACATATTAGATAGAAGTTAAAACAGGAAGCACCATCTGGTAACTAATTGGAACATAAATTGCAGATGAAAATAAAATTCACCAACTAAAGAGCATCTGACTAAAATATTGATAGACTGATAGTGATCCACATGTTACATATTGCACCATGTCAACCAATCAAAATGAAGATGAGTCGTGCACTCAAAACTTAGTATTCGAGTAAAACGGAAAACCCCACAAGTAAAAATTAGCTAAGCAAAAATGACAAATGAAAATTCAGCATATAATCCGAAATAGAGAAGAACCGGAGGACCAATAAATCTTGAAGCACACAAGTCAAAACCAAAGATAAGACAAAACACTTCTAATTTTCTGCAATTTCACATGACATCACTCTACCTCACAGTAACAATGTCATCAATCTTCAAAATCATTCGTACGCATTCGGTAGCCAAGGTAATTGCACTTGTGCTCACCAACAATGGCTGCACGACATTCTCTTCCAATATGTTGGTGATCTGCCCCTTCCTCACATTGATCCCTGTGTTGATCTCGCCCTGAGCGTGCCTGTTCCTCAACTCAGTCACAATTGCAATTGGGTTCAACCCAGCATTCTCAGCCAAAGTATAGGGAATGACTTCGAGGGCTTCAGCAAATGACCTCACACAATACCCTTCCATCCCCTGTAAAACCTTTGCCCATGCACCCAACTGCCTAGAGAGCTCAATCTCAGGTGCCCCACCTCCTGCAATCAAGAATCTCTTGTTCACCAAACATCTTACCACACACAATGCATCATGCAAACTTCTCTCAGCCTCATCAAGGACCAACTGATTTGACCCACGAACCAGCACTGAAGTGGTCCTACCCATGTCCTGGATCCCCGTGATCTTCACAATCTTTCCACCATCCCCAAGAGATATCTCTTCAACCAAATCTGCATGGCCGAGTTTCTCTGCTCGGAAATGATCAATATTGGCAATAGGCAGACAATTTAAGGTCTTAGTAATGAACTCAATCTCATCCCTCTCAACATCTTTAATCACCAAAATCTTCGCCTTTGACAAATAATGCAGAGACAATTCCATCACAGCGTCCCTCAGAATACTCTTCTGAATCAACAAAACATTACAGCCAGTTGCTTTGATCTTCTTAATCATGCCCAGAATGTAGTTCCTCTCTTCTTTCAAAATCCTGTCCATTTGAGTATAATCAGAAACCACAATGCTCTGCTCAATATCAGTCTTGGGAGGGGAAATCTGAAACTGAATCACCCCAATCTTAGCTTTCTCAACTCGTGTGAGACCACCTGAGGCATGACTCACCTTCTTGTCAAAAACTAAACCCTTAACCAACTCGGTATCATCAACAGTACCTCCCAATTTCTTGACAATTTTAATATCCCTTAGATCGACAATCTCTGGCTTTTCGGGATCCACAACAGAAAGCACAGAATCAACAGCTAAAGGAGCCAAAAGAGTGGAGTATTGTGACACTACCTTACTGTTAAGCGCAGTGCTTGCTGATTTCACAAGGGAATCACGGTCAGTGAGCTCAACAGGAAGAGCCATCGCAGTGAGAACTTCAACAGCCTTTGTAGATGCCTTATGTAGAGAATCGGAAACGACAGTGGGGTGAATACCAGCGGAAAGAAGTGAAAGACACTGTTTGAGCAATGCACCGGCAATAACAACAACGGTAGTGGTTCCATCTCCGGCAACAACATCTTGAGACTTAGATAACTCAACGAGAAACTTAGCAGCGGGTTGAAGAACCTCCATTTTGTTAAGAATAGTAGCTCCATCATTGGTGATAATGACCTCTCCGTTTGCAGTAGAGATCATTTTGTCCATACCTTTGGGTCCAAGACTAGTACGAACGGCATTAGCCACAGCCTGTGCGGCGGCAATATTCGCCATGCGGATATCATCTTTGCGCTTGTTGTCCACAAAGGTCTCAGTTTTGGACGATGAAGCAGCCGAGCGCGGCGCCGAAACTCCTGCCGGAGATGCCATTTTTCAGATCAGGATTGACGGAACCCTAGAGAGAATACGAGATCGAGATGATTCCGAGTGAGTGTGAAAATGAGAAGTGTTTCAAAACCCTAGCGAAGTGTAGAGAAGTGTTTGGGTTCTGGACAAATTGAAATTTTTGAGGGGGGCTTTTGGACTTTTTACTCTTCCAGAGGATTCACCGATATGTTTTCATTTATTCTATTTCTACCCTTGCTTAATCTCTTTATTATATTTCCATCCCGATTTAAGTTATGGACACATTTTTCACCCTAAAGTTTTTAAGATTGTTTTAGTGGTGAAGTAATGATAATAATCTCGAGATAATATATTAAATTATTTTAGTCTATCATTTGTTTATGTTGTTGACACCCAATTTTGGACCTCCACAATATAAATTAACTATCGAGCTTCTTAAATTTCAAAACAATTTGAAATAATTGACTTTATAAAATTCAAAATATTTTTTAAGATATTTTAAATAGTTTGGTCACTTGTCACTTTTTATAATATTTTAAATGATAAACATATTTATATAATTAGTATATTTTATAAATATTCAAAAAATCATCTCAAAAAAAATTTTTTTTTTTGCTTAAATATCTTACTAATTAGTTTAGTTATATAATAGTTTACACTTTTGAATTAATCAGTTTATTAAATTAATTATTTTATTTCGTTAAAATTGAAAAGCTCCTTAATTAATTTACGAAAAATTCATCTTGTTTAAGTATTGACCAAATCCATCGACTAAATTCTAATTGAAATTCAATTGGCCATTAATGGCAATTTTAGCCGATTTCCTCAACCCCTTTACATGAACTACCCATCCAGGCCCAATACCAACAATCACTAGGAGCTCATTATTCTTAACTACATTTTCAGCCAATTGTAATTCCCATTCCAACAATACAACAACAGCATATGTAATTCCCATCCCAATCCAATACGTACAGCAGCACTAAATCGACAACTCAACCCACTCCATTTTCCTTGTCCCGGTCCAAATCAGTCCCAAAAGAAACCCAGGAACAGCTGTGCGCAGAAAGCACTAACACGTTAACATCATAGCAGTTCCAAACGCTCACAAAATGACAGAGCAACGGCAGATACACGACGTTAATTCGTTGTCTTCATCTTTTGCTCTACCAGTGCAATCGTACAGCAAAGAGGCATGTATTTCTCCCCTTTCCTCTTTCGGAATGGGGCGAAAATCTCAGAAAATGTGTCGCTCCAAATTGGTGAAAGGGTTTTAGGAATTTGAATTTTGAATTGGTCCCCTTCTTATTGATTTCTGTCCGTTTTCCCCCACAATCTACCCTAATAATCCTCTATATATATTCTCTTCTTACTCTTGTTAAGGGGGACTTTTTTTTGGGGCTGGAAGTTGAAAACTTAGAGCCAAAATGGCGTCGGTCTTTTTTTTTTTAGTGAACAAAATTTTTACCTAAGAGATTTGAGCGATTCTTTGGTGGGGAACTTTTGGTCACTCTTCATTAACATATAGTTCTCCGGAGTTGTTGGTGGAAGAATCGTTGCTCCTCCAAGCTTGTAGTTGTCCCGGTTCTACTACACATCTGAAGGTAGTATCCATTTCGCTTTGAACACATTTTGCTCATAATGTGTTGCTCGTTTGACTCTCAACTGTGTGAGCCTCTTATATGTTAGCATTTTATTCTGGCATGCTTTTTGATTCCCTGTTGGTTGTAAATCAGCGATGAAGCTCGCTTAAGAGTCTATGGTTATTGTTTGTTTTTGTTTCGTTGAAGGTTTGATGTTTTCCCCCTCCCGAGTTCATGTTCTAATTGTTGAAATTTTTTTTTTTTTTGCTATTATCTCGATTGATGGGTTATGAAAGTTGTGGTTCGATAGTAAAGCTTGGAATCATCTTTCATAGATGGTTTCGACTTTTTCCCCTTTGTTCTTACTTTTTGGCCAGTAATCTGCTTATCTTGTAGGTCTTAGCGTATAGTGATTTGTGCCTCCTATCCTCTTCCTTTGTCTCTAAAAGTTTTCTATTGTGGTTAGCTTTGTCTAAGTTCATTACTTTATTTTATTATGAGTTTGCCGTCGTGCTTACATTTCAACTACCCTGTTTGCTTCTACTTCGTCTAGTTGAATTCAAGGGATAATATACTCCACCGATTTTACATTTTTTATTTATTTTATTTTATTTTTTTCCAGCCAAATGTCTCTTTGTTTGTTTTTACTGTTAAATTGCCATATAGAGATCTTATATTTAATCCAAGGTGCTTGTTTGTTGTAAAGGGGGAAGTGACTCTTTATTTGCTAATTGTGTACTTCCAATTGTCTGTCTTGTTATCTAACATTTGTTTATATGTCTTGCTTTGCTTAGAATATATATTGTTGGGCTCCCTTGAATGCATGCTTTCGTATATAAATTATGTTAAACTTATTATAATGCTTTGTTGCTCTTCTAGGTTAATCTCAAAATCAGAATAGTTTAGCCTTTGAAGCAATTAACCATGGACCTTGTTTTCTTGCTCTTTTAAATATGAAAATCTTCTTGTGCTTAAATAATCTTTAGTTCCATTTGGATTGATAATTGTGTGTGAATTAGTCTTCTTGTTAGTATGTATTAATTATTTTCTCTTTTTTTTTCTTACATGAACCTTTGTGAGAGTCCATCGGACTCCTTCATATTTTTGTGCATTTCATCTTGAGCCAAAGAGGCTTGACCTTGTTCCTCCCGAGTCAAAAACCGAAGTACAGGTGCAATGAGCAGATTTCAGGTCCTAAAACCCCCCAAAAGGGGTAGTATGCAATATGTATACAGCCGTATACACTGATATACATGGAAAAAATATCGATACACAGGTTCAAAAAATGAAGTGCAGGCTGCAGGGGTCAAAATAGACTGTATACACTCCATATACAGTCTGATATACATGAAAACGGGTTAAAACATGGCTTATATACAGCGGTATACGCCAAATGTATACACAGAATTTCAAGTGTAAAAAGGGGCGAAAATGGGCTGAAATCCATCAGCAGGCCCACTCTTAGAATTTAGGACAGATTTGGGCCAAGAATTTGAATTTGGGCAAAGGGCCCAAATTTGACATTTTCTTCTCACTTGTATTTATTTATCATTGTGTTGACTAACCTTACTTGTTATGTTGTTACGGTTAATTTAATTAAATTCCCAAGAATGGTCATTTCTTTTTATTTTTCAAACTAAGGTATACATATTTTATTACTTAGTTTTTAGTTTAATATCAATCTTGTTGACATTTTATGAACTATTCCCCTTTAGAAAATTCTCCTTTAGTTCATTCCTTAAGATAAATAAAATAATAATAATAATAATAATAAATAAATAAATAAGTTAAAATAAATTAGTTTTTTTTTTCTTTACTTAGTTAAAATTTTAAAAATAAGTTAAAATAAATGAGTTCTTTCACTTAGTTAAAATTTCAAAAAATTAGTTAAATGAATGAGTTTTCATTTACTTAGTTAAAATTTCAAAATTAGTCAAAATCATTTTGGTCAAATCGCCGATCAACCGCGAGTTAGCGGGCATTCCGAGGGCCTAACACCTTCTCGGAATGTACATTGAACTTCGAACCATTTTATTTTCAATTGATTTTATCTGTTTAAATCTTTTGAAAACCTTAAAGTGTTTTTCTTGATTTTTACTAAAAATTAAGTGGCGACTCTGATCTTTTGGAAGTTCGATTTTTCTTAAATCTAAGTTTAATCGATATTTCTAAAAATTAAGTCATTTTTTCTTTTATATATATTTTCGAATAAAACATATGTATGTATGAGTTTTAATTAGTAACTTATTTTGTATCATAATATAGTAGAATGACAGGATTAATGTAAAGAAAAGATAACTAATTTTATAAAATATGTTTATTTATCTCATTCTACCAATAAAATAGGCTCTTAATATATTGTGAAGAAGAAACTAACGAATTGAAACATACAAGAAGTTTGATTTGTATAGATGTATTTTACTCGAATTCAATGCATAATGAATCATTTTTTCATAACTTTCAAATTTTAATAATTTGATTTAATAATAAAAGTTTAGATTATAATAATTGAGTTAGGTATATTTGATGAATATTTAACTTTATTAATGGTAGAGAGACAAATCTATTATTCTCATTGTCCCAATTTATATGACTTATTTTTTTTAGTTCGTTCTAAAAAAATATTTCTATATTTAGTAATAATTTAATTTTAAAATACATATTTTATCCTTAATAAAATGATTTTTAACCACACAAATATTTATGATTTATTTTAGACCATAATTTTTTTTAAAAAAAAATCTTAAATTTTGTGTCAAGTCAAACTAATTCATATAAATTAAGACGAAGAGATAAGCTATTGAATTTCAAACTTTACATTATTTAGAGAAAAAAAAAAGTAACTAGGGCAGGAGAAGAGAATATGCAAAGGAAATTATAAAGTGAAAAATCGAAGCCTTACCAATAAAATAAAATTTTAAATAATACAATCAATTAAGCTTAATGAGATTACGAACTAATCCTTAAAAAAAAGTCGTATTTATAATCTCCAAACCCTAAACCCAGAGGAGGTTCAAGCGACAATTTTATTTTCTAGAGGGGCCAAACCGACAATTAACCCGCGAGAAGAAAAACAAGAATGCTGCTCAGTTGATGCAAGCTCTGGTTTTGTGACTATTATGCAAACACCTCTTACCCATTCTTCTTCTTCCTAACTAAAACCCTAACCACAAATCTTCAAACAAATGTTTTCTTGAAACTTATAATCTTTAGGCACCCATGCCTTACACTAATCTTATTCAAAACTGCCTTAAGGTGAGGCTTAAAGCCAGCCAATTTCTGTCCACTATGTCCACTTCTCTGCAACTTTGTCCAAATCGTTTTCACTTTGAAACAAACCCTCTACTTTACCGGTCGACACAATCTGTAATACCTCAAAAACGATGCCTTCATGGAAGTGTTGGGTTCTTTTGTTCAGCTAAGGGATCTTCTTCTTCTTCGTCTTCGTCGTCTGTTGTGTTGAGGCGGAAAAGACATGGCTCATCTTCGTCTTCTTCTTATCCTTCTCCGTATTTTTATCAGCAGAATTTGGGGTATGGAAGATTTGCTTATGATGAGTGTGAGTCTGAGTCGGAGTCTGATCGTGAAACTCAGTCGTCTAAGCAATTGGTGAGTTAATTGTGAAATTCACTAGTTTATTGGATTGTAGGGTAGTATAATATTCTATTTTCTTGTTCAAGAAGGTTAATTGATGAGTGTCTTTGGGACGAACTCTTCAAATTCTGTTACTTCTGTTGGCATTGATACAGCCATTTTGCATTAAGAGTTAGCTATTATAATAGTCTTCTCGTGTGCATTTAAAACTAAAAGCTCATACCTTTTAATCTTTTCAAAAAGGAAGAAAGAAAAGCTTATCCCTTTCTTACTTTCATGTGTTGTCAACTCTAGGGTGAATCAGCCCTTCATAACATTGAAGAATGGAGGTGGAAGCTAAGCATGCTAATGCGCAAAAAAGATGACCAAGAAGTGGTCTCAACGGACAAAAAGGATCGACGTGATTTTGAGCATATATCAGCTTTGGCAACTAGAATGGGTTTACACTGGTATATCTAATTTCCTTAAAATTTGCTTTCATTTCTTCCAATATACTTGGTCAGAAAAGAAGGTTGTTCAGTACTTCAGTTCATTTTGTGTTCACTTTGATGTGAATTTCTTTTATACTAATATATTTATATATTTTGATGCAGCCGCCAGTATGAAAAAACAATTGTGTGTAGCAAAGTCCCATTGCCAAATTATAGGCCAGATTTGGATGTTAAGCGTCCACAAAGAGAGGTAAATTAGTTGACATGAAGCTTTTTGTCTGGCTGTCTATTCCTTGTGCTTCATTATTTTCAGTACGTTCTTCAATAATGCATCTTCGGTTGATGTTTTAGGTCATATTACATTATGGATTACAAAGTAGGGTAGGTGATCTTCTTGAAGCACATCTTTCTAAAAAGTCAGTAAACAAGGAAAACCTGACACATAATGCTTCCTTGAGAGGAAGCAATGACAACAATTCTCCCAATGATAAAGAACTTCATGAGAATGAGAAGCCATTTGCACGAAATGTTGTAGCAGAGAGAATTCTCATGCGAAGGAGCTTGGAGATGCGTAATAAACAAGGAGATTGGCAGGTTATATTCTATCTTTTACCGGATTGTTGCCACTAACACTTGTTCCATTTTCTAGACTTTTGTTTGTTTCACGGTGTACAATTGTTATCTGTATATTGTTCAGACCTTATTTCTCCTCTATCAGCTGAACCATGTTAGGCTTATGTCTTCTTCTCTCTCTTCAAAATGTTTTGGATCTTGCAATCTTGAAAAACTTGGACACTGTTAATGTAAAGAATGTCTGATGGCTTGGCACTTTAACAGAGGCATCAAGAGGTAAATGATAACTTTGTTAAGAGCGGATAAAGTTGTTCGATCATATTCCAGGAAACTTGGTCTTCTATTGTAATTCAGCTGCATCCCAGAAATTTCTGCCTTTTGTTTTTTTCACTAACATATCTCTCTGCCAAGTATTAAATTTTCTTGGGATAGCTGGGATCATCTTGTATCACAGTACTGCTTCCTGGATTGAATTATTCAAAAGATTTGAAACTATCTTGATCCATTCAAAATGGAAGAGGGGTCCTGTTCTTCCTGAGCTCCTTTCACAATATAGCATTTACCTTCCCTGGTCATCTACAGTTGCACTCACTACTTATGTTTATGATATTCATTCTGAATTATGTATTTGGAGTGGGAAGTTCAAGAGATCTAATGACTATTTTTGTATTCCAGACAGTGGACTTCATAAATATATCCCATTCTGATTGAGTTCTGCCTGCTTCAAACATTTCTCCATGCTCAATGTGATTACCTGTCTTCTATCCTTTCTTCGTTCATTCCTACAAGTAAAAATGAAATGCATAATAACTTATATCGCTAAATGAAAAAAAAACCCAAAAAAGCAAAAATGATGAGAAGCATAATAACCAAACCGTGAACAACTACGAAAGCAAATTTTGTACCATAAAGTTAGTGCGCAAGATAATGGATGGTTGATATGTTTTCTTCTTAAACTAGAACAAATTGATTAATTAAGTTCGTGATTTTTAGATGTTAATTAATTCACGTGAAATTTGATAGGTAATTTTACTTTTGTCTTTGTCAAAGGTTTTAGAAGTTTATTCTTATAGTTATTTGATGGTAAAGTGGGTTTAAACTACCTGTGGATACTTGATCTGAAGTTCTCAGTAATTTTATTGTAGAACTTTTGTGTAAAGGTAACTATCAAGTTGTCTCTTGAACGGGTACTGCAATGAGCAATTCATCTTTGAGCACTATCCTATATATCAGATTTGACAGACAGCCGTCTTTCTGTAGGGATCTCCTGAAGGCCAGAAGATGCTAGAACTTCGAAGAAATCTCCCTGCATATAAAGAGAGAGAGGCATTGCTTAGAGCCATTTCTGAGAATCAGGTTATCAGCAGTTCTGTCGAATTATTCACTTTTATGGCTTTGCTATTGCTGTAAATTTAAGTTGAATAATAGTAGGTCTCCCTTTCTAGGCTTTTCTTATTTGTCCTGATTTTAATCTTCCACTTCCAATTTTGATTGACCAATGAATCTATTACAATTATGTTTTCTCTATTTGTACATTGTAGTATGGTGGAAATAACACATCATGAAGTTCTGGAGGGGGCCCTTACCTGCCTATCTGATTGTCCAGTTTTTTTTTTTTAATTTATTGAAGTATCAATTAGAGTGATACTGATATATTGGAATACTTCTTTCGAATTGACGCTTGCTTTCCTAGAATTTGACTGCGCATAATGGTTCATGTGAAGAATTGTCCTGACCGAAATTAGTTCTGCAGGTGGTGGTTGTGTCTGGGGAAACTGGATGTGGTAAGACTACCCAATTGCCTCAGTACATTTTAGAAGCTGAGATAGAAGCTGCTCGCGGAGCTACTTGCAATATCATTTGTACTCAACCAAGGCGAATATCTGCTATGTCTGTCGCTGAAAGAGTTGCTGCAGAGCGTGGGGAGAATCTGGGAGAATCTGTGAGTTCTTGGCTCTTGCTATTTCTTCTACATGTGTTGCATTGGGTGTATAAAATGGTATTGTTCTGATTATGTTCTCCAATTTTTTAGGTGGGCTATAAGGTTCGGCTTGAGGGCATGAGAGGGAGGGATACCCGCCTCTTATTTTGCACAACTGGTATTCTTCTGAGGAGATTACTGGTTGATAGAAAGTTGGAAGGTGTCACTCACGTTATTGTAGACGAGATTCATGAACGCGGAATGAATGAAGGTATTTGCCGACCTGGCAATGTTGCATTTTTTATAAAAAAAAAAATTAAACCCTTGTACTTCAAGTAGCTTACTATAGTTTTCTTCCGTTTCCAGATTTCCTTTTAATTGTCCTTAAAGATCTCCTTCCCCGTCGACCTGAATTGAGGCTGATTTTGATGAGTGCTACTCTTAATGCCGAGCTCTTCTCTTCCTATTATGGTGGTGCCCCAATGATCCATATTCCTGTAAGTTGAAGGTTTAAAACATTTTCTGCCATGATGCAGGCTTCAAATCATGTGATACCTGTCCAAATGCTGACAGCCGGATACCCTTCTTTGAGACTAGAAAAAGACGAAAATAGGAACAATTCATAGAAGTAGTTTTCTGGAGATTCTTGTCGACTGTATATAAACCATTTTATGCATGTTTGAAGGTATTTTGAAATGCATGCAAGTCAGATATTTATATGTGATGATGTCACATATAGAAATAAATAGGATGGCTGGAATGGAGAGGAGTGCTATGACATTCTATGCTATAGGAAGATACCTGCGATACATAAAGACAAGTTCTATAGAACAGTTTTGGGATCAGCAATTTTAGAAAGGGTTTAAGTATTGGGCCATGAAGGCTCAATATATCTACAATATGAAAGTTGTATAGATGCGAAGATTTAGATAGATGTGCGGGCATATGAAATCGGTTGAGAGTAGGAACGATCACTAGCAACAGAGCATGCACATAGCAACATGCGTATAAAATGCCAAAAGGTTGTTAATTTTCCTAAAAACAAATTATTTACTATTGGAATGAAATGGACATGGATATATTTTTTTATAAGCAAAATGGACCTGTATATATTAGAAATGCATTTAAACCAGCTTGGTGTTTAGTAAAAACTGTTTTGACTTGCCAAAAGAAAAAAAGAATAGAACGGATAAAATGAGTTATATAGCTGACTTCAACTAATTTGGATTGAAGCTTAGTTGGTTGGTTGCTTGATTGGTTTTTAAAACCAAATGGAATGGAGAAGTTGCATTCAGTTTTAACATATAACATCCTTTTTATTACGATCATTCAGGTTACTATATCCATGATTTATTTTAGGATTTACCTCAGCAACACCATAGAATCCTTTGTATTTGCATGGCCAAAGAATTATGAGACAAGCTTCATACTTGAGCTGTTTTAGAGTTCTTGATCCTCCTAGAAACAAAATGCTTTTTGTTCTTGTTGAGAATATAATTAAATAATAAAAGTGTGCTCTCTCTAACAACTTAAGCTTTTAGATGAGATGGTCACACACTTCAACATGATATCAGTGCAGGCAAAGGCAAAGGTCCTGAGATCGAATCTCACCGCCACCCATATTAAAAATAATTTCCATGTGCTTGGCCCATGAAAAAAAAACCAAGCCCGTGCGTGAGGGGGCGTGTTGAGAATATAATTAAATAATAAAAGTGTGATCTCTCCAATAGCTTAAGCTTTTAGATGAGATGGTCACACACTTCAACATTTTTTGGGGGACTAATTTCTCTCTCCGTTCTCATCAGGGTTTTACTCATCCCGTCCGAAGTCATTTTCTGGAAAATATTTTGGAAATGACTAGATACCGGTTAACTCCATATAATCAAATTGATAACTATGGTCAAGACAAGATGTGGAAAATGCAGAAACAGACTATTAGGAAGAGGAAGACCCAAATTGCTTCAGCTGTTGAGGTATGTAGTCTCTATGCTGTTATCATGGGCTCTGTATGATTGTTTTTTGTTTGACATTTGAGCTTTGAAACAGGAATCGCTAGAATCAGCTGATTTTGGGCAGTATAATCCTTTGACTCGGGATTCACTATCCTGTTGGAATCCTGATTCAATTGGCTTCAACCTTATTGAGCATGTGCTTTGTCACATATGTAGAAACGAAAGGCCTGGTGCTGTGTTGGTTTTTATGACTGGTTGGGATGACATTAATACTGTGAAGGACCAGCTGCAGGCTCATCCACTGTTGGGAGATCCAAGCAGAGTTTTGCTGCTTGCATGTCATGGTTCCATGGCCAGTGCAGAGCAGGTATTGCCAAGTTGGAAGTATTATTTTGTTTTTGATTGTTAGGAAGTGTTAATTTTTTATGCTCTTTGCCTGTTGTTGCATTTCTGCATTCTTTTAGCTTCCTTAGAAATCAGTATTTTAGAACATCATGTATGGCTTAATGGAGAAATTTCGGTTATTTAAAGGCAGAACCACCTTACCAATTCTGTGAATCTGTTGGGCACTTCCAGTATCTTTGTCGTATTGGTGTAAGATATATTGAGATTTTGAGGAGTTCATCTTTTTATATTGTTTAAGTGGTTACCAAGGAATTTTTCTTTTTTGAATAGTTGATGATCTTTTTATTTCTTATCTTTTGTTATAAATTATTTAGTTAATTCTCTTTCTTTTGTTTGAGGGCTGTAGAATGAATTAAGTGTCTATCTATTGGTATCTCTCTTAAATGTGTTTTGAGTTTCATCCTAGTACAGAAGACATGTTCTGATGACAAAACTTATTAATTAACAATTATCATGGAACTGATTGGGTGTCAATATGTTCTTTCTTACCTTAAGTTTCATTTGAAATAATCCTGAGAGCTAGAGGTGTCAATTGAGTTTGAGTTTCATCCTGGCTCAATCGGGAGCTTTAAGATCTAGTCGAAATCATTAACTTATGGTTAAGTCAAAAAAATTATAACTTAATCTGCTTGATATTCTTGTAATTTACATATTGCTGGACTCTCTTAAATTTTTTATTTGTATTCGCTTGCAAACAGAAATTGATTTTTGATAAGCCAGAGGATGGAATCAGGAAAATTGTGTTAGCTACCAACATGGCTGAAACAAGTATCACCATAAATGACGTGGTTTTTGTGGTCGACTGTGGAAAGGCAAAAGAGACATCTTATGATGCAATCAACAACACTCCCTGTTTGCTTCCTTCTTGGATTTCAAAAGCTTCTGCTCGGCAAGTAAGATAGATATGATCTAGCTTCTTCAACATTTGCAATACGTAAAGTGATTATGTAATTTGGGGTATAGGTCTTCCGACCCCCAGCTTTTTAGTGTTTTTGAGCTATTTTGTTAGTGCTGTGGAATCGACATCATAAGTGAATGTCCTTTTAACTTTCCAGAGAAAAGGAAGAGCTGGCCGTGTTCAACCTGGCGAGTGTTATCATCTCTATCCCAGATGTGTATATGAAGCTTTTGCAGATTATCAACTGCCAGAGCTTCTGAGAACACCTTTACAGTCCCTATGCCTGCAGATTAAAAGCTTACAACTTGGAAGTATTTCAGACTTTCTATCCAAGGCAATCCAGTCACCAGAACCACTATCTGTAAGTTGGGACCAACTCTTTCACCTAGCTTCGAGAATGTGTGATAATTTGTGAGAGTGAAAGTGGAGAATGAGGGTAAGTAAAATGGTTTAAATCGTCCGGGGAGGGAAATAATCAGGAGGGCTGTTAAAAGTGATGAACTTGCAAGCACTCCATTTCAAAATTTGCAATGCTTTGAATGGGTAGTGACACCAAACAACCTAATATGCACATATGGCATCACATCTCAGTGTTTAGACTTGTAAACCACTGAAGTCTATTAATTTTCACATTCTGTTCATGAAAACACGGGTAAAGATATGTGCATCCTATCAGGTGAAGAATATGTAACATCTGCCTTTCAACCAGACCTGGATTTAAGATGTCTAGTATACTTCTTCATATGACAATTCTGGCTCCCTGACTTTATGTTTAATGGGCATATATCTTGTTTGCGTTGTGGTTAATTTGATTCACATGTAATTGCGATTATTGTTTTGCAGGTTCAAAATGCTATTGAGTATTTGAAGACAATAGGGGCTCTAGATGAGGATGAAAATCTGACAGTACTTGGTAAAAACATAGCTTAATTTTATAAATCGTCCAGCATATTTTCCATAGGCTTCTTTCAACATCATTTTGGTAAAAGAAAACTTGACTTCTGGATTTTCCTGTAGGACACAACCTATCAATGCTTCCAGTTGAGCCAAAACTGGGGAAAATGATAATATTAGGTGTAGTATTCAACTGCCTGGATCCAGTTCTGACAGTTGTTGCTGGTTTAAGTGCTAGAGATCCATTTTTAATGCCATTTGACAAGAAGGATGTAAGTTAATATTCTCTGATTTATGGATGAAGATGGATAATCTTACCATGTTCTTGTTTCTTTAAGTGACTCAACTAGTGTCTAGATATGTTCTTGTTTTGTATTTTTCTTTCGGTGATACATATATCTCTTTCTTTAAGTAAGGAATCTCTGTGCACTGTGTTAATGAGCAACAGATATAATATGTTTTATGTGCATGCATCTCGAATGTTGCTCTGTAAACATATCTGTTAATGCTTGGCAGGTCTTCAGTTTCCTTTGTTCCAAGTTAGTTTTGGGGACTGAAATGTAAATTTACCCCCTTTCTTTACCGCATCAGTGCAAGGGAATAGTGATCGTCTCTAAAGTAACTTGCTTGGGAACAAATGTTTGGACTGAGACCTTTTCAATTAGCAATTGGTCACCTTATATTCTTGATTTCACTTTAGTGTCTTCTACTTGAGGACCATGTGTCATGTATTGAATTATCACTTCTTGCAGCTTGCTGAGTCTGCCAAAGCCCAGTTTTCTGCTCGAAACTTCAGCGATCACCTTGCTCTTGTTCGGGCTTATGACGGCTGGAAAGATGCTGAAAGGCAGCAATCTGGTTATGACTACTGTTGGAGAAATTTCCTTTCTGCGCAAACTCTCAAAGCGATGGACTCCCTTCGAAAGCAATTTTTATATCTGCTTAAGGACATTGGTTTAGTTGATAGCATTCAGAGTTGTAATGCCTGGAGTAATAATGAACATCTGGTTCGAGCGATTGTATGTGGTGGACTATTCCCTGGCATATGCTCTGTTGTGGTGAGTTGTGCTATTTTGATTAACAATCCATTTCTTGATCATCGAGGTTAGCACTTCATATGGAATTTACATGAAGTGAAAGTTGGCTTGTGCATGATTCTGATTGCTAAACTCTTTAGCTCTCTTACTGCATGCATTTTTGCACTTCCGTCTTAGCTATTTTATCAGTAAAAGGTTGGTTAGTGTTGAGCTAGGTCAGATTGGTTTTACTTTGTAGATAAAAATCTCATGGCAATCCTTCATTCTCTCTATCTGTGTGCTAACTGAACATATATTGGACTGGCAGAACAAGGAGAAGTCAATCTCATTGAAAACAATGGAGGATGGTGGAGTCCTTTTATACTCTGTAAGTTTCATTGTATAATTAGTTTTGTTTAAATTTTGACACGTCATATATTTTTTTGATGAAAAGTTTCATTCTTTTAATAGTGCTTTTCCTTTTTTCCCTTAGAATTCTGTCAACGCTCAAGAACCTCAAATTCCATACCCATGGCTTGTCTTCAACGAAAAAGTTAAAGTGAATGCAGTATTCCTGCGTGATTCTACAGCTGTATCTGATTCTGTGGTACTCTTATTTGGCGGAAGCATTTCTGGAAAAGCTCTAGTAAGTTTTTCTTTCTTCTGACTCTACCTATTCCCACCCCGACTCCCCTGCCCGCAGGGACAAGGTTGATTTCTTTGTTGTTTTGCTGAGTTCACGTTGGCATGCTCTTGAATCCTCCATGATTATTTGTATGATTTAGTGTTTGGTGCGCCCTTAAAACTCCTTTTTCTCTTGTTAGGATGGACACTTGATGATGCTTGGAGGATACTTGGAGTTTTTCATGAACCCCTCACTGGCAAATACCTACATAAGCTTGAAGAGGGAGCTTAATGAACTTGTCCATAAGAAAGTATGTATATCCCTTCATCTTTGTGTGTGTTATCATCGTTTGAGCTTTCCATAGTTGCCATTTCTGTGGTGTTACTCCTAGCAACTGTGAATGGATGATATTATTTGTAACTATTCCACACATATCTCGTTTCATTTGCATTCTTCGGAAAGAATATTACTAGTGGATGCATATGACAAATTCTTCTCTACTGATGTTTGCTTTTTCTGCCAGCTCTCGGACCGTAATTTTGATGTAGGAAGGCATGGTGAGCTATTAGAAGCTGTTAAATTGCTGGTGTCAGAGGATCAATGTGAAGGTAAATTTGTCTATGGTCGTAAACCATCCCCCAAGAAGTCTGCAAAGGAGTTACAGAAAAATGTCATTTCAACGAAGGGCAGTGGTGGTGAGAATCCGAAGTCTCATCTCCAAACGTTGCTTGCTCGGGCTGGCCACCAATCACCCAGTTATAAGATAACACAACTAAAAAATAATAAGTTCCGCGCCACTGTAATATTCAATGGGTTAAATTTTGCTGGCCAGCCTAGCAGTAGCAAGAAGGAAGCTGAAAAAGATGCAGCTGCTGAAGCTCTGCAGTGGTTGACTGGTGAGACCCAATCCTCTTCTAAAGTTGTTGAACACATGTCAGCACTTCTGAAGAAAAGCAAGAGTAAAAATCAACTTCATAGTACAAAATGGAGGTAATTGTTGCATAAGTTAGGGTAGCTAACCCAACAGTCCCACGGATAAAGAGGTTCTCGCTGGCATTATTTTTCTCGGTTGAAAAATGATGAGTGATTTTTGGCGAAGAAGATGCAGCTTGAAGGTTGTATATAATGAGTCTTATTGGACCTTCATTTTTTAAGCGGGTTGCAGACAATCTCAAGGGAGCGCTGTATTTGAGTATTGCCATTGTGGGAGGAATTAATCATTGCGGTATCTTCCTATTTGGTGACCTAGGTTACAGTTCACTACACTCTGGTCACCATGATGTCTATATTCTGTCCCAAAAGCTAGTCAAATTCTCAAGCAAGAGTTTGGCTCAGCCGATCAATTCTTTCACTGAGAAGTGGACTGCCGCCTAGTTTGGATGGGCAGATGTGCAATGACCTGAACGGTCCTGGCCTTAGGATTACACTAATTTTTATACCTTTGTATGAATTTTGCTTCTGATTCATTATTACTTGTGAGAAAGGATCCGTAGGAGGAAAATGGAGAGTTGTACACCAAATACAAAGTTGTATTAGAGTCTTGAATGATCATGATCATGATGTATTATACACTTGTAAGTCGAAGAATGTATTTTTCCTTCAAATTTTTCACAATGATTACAGAAAATTGGCGCCTTTCCAGTTCTCTGAGATATTCATTTGGAATTTTGGGTGCAGATTATTTGCAAGTGTTCCCCAGTCACTCCTTGTAACAATTTCAATATGCGATAGTTCGTTTATGTATCGTAGGACATTTTAATTTTTTTTTAGATTCCTACCTGGTGTCTTGATACACGCATTAGAGCATGACAAAATTCGGAGTTGCACCTTTTGCACGATTACAAAGATGACTCTTGACGTAATCCAGATTTGTGCAAAAGATTCGTGCTGAGTGGTACATACATTGGAGCTTGGCAAAATCTGGATTTTCCCTGGAAGTTCCATATTTGGGGTCTTCATAACAAAGGATTCGCGCCTTTGCTGTGTAAAGGTGTTACCTAACAAAGACGACGACTTTCGTACATTGGTTACAAGATTGACTTTCAAAAACATGCCATCTGGATTTAGAAAAAAAAACGCACGAAGACAAAATGAACTAACTAGACAATCTAAGTTGAACCAAATAAAGAAAAGAACCAAGTTAAGTGAAACAAGAATAAATTAAATGAAATTTAATCCTGGCTTTGTGCCTTTGTTTATTGGAGAAATACCAACAAAAAGAAAAAAAAAAACTCAACTCCTCAAAAGCTCTAATGCTTTCAATAGAGTTCCTCTAAATCTATTTACATCAATTTTTACATCTTGTTGATCTAAATAAACTTTCCTATATGAAGCCCATCCTTTAGGAGAAATCATATTACCAGGAGGATCCTTTAATACATGATGTTCAAGTGGATATTGTTGAATTAAAGAACTCTCATTTACACTAATCTTGTAACCCAAATACTTCAAATTCATATCCATAGCTGGAATTTCAAAATCTTCTTTAGATACCCATTCCATTCCCAATCCCACAATTTGTATAACACTTGCATTTTCTGGCAAAAAAACCATATTTGTCAATCCAGCACCATGAACTCCCATTAGTACATCAAATGAGTTCACTTTTTTCGCAACTTGAACCAAATTTTCCCTTGTTTCTTCCACACCAACTTTGAACCCCAAACTTTTAGCCAATGTAACAATTGCTTCTATGTTTGTAAAACGTCTCGTTCTGCTTCTTGAAATGATAAGAAGTCTAGGCTTATTTTTCCTCATTTGATCATCATCAGCATTCTTTTTCAATCTCACCGCGGACTTTCTCTTCAAGGAGTATGTACTTTTCAAGAACTTTGTGAAGTCTAACATAGTATAAGAAGATTCTGAAGTGTTGATGCTGAATTCTTTATTGGCTTTTAAGCCAATTGTCATACTTGGGAAACAAAGGACATCTTTTTCCTTGTCAATATCAATAGCCTCATATTTTGACAATCTTTGTAACACTGGTTTGAACTTCTTGATCCACCAAGGCATTTTGTTAGTAATCAGAAACTGAACTTCACCATTGAAACGTCGCGATGTTTGAAATAATGGAATCAACACATCACTGAAATCATGGAAGTGATTTCCAGCATACCCTTTAGTTGAAAAAACAACTGCAGGGACAGTGTAGTTTCTAGTGCAAATTGGGATTTGTTGAGAAATATGAACTTTTTTGACTATTAAATTTGTAACACTGTCCATTGCTCTATCATCACCTTTTCTTGCATATGGTCTTATGTTCCATGAGTTGTTTTTTTCTTCATCAATTGATACAAAAAATATTGTTGATGAATTTCCATGTATTCTTATGTCACCTTTCATCTCACAGAGATCAGCTCTTGGATGTAACACATTACAAATTTGTTTCTCTTGTTCAATTTCGAAATCTGAAATCGAAAAAATTACAGGTATGGTAAGTACTTAGACAAATTTAAGTTCATTTACAAAAAAAAAAATTATGCTAATTAATATGAATACTTACATGGTTTTTTTGGCTTGGTGACTTCCTCTGTTATTGCTAGAATTTTCGGGCTACCACGAAGAGAAACCTTAACATTCACTGTCACACAAAAACATATTCATGTTCAACGACTTAAATCTAACTTATATAAACTGACAACGTAAATATTATATCCATACTAGGGCATTGAAGCATTAAACATGATATTCAAGAGGTCATATAGAATAACGAAACTTATATAGACTTTATATATATTGACAGTATAAAAAAAAAAAAATTCAATGAAACTTACCAACTCGAAAATGACGAATTTCAGGCTTGAAAAGAAAACAAAATGTGGCTGCTAAGATGAAACAACTAACAAATGCTCCAATTCCTAATTTCTTTTGCTCATGTTTACTAAAACTTCTGGCAAAGAAACTATCATACTTCATTTTTGCTAAAAATAAATAATATAATGTAACTACAAAAAAAGAAGATTTTTTTTTTTGAAGTCTCTCAAACTAACTTAATTAAAGAAGTGAGAAAATGCTAGTATTTGCAATTCTCATGATATATAGAGGTCATTTATTATCAAAGTGACTAGCATGAAACTCTTTTTTTCTCTTATATAATATAATTTTAGTGAATGCTCTCCACGTATTTTAGGACATTTTTTGAAAATTAAAAAATTTATGTTGTTTCTCGTTTGAAAGATATAACAAAGTTGACTATAAAATAAATGTGTTTTTTCCAAAATTGAGTCCATGTCTAAAAAAAGGATTTAGGATGGCCGGCACCTTAATTACCAAACATACTCAATAAGTAAATATAATTAAGATTTTGTTGATTTTTTCTTTATGATAAATACTAAGATTATGAATTTAGGTGGGAACTAATTAGACGTGCATATAGAAAATACTTATATGGATAGAAATTACTTGTTCAATAAAATATAGATAGCAAGACCTTATTAAGTTTGCTTAAATAGAATGGGGTTTTAATGCAATATACTAATTTGGGTCATTATTTGCATTACTGGAGTTAAATTTATTTCTTTTTATTGATTATTAATTAAGTAATGCTTTAGTGTGAACTAGTGGATTTCATTAATTAATGGTTGCTTAAGTGTGAAAAGTGTTACGTTAATTATTGTTTTTCTTTTCCTGAATTTTTTTAATTTCCCTTTACTTTTTTTTTTCATAATTAATTTCCCTATAATACTTTGTATATGTAATGTAATACAACGACAATTGAGCGATTAGTGGAAATAAAAAAAATCTCTCCAATTTCAAATAACATTCCTGAAATAATAGTTATTTTTATCTTTATTTGATTCTTTTTTCATCATCTACTTCTGGAATAGGGTGGGTGGGAGTGGGGAGTTCATTGATATTAAGGTGTCAAGGGAATTGAAGAAGGTTAGGGGTGGAAGCAATCGATGCTTTGATCATTCAATTGACTCTTTGTTGCTCGTCTGTACTAACTTGATGTCATAGTGATAGTATGTATTTCAATCGATTTTATCAACTATTGGATGAGTGGGGATGGGGAGTTCCTTTGATATTAAAGTGTCAAGGAGATTGAAGAAGTTCAGGGGTGGAAGTAATCGTTCTTGCTGACAGTCTGTACTAGTTTGATGTCATGTAATAAAAATAGAGATTTCAATCGATTTTACAATTATTAAATTTTAACCAATGATTTTCACCATATAAAGACAACAGTGATGTGTTTGAAAAACAAAAGATATTATCATATATACATACTCCATATATAATAACGATTAACTTCCCCTCTGACTAGAAATTTGATGAGAGGAGTTTGCAATAGATGTATGTAAATGAGTCAATCTCATCTACTTGGTCAAAAAGAAAGTGAAATTACTTTATTGTTACCATAATTCATATACATATGTTTTCTCAAGAGATTGTGATTTTTCCATATAATAATAGTATTATTTAATCAAAATTTTATAATTATGATATCTTTAAATCCATTTCAAATGATTATTCAGTGAGATACCAATACGAACCACTACGAGAAGCGTGTTGTTAATCCAAATGTCGGTTGTTAGCCGGATTGAGTTTGTCTCAGTTGAGTACATTGGATATGGTGGGTATGTATCGAAAATTTTATCACAAAATATTAAACGACGGTTTAAAATATTGTTAGTTATAGTCATATTAATTAGGTGGCAATAATTTGACGTTCTACTTATAAGTTTGAGAAATATATGAGTGATAGAGATAGAAGTTCAAATACAGATTCAGTCGAATAAATTCGCAAAATAAATAATTATATTAAAATATTCATCAAATGTGTTGACATGTTAAATTTAAAGTCATCCTTCTAAAATTTCAAACCCCACAAAGTTGAAATTTTCTAAGAGTTGTATTTATTTAATTTCTATTGATATTGAATTGACTTTTGCTATCTTACAAAAAGAAAATGAAATTAAATAGTATTAACTTTAGTATATATATTCTTGACACTCCCAAAGGGAAAGAAAAAAAAAGAGGGAAAAATTGAAAACTTATGCTGAATGGTCCAAGAAAATTGTTTGGTTTAAGAGTAGGACATTTTACCAATATCCCTCAAATATAGTGGGAGGCACGTTTGGGAGGAAATTTTGAATCCTCTAGACTATAGACAAGTGTGGTGATGAAAATAAAATTCAACTTTAATTTATTTGAAGCAAAATAAATATCCAAACAACATCAATTTTACCAGAATATTCCATTGTTTCTTTCCTTATGCACATTTATAAAATCTTTAATATTAAAAACAGTCGTGCTAATTGATCAGAGCACAAGTCAATGTTAGGTCGCAGTGGCATGTATAAGCACCAGAAAATTTTAATATCAAATAATTTAATTATTTGTTCTTTTATTCTACCTATATATATATATATATATATATATTTGTCATCATATCTATTACGATTCAAATTATATGCCATATATAAAAAATATTTATCAAAATTATTTTTGAATTATGCGAAATGGTACAATTTGCCTTTATTTTTTAGCGGTGAAAGTTTAACACCCCATGATACCAAATGTCACACAATTAAGAAATATTTGACCCCAACTATTAACGAGAGCAAATCTTTTCATTTAGCATAATTCAGAAGAAAGTTTAACCCTTTATCTTTATATAAATAACATATACAGTTCAGAATCCCACGACACAAAAATAACTCCTTTTGAATTCCATACTATTTAGAGTAAGGTTCTTGAGTACTTAAAAGACCCGCAAACTAAAATACTAACACCTAAAACGATTTCGAAACCATGGCAAGAGGTATATTCAACCTTCTTTCCATTATTATTTTGCGTCTATATATATATATAGACATGCTGTAAATAGTATAAAATGTCTAACAAATACCACAAATTGAGATTTACTTAGAATATTATAAGAATATATGTCAATATATATAACTTAAATCCATCTATTATAACATTGCACAATTGTTCATCAATGAAAATGGAATCACTCAAGTAGTACATAAAAATGTCATTACATAATGAACTAAAAATGAAACATATACAATATAGTGCACAAAATTAATCAAGAAGCTTTTTAGCTTCTAACAAAGTAGACCTAAACCTATTAAGATCAACTTTTACATTCTGTTTATCTAAATAAATTGATCTAAATATACCCCATCCTTTCCTAAAAAATGATGATGGATCTTTAAAAACTTTATGATTAAGTGGATATCGTTCCACTAAAGAACTCTCATTCACACCAATTTTATAATCTAAGTATTTTATATTCATTTCTCCAGCAGGATCTCCAAAATCACGTTTAGCCAAATAATCCATTGCTCCTAAAGGAACTAACTGAATTAAAACTGCATTATTAGGGAGAAAAACCATGTTGGTTAATCCAGCTCCATGAACTCCCATTATCACATCACAAGAATTAACAATTTGCGCGAATTTCGTCAAATTTGTACTAAGGTTAGCCTCAGCCAGGACAACCTCGTACCCAATGTCTTCAGCCATTTGTCTAACATCGTCCTCATTTAATAAAATTCGCGATTTCTTCCTTGACATGATCAACAATCGTGGCCTCGTAACAATATCATCATTCATTTTGATAGACTCAACTCTGTTTAGTGACAATGAGCTCCTCAAGAAGTGTCTGAAATCGCGCATAGACACCCTATTTGGGAACTTTGAGGAGTCAATACCGAATTCTTTATGTGATTTAAGGCCTGTTGTCACACTAGGAAAACACTGTACCTCGTTTTCATTGTCAATGTCAAGAATTTTGTTCTTAGACATGTTGTTGAGCAACGTCCTGTACTTACCTATCCACCACGACTTATAATCCGTGGCAAGAAAGTGCACCTCTGAATTAAAATAACGCGAATTTGAAAAGATTGGGACGAGTAAATCTGAAAAATCATGAAAATGATTTCCTGAATATCCTCCAAGTGAAAATAAAACTGCTGGATAGCCATGATATACACTGCATTTTGGGATTTTTTCACCGTCTTGTACTAATTTTACTGTCCATGATTTAACACTTGACATTGCCCCTGCATTACCTTTTCTTGGATATGGTTGTATGATCCATGAATTGTTCTCAGCAGAAACGTTGAAATCATGAGATGAAACGACAAAAATTGTCGATGAATTTCCTTGGACCCTTATGTCCCCTTTGGTCTCACAGAAATCAGACAATGGTTCTAACACATTACACATTGGCTCTGCATCCTTTTTCTCTGTTTCTGCAAAATAATTTCATCTTAGTGTCAACATATTGAACTGATTTTTTTGTTAGTTTTTGAAGATGCAAATCAATTTTTCCCTCTCATAAAACTTTTTTTCAAGTACAATGCATATGTCAAGACACGACTTCAACTTCTATAAAGTTCTGTTTTTTTTTTCAAGTTTCAACTAAATCTATTATCAAACGTCTACTCTTAAATTTCGAATGTTGACTTACCTAATTTCTTGAGAAGAGTTGTATCCTTGATCACAAACATATCTTCAGCACTAGCCTTGATAGATAATTGTAAATTCATGGCATCACCATCTACAAACAAGATTAAAAATCAGCTTAACAAAGATTAATATAAAGGTTATATTAAAACATTATTAAGTGCAAAAGACTTACTAACTGATTGAGGATACAAATGATTCTTGAAAACCATGCAACTGCTAAACACAACAATTAACATAACAACAAAAGCACACCATCCAAATGTTTTTCTTTCATAGTGACTAAAACTCTTTGCCAATATGGGATTATACATTTTTTTTGTGACAAAAAACTAATAATGTCTATCTTAATTTGTCAACAAGAAAGTGATTATTTAAACACCACTTCTCATGTCCACTTATACTTGAAGAAGTAGCTTGTTTAGTGAGTGAATAATGATTATATTGTTTGCATGAATTGGAAAAAGGCAAATGTTGGTTACAGGTGAGACAATCATTTGGTTAATTTTTTATAATATTTAGGTGATGTTTGTGTTTAATTGAGTATCAATTTCTTGTCATGATTTTCAGCATTGAAAGGAACTTTTCAACTAAAGTTGTTATAAAATCACTTGGAAAATTTAAAAGGTCAACAGCAACAACAAATAGAGTAAGTAAATTAACTAAAAACATGCAATTTCTAGTAATATTTCACCTATCTTCTCCAATAGGATGACAACCTTTTATCAAAATTTAGGTTTAACGTTCGAAAGATTGATGAATTTCTAGTCAAGTAAAATATTATAAGAATATTATTTAAGTTATGGTGAAAAAAATAAGGATGATTTTGTTCAAAGACTCTTAACGTATCAATATATTTATGTTACCATACCTATAACCCTTCAATAATCAATCATAGGATGTAAAAGGAAATAAACAAAAAAAAAAACGTAATGTACAATCAAAATCATGATCACCGTCAAAGAATTAATGTATATATTATAAAGGTGTTAGTTCTTACCTGCCTATTATATTTTAATCATCCTTTAAACCTATAAGGTGGTAACAGAATCTGCTGGCTGTTTTTCTTGATCTGAGTTAGAATTTTGCAGCAAACAACTTTAAGATGTTCATTGCTTAAATAATCATTCAAATATTGAAAATTATGTAGTAAAATTATTATGGGAAAACTACTAAGATATGGCAAACATCAACATATATTTAAGATAAATAGCTATAATTTACTTATTTTATATTATATGGATATAATTAAATATGAAATAGCAAAGTTAATTAATTACATATGAATAATCATTTCTTTTCAATTTTATATGTATATTAACAAATATTAAACAACAAAGTAATTAATACACGCCTAATCAATTATGTTGGGCATGTTTTACGGTGTTGGTTTTCATGTTTACCCTCTTCAATGTTTTCTCTTTCAATATTCATATATCATCGATTTTTGTTTATTTTTTCAAAAATCCTTCTAATTGACTATCCTTTTGCATGATTGTAGGAGTGATTTTTGTGATTCATCTTCATTAAGTATATTTTAATTACATTTTTTCTTGTTTTTATAAATATTATATTTGTAAACATCTGTATGTTTCATCTATTTTCATAGGGTTTCGATTGGAGATTTTTCCATTACAATGGTGGAAATCAGTTTGAGATAATCTTTTTATGTGTGTTTGTGTCATTCAATTTCTACAATTTCAATTAGAATTAACCAAAAGGAACTCCAAAATTTTTTACTCTAATGACAGACTAAACAAAGCACCATCTTTTGATTTGTATTTGTAGTCATTTGTATATTGAATCAAAACACTATGTTTGTTCTGAATTTGTATTCATATATTTTGTATTCAAATGTAAATATTTGTATTCATCTGTATTTTGTATTCAAATGTAAATATTTGTATTCATCTTTATTTTGTATTCAAATGTAAATATTTGTATTCATCTTTATTTTGTATTCAAATGTGTGTGTGTATATATATATATATATAAACGTATTCATAAATGTATTTGTATTTTGTATTCATCTTTATTTTGTATTCAAATGTAAATATTTGTATTCATCTGTATTTTGTATTTAAATGTGTATATATGTAAAACGTATTCATAAATGTATTCATTTGTATTTATATTCAAATGTAAGTACTAAATACATTATAAATGAAAGAAAATTAATAGTTATATAATTGTGTTTTCTCTATATTTGTATTCAAATATAAGTATCGAATACATTATAAAGTAAAGTCGATTGATAGTTATAAATTTAAATTCATTTGTATCTGTGTTCAAATATAGATTTTAAATACAATATAAATAAAGTCTACTTAACAATTATATTATTGTATTCATGTGTGTTTGTATTCAAGTGCAAGTATAAAATATAACATAACAAAGGACTAGTTGACTGTTACATAATTGTATTCATATGTTTTTGTATTTGTATACTATTTTCATCTACATGTCTTTATATATACAAAAATAATTTTGAGATATATTTTTTCAACATACAAGTGTTCTTGTTTTACATTTTTTTGTACAGAGTTTGCATCTTCGGTTTTAATTTTTTGAATTTTCAAAATAAACAATGTTAGATTGTCACTTTAGACTACATATTCAAACTAGCAGATTTTTAGGAGTGATTTTAGTTGTTTAAGATATCTAAAAATATCTTATTTAGTGCATTATAATTATAAATGTATTATTGTATAAAATAATTTTTTTTTTAAATACAGCTAGATATAGACATAAATTGTAGTCATTTTTAGTAAATACCATACTTATAGCTATTGAACTTCAATAACCCTATAACTATAGTCATTTTTGTAAGTTACTCTATGTTAAATCAGGAGTTGGGTACAAGAAAATTCACAAAACTATAAAAGAAAGAAGATAAATTTTGCAATAACAAAATAATTAACGTTTATATCAACTAACGTGGACTTAACTAACAATTACTAATTGAAAAAGTTTGGGCCTAACGATGAATGGACATGGGGCCGAACATCCATGTCGAAACAGGCCTGCCAATTAATCTGCATTTACCTTTTAAAACTTTTTGTTAAACTTTTCATCGTTACATCTATAAACGATACGATATAATAAAATTTAAATAACTAAATTTTAGGAATAATAAACATAAAAATCATATTAGCTTTCTATAACTACAGTTTTGCTATTTGCACTCCATAGCCAAATTATATCGGTTAGATAATTTTATATATGTAACTACTATGTATAAGTATCAATGATTGTGTTTGTATATCTGCAGAAAATTTGAATTCGTATACAATTGAATCGAGTTAAAATATTTGTATTTGTATATCAGATTTATCTCTCGCTTTATACAAACACAAATTATACATTGTATTTTGTATAATTTATGTTTGTATATAAACTGAGGGAGAGAGAAAGGCAAAAGAGAACTGAGCAGGGGAATATTTGTATTTGTATAATTATAAGTGTATAGGACGGAGAGATATGTCTTGGTATTTGTATATACAGTCTCTCTCGCGTTATACACACACAAACACAAATTATACAAAATACAATGTTTGTATAAAGTGAGCGAGGCGAGCGAAAGAGGGCTGAAAAAGAAGGAGAGTGACAAACGAGATTCCAGAGAGAGGTGAATGACAAGAAGTTTGTTGCGAATTTGAATTAAATTAAACTATAGCTATAACATTTATTTTGAATTAATAATTTGTTATAACGCACAATTTTTCCATTTGAGTAAATTTTAGAAATAGCAAACATAATAGACATAATAAAGTTTTATAGCTACAGTTTCGATAATTGCGCTTCATAGTTATAGTTATGTTTGCTACAGAGGTTGCAGTTTGTATATTTTGCTTGTGGATATACAAATAGGGTAAGTATATACAATTTCTGTATTTATAAATTTAGGAATTTTTTAGAACTCCATTTTTTTATTTCACTTGCTAATATATAAACAAGGTAATTTTAATGAATGTTTCATAAATCATATACAAATAGCTAGAGTAAGCATATACGAAATTCTAAATTTATACAATCAGGAACCGAATTATAAAAATTCTGAATTTATGCAAATCAGACGAATTATACAAATCAGGTGAATAGCAAAAATTAGGAAAATTGTAGCCACGATTTACAATTTTCTTAAATTGTAGCTATAATACCTAATATAGGCTAAATATTTTCTATTCTGCATAATTTTTAAATTATTTTATTAATGTGAACTTAACATTAATTTATTCTTTTATATTTTAAAAATGTGCTAAATTTTAATAGTCGACGGGCAAGACACATATCACATAGTATATGCTGGATTCTTTAATGGGCCTGTGCTATTTCTCAGATAGGCGAGAGCTTACAATAATATAGGCCCATTGGAGACTAATAAGCCTATAACAAGGATCAGACTCACTAGGCTAACACTTATACACATATAAATGCAATCTAGGTTTCTCTCTTGATTTAACACAAGACATTTTTTATAAGATATCCACCGTTACAAGCTAAAGGAGAGAAAAACGCAACCTACTCCGTCACAAGTTAAACATTGCTATGGAGAAAAAAGGTGTGCACAATTTTTCGTGTATTTCATTACATCACATGTATTTTTTTTATCTATCTGATTGTAGTTGTGTTTTTAATTAATTTAATACTTACTTCATATAATTTTTTTACAAATTTGGTAGTATTTTGTTTTGATAAATATATCCTCTTCTAATAAAGTAAGAAAAAAAGAAAAATTGAATGCAATTTAAAACCTATGTGTTATTGAATGCACATGAATGAATTGTTTTTTATGTGATGATGGTAAATTTTAAGGAATGTTCGTAAATCTATAGTTGAGATCATAGTTATACAGAATGGATATAGTGTGTCTAATCATAATTCATAGCAATTGTTTTAGAGAGAATGAATGTGTGCGACATCGAGGGAGTTAAAGATGAGAGACAAGCGAGATCGAGAGATATATAGAAGAAAGGTGAGAAAATCGTATCTTAGATATAACTTGTGTCTAAATTGAAATTAAAGTACACATATACACATGATTCAATCTCGCTCGCCGCTCTCCTGTCTCTCGCAATCTCACACATAAATACACATATTAGCTTTGAAACTAAATAAAACATACACAAATACATATTGTATCATCCTTAAAGAAGTATAGTGATACAATATGTATCACTTTTTTTGTGATACTCAAATGAAAAACACATTAATGTAGTGTTGAATATCGTATCATCTCTAAAATAATGCACATATATAATTTTTCCTGTTAATAGTTATATAATTATTTTTTAATTCATAGAAGAGTTTAGCGATAGTTATATCATTTTTTTCTGACACACAAATAAAACTTTTTTTTTGTGATACATAAATAAATTGATCATATAAATATATATCAATTAAAGAAAATACTGCTTGATAATAAATGTATTATTCTATTTTATATATACAAATATAATTTTTTTGATACATAGATATAGTTTATTGCATCAATTCAAGAATGGGAGAAAAAAGATGGATAATACTTTGAAAAAATGGACTTACAAATTAATGAATCTAACAATTAAATGCGATTTAAATGTAAAAATAATTGAATCTGATAAATGAATTATTTGTTGACTCTATTAAATGAGAATGAATTGCTAACGACACTAAATCACATAATCCAAATTAGTAGGCGTTGGTTATAGAATTTGAAGCTCAAAATTGAAATCATTTGTTTTAAAAAATATGAAATGATAATAAAATATTAATTTAAATTTAAAATCTAAATATTTCAAAAAGTAGGATTTCAATTTATTTTTTTGGTGATACATAGATAAATTGACCAAAATAAATTGATTTTTCAAAAACAATACTATTTTTTTAAAATTGAATACACGTTTCTTCTCTGTTTCTCATTAAAGATAAAAATCAATATTTATACAAGAGGTTCTTGAGGAGTTGAGTAACCTAACACTACTAGAATATACAAAGAGAAAGGATACATAGATATATAATACTTTTAGTTATCTATCCTAATTAGAGTCAAAGTACAATTATCCTTTATATGCCCTCTCAAGTTGAGCAGAATGTGAGAACACTATCAACTTGCTTCTCAACATCTGACAGCATGTTTCGGCAGAGCTTTAGTGAGGACATAAGCAACCTGATCATGAGAGCTGATATACTAAATTATAAGAACCTTGTCTCAAACCTTCTTAAGACAAAAATCAAAATCTATTTCTATGTACTTTGTGCGTAAGTGGAGGATTGGATTTGTAGTCAAATAGGTGGAACTAAGGTTCATGATGAGACAAGTCTCCTAACAATACGAGAATACACAGAGAGAAAGGATATATATATATATATATATAATACTTTTAATTATCTATCCTAGTTAGAGCCAAAGTACATTTATCCTTTACAAAAATAAGTATTTTTAGCTTCCTAACAACAATGTCAAATAGGCTCTTAGTTGGAATTTATCTCATCTTTACTCTCTAATTCTGACTTGAATTATTTATAATATGTTGTGTTGTTATAGTGGTAGTATGATATGTGCATGGGTGGGAATGTGGAATGGGGCTATGAAAATTAGGTGTAGTGGGAGTAAACATATAATACATACAAATAAAGTTGAAATCTAACTTGATTCATGTTTTACTCTTTTTTTTGTATTGAGTTCATTATTTTAGTATAATAATATAGTCAATTTCTTTTCAGTTGCAACGATATACAAAAATCAACTACAAGAGTACACACAAAAAGTTGGGTAAGGCTCCCAATTTACCAATCTTTTAATGAAGGTTCTGAAAACTTCCTGAAGCATAGTGCTAAAGTGTTGGTGGATGGTGTTGAATACACATCCAAGTTGACACATTCAACAAAAAAACAAGCTGAGCAGGAAGTTGCAAAAATTGCTTATGAATCCATTTTTCATGAAGAAGCTGAAGTAGTATCTTTTCCGTTTCTTTACAAGGTACTCACTCTATACTTGCTTACACCTTTCTAAATAGTGCGCTAAAAATTCGTTTTTGCTCAAACCTTACTACTTTTTTGTGTTTTATCTTTTTAAAGGACCCCACCTTGTGCAAATCCATTCTAAATGAATTTGCCATCAAGAAGAAAATGAAGCCTACATATAATATGAGATCTTAGGCAAAAGGGCAAAGTCCAGCTTTCATTTGCCACCTTACTTTTGGTGGTAAAACTTATATAGGTGAAGAAGCTGGAAACAAGAAATTGGCAGAGCATTTAGCTGCTCGAACCGCCATCGAATCGCTATTGGGTAAATATTTATTGACTGTTTTATTTTATCTCAACCCTTATATGAATATATATTATGTGCAAACGAGCGTTTGTCTAACCCTTTGAAAATCTCAAAGAAACAAATGCAGATACTCTTTCACCAATAATCATGTCCAAATTTAATTCTGATGATTATTTGCATAAATGCTCAGGTGAGAATTGAGATAATCGCAATTATAATTGATTATCTTTTTTTATAATTATATATACTTGTTGAGTCACATTTCATGCATATTGTTGTTTTGAATAGGCAATTTACAAGGTGAAAGTTCAAGTCGACATAAGCGTAACGCCAACATAAACAATGAAGGAAGGAACAAAAAGAGAAGATTTGGCAACTGATACTTAGAATTTAAATGTTTGTCTTAATATCTCGATAGAAACATACATAATACTTGTCAAGTTTAGTGGGACCGTGAACTCATTTTGCAAGATTTGACTCAGCTTTGTGTGAATTGGAACTTATAGTATTTTGATATACGGCTAAAAAAAAATCTATATTGTTCTCTTTATTGTGTTTGGATTTGCTTATACTCGAACCAAGCATTTTTCATAAACAACCTCTCTATCTTCACGAGATAGTGATAATGTATGTTTACACTCTGCTCATCTCAAAGTCCACGTAGTGGGATTTTATTGGGCATGTTATTGACTTATTGTTGTAGCTGTCATCGTCTTCGCATGTTCAACAATCTTCGTAGTTATAAAATGAAAAAAAAAATGTAAGTACATCGTTGCACAAAGCTACTCCTTTAACGAAGAAAGTTATTCTAATCTTATTTATTTTATATTCCTCTTTAGTTAATTATTTAAGGATAATATTTTCATTTTGCAATTATTAATAATAGTTAATTTTAGTGTTTGTGATATTTGGCCAAATACATTTAACCTTCCCTTTAGGTAAAAAAAAATATATATTGTATTTTAACTATGCATGCATTTAGTGTATTTTTTAAAAAATATTGTTACTATTTGACATTGTTGTCAGAAGGCTAAACTACCTATTCAAAAAAAACATGCATGAAATGTGACTCAACAAGTATATGTAATTTTTGAAAAATAATCAATTATAATCGTGATAATCTCAATTCTCACCTAAGCATTTAGGCAAGTGATCATCAGAGTTAACTTTGGACATGATTATTGATGAAAGAGTATCTTTATTCATTTCTTTGAGATTTTTAAGGGGTTAGACTACCGTTCTTTTACGCATAATATATATTCATTTAAGCATTGAGATAAAATAATAAATAAATAAACACACAATAGCGATTCAATTGCGGTTCGAGTAGCTAAACACTCAACCATTTTCTTATTCCCAGCTTCTTCACCTATATATGTTTTACCACCAAAAGCAAGGTGACAAATAAAAACTAAACTTTACCCTTTTGCATGACATCTCATATTATATTTAGGCTTCATTTTCTTCTTGAAGGCAAATTCATTTAGAATGTATTTCCACAACATAGGGTCCTTTTAAAAAAACACACACACAAAAATAGTAAAATTTTGAGCAAAAATGAATCTTTAGCGCACTATTAGAAAGGTGCAACAAGTGTAGAATGAGTACCTCGTAAAGAAACTAAAAAGTTTCAACTTCAGTTTCTGAATGAATAATGGATTCACAAGCAACTTTTTCAACTTCCTACTCAGCTTGATTTTTCGTTGAATTTGTCAAAACTTGAATTTGTATTCAACATCATCTATCAACACTTTAGCTCTATGTTTTGGAAAGTTTTCAGAATCCTCATTAAAAGATTCATAAATTAGGAGTCTTTTCCCAGCTTTTTGTGTGTACTCTTGTAATTGCTTTTTGTATATTGTAGCAACTGAAAAGAAATTGGTTATACTATAATTATGGACTCAATACACACAAAAAACCATTAAACACATGAATTAAGCAAGCAAATCAAATTTTAATTTTATGCATATATAAAATATATTGTCTCCCATTACACCTAATTTTCATAGTCCCATTTCACATTTCCACCCCATGCATATACCATTCTACTACTATAAAAACAACAACAACATATTATAAATAATTCAAGTGAGAATTAAAAAGTGAAGATGAGACAAATTCAACTAAGAGCCTATTTGAAAGTTCAAGTCGACACACGTGTAACGTCAACGCCAACACCAACAACGAAAGAAGGAACAAAAAGAGAAGATTTGACAACTGATACTTGGAATTTAAATGTATGTCTTAATATCTTCATAGAAATATACATGACGCTTGTCAAGTTTAGTGGGATCATAGACTACTTTGAAAGATTTGACTCAGTTTTGTTTGAATTGAATGCTATAGTATTTTTTATATACTGCTAATAACTTTTCTATATTGTTCTCTTCTTTTGTGTTTGGATTTGCTACACTCGAGCCGAGTATTTTTCGAAAACAATCTCTCTATCTTCACGAGATAGTGATAAGGTTTGTTTACAGTACTCTACCCAATCCAAACCCCACTTAGTGGGATTTCACTAGATATGTTGTTTATTTGTTGTCATCGTCTTTGCACGTTCAACACTCTTCTTAGTTATAAAATGGGAAAAAAATTATAAGCACGGCGCTCCTCCTTTAACCAAGAGTGTTATTCTAATCTTATTTATTTAAATATTCCTCTCCAAGGATAATAATTTTAGTTTTGCAATTATTAGTAATAATTTATTTTAATTTTGTGATATTTAACAAAATACATTTAACCTTCCCTTTAGGTAAAAAAATATATATTGTATTTGAACAATGCATGCATTTGGTGCATTTTTGGATATTGTCACTATCAAACGCTCGAATATTGTACTCTTTTTCTAAAATGGGAGTCCCAGTGTACAACTACTACTGCAAAATGGGGAAAAAATGCAAAAGCAAGTTGATTCCATTTTAGAACTTGCCATTACAATAAAACACTTTTTTTTTTGGAACCCTCAAGTAAACCAACAACCTCTACTCTACGGATGAGCACTCTGTAGTGAATACTTTGTGGTAACCTAATTACTGTGTAACAACTCGCAAACTACAAATGAGATAAAAACTGCAAGCCCCATCGACGAGGATGGATATCCTAGGTCTCCCACATGGGCGATCCGCTTCTCAACCACTCAATTTGCCCTTGCGAGCGTAAAGCACATTTATTCATTGAATATTTTTTGTACAATATCAATATATAGATTTTTTATACTATCTGAACATTCAAATGAGATATTTGTAGATACAATTCTTTAAAATATGGAATATGCAATTTTGCAAATAAAACAATTTACTTTCTATTATATGTTATGCTGATATGATATCTAAATCTGACAATGTACATTTATGAAGAAAAAAAAAGCAGTGTTATTGTACAAAATGATTCTCCTTCGCAGTTCTCATGCAAAGTAAGAGTTGTACAAAGCCATGATAAAGGGTTAATACTCTTCAAGACTCCAATTTTAGTTTCTCAAAGAATTGCATCTTCAGCAAATTTGGAGTTCCCCAAATTTACTTCCAGTATGCATCTCTCATTTCAACCTTCTCACTCACCATTATTTTCTTGCTTAATTCATGTTTTAATGTATTTTGATGCTTTCAACTAATATTATTTATGGTATAATATATTTGCAGTTCCTCCGGCACAAGTAATGTACAAGGCAGTAGCAAAGGTTTTGGTTGATGGATCTGAATATCAATCCAAGTCAACATATCCCACGAAGAAAGAAGCAGAGCAGGCAGTAGCAAAAATAGCTTATGAATGCATTCACAAAGAAATTGATGCTAGAGATATTTCACTTATTTACAAGGTGATATTCACTTGTTGCTTCTTCCTAAAAAGCTAGATGTTCGGTTGCTCAAAATACTTATCTGAACTTCTGTTTTTGTGTGTTGAAGGAACCTATGTTGTGCAAATCCATTCTCTATGAATTTGCTGTCAAGAGGAATCTGGATAGGCCTATATATAACACTAGATATACAGAAAGGCCAAGCTCAGTTTATATTTGTCACTTGGTGTTGGGAGGCGAAAACTTACAAAGGTGAGTTAGCTGGGAGCAAGCAAATGGCAAAGCAAGTTGTTGCTCAAGCCGCGATTGAATCACTCTTGGGTATGTTGATTCACTGGTTTTTCTCTCTCTCAATGCTTAAATGTATATTATTTGCAAAAGAACTCTGTCTAACACCTTAAAAATCTTGAAGAAACTGATGCAGGAACGCTTTACCAGATCATCATGTCCAAAAATAAGTCTCATCACCGGCTCTAGTGAGAAAATGTTGCCTAAATGCTCTGGTGAGAAAATTTCGACTATAATTGACTTCTTCTTTTTCTTGAAAATTACACATGTTGAGTCACATACTCACATCTCATGTTGTTTTGAATAGGCAATTTACAAGGTCAAAAAGCAAGCATTGAGGTAAAACACATACCTTGCTGTTTGCAATATATATACAGTTTGATCTAGCCTTATAGATCATGAAGCAAATGTTCAGGGGAGGAGTGCTCATTTATAAAATATTTTTATTTACAGAGAGCAGTTGTTTGCTTCAACACTGATGGCATAGTTGGTAGCTCTGGAAGTGGACCAAAGCGTAAAACCGAAACCAACAACTGGGAAAGGAACAAAATGAGAAGATTTGGCAATTGATATTTGGACTTTGTGTCCGTCTTAAGATCTAGGTAGAATATACTTGGTGACTGTTAGACTCATGAGATATTTATTTCTGAATTGTATTGAAAACCTGGAAAACCACTACCAGCAAAAATTATCAAGGGAGCTCCCTAGTGCCTAGTAGTTATTGAAGGGCTGAGTGGTGATCCCAGTAGTAGACAAATACATGTTGATTATCTCTTGTTATATTGTAGAGTTGGTCTACCCTTCATCCACTTGACTACTACTATCCCACCTAGCTATGTCAGGGATAAATTATTACTCCCCTGAATGGGATGATAAAGTGGCTTGAGCAGACATGTTCACATCCATACCCAAAGTTTTCCAATTGGATCCACAACTGATAAAAGTATTTTTTTACCTTCAGGCAAGGTGGCTTTCCAGTGTGTTTGAACTTCGAAGAATAACTCCTTTCTTCCTGAAACGGAATGTAACTAGTTTAGGAACACAGAAACTACAAATTGCAGACACTGTGCTATCACTGCTTTGAACAGATTAACAAAAATATCTTAAGTGAATCTAACACAAACTACTGACCATAGGAAGATGAATCAAGGATGAGATAAATTTTCTTACCTTTTGCTCTCAAAACTCAGAAGGTTACCAGTACCAACTACAAGTGAGTTTGGTGAATGTCTAGTCATCCAATAGATGCGCTCTTCACCATATCCAGAAACGTACGACTTTTCTCCTGGCTGCGGATGAGGTTAACTTAGGGCCAGGATAATCTTAGATAGCAGATTTTGAGGAGAGTTCCACTATGTGTAAATGCTGGGTCACAGTAGTATCATTACCGCTTAGCTAGTGGGGCTCAAAGAAGTAGGAAATCAGTCAGCGAGCTTAGGGTAGAGCAGATTTATGATACCCGACAAACAGTCACTGTCATGCGTTTGGGCCATACAGGTAGAAGGAGCCAATCAAGAATCCCTCGCCAGATAACAGAGGACTGAAGTACTCCTGAAGTGATAATTGATTTATTTTAGAGGCACAACCGCTAAACCCCACCTACAAATTCACGTCACTCTATTCTGATTATCAGATCTCTGAGAACCTTAAGGAAACTATTTCCTTCCTTTTGTTATACGGTGCGTAAGTGCAACAATTATGGGCGATATATCTCAGCATATCTCCTTTTTACGAAGATCAATGAGGAGATGACAGATTATACGCGCCAAATTCACCAAACAACAAGAAAGGGATTATCCACGTACCCCTCATATGTGCTTTGCTTCCTTGTGTGCAATAACTACAGTAAATCCTCAACACTTACAGAGATGACCAGCACAATAGCTAAGTATACAGCGGCTAAAATCTAATTGGTATACTTTCACACTCTACTCTCTAGTACTACCAATAGTCTCCACAGGTACAAACACCTTCACTGAAGTGATGAAAACGGTTACTATCCCGAACAATAATTAATCTACCCACTATCTTCGATATGAGTTTGATTGCAGAATGACAATCTCCACAAACCGTTAATTTTTTCATCACACGAATTGGTCTCCCAGATGGTACATTTAGAATTGCGAAGGCAACGGCTAATTTTTCGCTGTGATACTTGAGCATGTGTGCCTTCTCCTCTTCATCCACATCATGCAGGACCAATTTCATGGCAGAGACATAACCTTCCTGCTTCATTAATAATTCTAACTCTTCCAAGAAAGCATATATTCTCTTTCTGTCTGGATGCATGGTATCCCCAACTGAATAAAGATGAATCTGATTTTGCATCTCAACCCAGCTGTAACCAGGCATTTTCCTTACACCTGTATCCCTCATTTTTAATCTCATCTTGCTAACGTCACGCCATTTGCCAGAGGCTGCATATAAATTTGAGAGAAGGACATACATCCCGGCATTCCAAGGCTCTAATCTGAAAATCATTTCAGCAGCCTTTTCTCCTAATTCAGTTTTCCGTGAATCCTACTTGCCCCCAGGAGAGCACCCCAGGTTGCCAAATTCATGCCTTGCATAACCGATGATCATTGTCTTCCAAGAGACAACATCCTTCTCCGCTATCTCCTCGAACACGTCATATGCCTCTTCAATACTTCCACACTTACAGTACATTGATAGGAATGCATTTCCGACATAACATCCAGTGTAATATACAGCCTTGACAAGTCGTCCATGTATTTACTTCCAAACTCGAATGCAGCAATGTCAGAAGATGTACTCAAAACACAAGTAAATGCCGACCTATTTATCCTCCCGCCATCTCTCTTGATTCATTTGAACAAACATGCACATCTCTGTTGCCACTTTGAGCATACCCAGCAATAATTGCTGCCCAAGAGATGCAATAACGATTAGGCATACAATCAAGCAAAATTCTGGCACGAGTTACATCACCATTTTGAGCATAACCTGTTATCATTGTATTCCAAGAGCTGATGTTTTTACAAGGCATTGCCTCCCTCGCCAAGTCCATCGTTTTAGACTGCACATATCCTGCAATCATTGGATTCCATGAAACCTCATTCTTCTCTGGCATCTCATCGAAGATCCTTCTAGCCTCATCTACCATCCTATTCTATACATAACCAGAAAGCATTGAAGTCCAGGTAAACACATCTTTAATAGAGGACTCATTGAATCACCTCCTCGCTTTCGGGTTTCTGTATATACACGTGCTCTACCTGCAGCCTGTTGAACTCCACTGATATTTTCTTCTAACCTAGAAGAAAGATAAAATTAGGGCTCAGATTCGATGGAGAAGGGTGAAAATGGAATAAATGCCCTAAAGCATTTCAGATCCGTTTGACATTGACATAAGTTATGGTGGATAATTGAGATGTCTTCCGAGTGTAAAACAATTTAAAATTGAACGTATTCCGCTCCAATAAAGATAACGTCTGAAGCGCATTGTTCAGACACACTCTCAAAACACCAATTTGATTTCGCGGGAGATAGTTGCACATCCGCTAATCAGCTGATGGGCCCCGAGAACAAAATGGGCTGACAACTTCTGACTTTGGCCCAGCCCACGAATATTATTATTTAAAGATTTTCACATATAACCAACCACTTAAAAATAATTTAATTATGTTTCATAGTGTTATAGTTTGCTAATTACAATTCATAGCTACATGTTAGAAGGAGGAAAGGGGCGAGCGAGATGATAGAGGGAGGAGAGAGGCAAGCGAGAGAGGGCAGAGAGTGGAGAGAGATTAATTGTATTTATACTTATGTCATATAATTGTATATATATGTATATTTGTATTTGTATATGTATAAGTGACGTAATTACTGCTAAAACTAAGTTGTGAGCTGTAATTAATTCAAACTATAACTATGTTAGCTAATTAACTAATTTATGTTTGTTATGGAGCATCTGATTTGTATAAATCGCGGTAATTTGTATAAAAATTGTTGTGATCTGTATGAAAATCATGTTTGTATATATATATGTTCTCTGTGTTAGGCTACAGTGAAGAGTGAGATTGGGAGAGAGAGAGGAGAGAGGCAAGCAAGAGAGGTGAATTGTATATGTATATCGGTTATATAATTTTATATACGAAAAAGGGTCAAAATTGCCCCTGAACTATGCGAAATAGATCATTTATACCCTCCATTACATTTTGGGATAAAAAAATACCCCCGCAGTTATCCCAGGAGACCACAGATACCCTCAAGAGTTAACACCCCAATTTTTTAGTGACGTGGCAAGCCACATGGGACTAATCCCTCCACCTAAGCATTGCCAACTAAGATTCACTACAAAAGAACTTGACTTTTAGTGGCGACAAAATCGCCACAAAATCCCAAAATATTGCTACTAAAGGTTATGAGTGATTCTTAGTGGCGACTAAGGGTGGCAAACGGACCGGTTTTTGTCCGGTCCGGTTCCCGTACCGGTAAGACCGGTACCGGTTGAACCGGTAAGGAACCGGTCTTATAGGTACCGGAACCGGTACCGAAACGGAACCCGGTTTTTTATCCGGTTGATCCGGTCCGGTAAGAACCGGTTCCGGTCCGGTAAGAACCGGTTCTGGTCCGGTTCAACGGTCAATTTGATTTTTTTTTTATTTTTTTTTTTTAAAAAAAATGTGAACGTTAAGGAGCCATTGGGCCCTTTTAGCCGTTGGGCTGGGGCCCAAAACGGCTCCAAACAGCCCCCCACCTCTCTCTACCCCTTAACACTATAAATATATCATATTTTTTCATTTAAATCACAAATTCACAAACCATTTCATTCATATCTTATAAAATCTCTTAATTTTCAATCTCTCATAAATTCATAATTATTATTTTGTGATATTGACTTGGAGTTCGAATTTCGGAGATTTATTTGAAGTAAATCGGAAGCTTCAATTGGCATCTCTCAATTCCGGCTTTGGTTATACGTCTACTTTTACGTAGACGTTCGGTACATTCGTTCCAACTTTAATTTTTTATTTGTTTATTAATTAAGTTATTTTATTTTTTTGTTATATTATCTTTGCTTGTTTTTCATAATATTAATTATTTTAAACTTGAACATGAATTTTGAAAAATATAGTGGTAAAAGACCAATGTCGGAAAGAAAAAATAATAGGGGAGGAGGAAGTAGTTCTAATTCTAAAAATTTGCCACCTCCTAGATTTAGAATTAATACTAATGATTATACTCATGTTGATGAAACTTCTTTTACACGAGACTCACGACCTATTGAATTTAATTCCGAAAATGAAGTAGATCATGAAACTTTAAATAGATGTTTTACTAATTTTGAGGAAGAATTAGATGAGGAAGTAGAAATAAATGAGGAAGATGATGAGACCCCTACCCCTACTAGTCCGGCTACCGAATTACCGGAACAAGATGAAGTCCCCTCTTTACCTACTTTTTCAAAGACCGTTGTACGTGTTAAAAGATCTTTAGTATGGAAATTTTTGGTACAAAATGAGGAAAAAACTACTGTTACTTGCACGAAATGTAAATTGATCATGAAACATGTAACTACGGGTACACAAGGGGGAACGGGACGACTAAGAACACATTTGAGAAAGTGTAATAAAGAATTTGCTCGCCTAGATGATATAGAAAGGGCTAATAGAAATGGAATACCTCAACCTGAAAATTCTATGGGAGCTGGAGGTTCTAATATGGTTCAAAGTGTATTAAATATGACTAACCCGGCTAGCCGAAGCACACACCGCACATATAGTAAAGAAAAAGATCGTAGAGAATTAGCTAAAATGGTTGCTGTTTGTGGTTTGCCTTTTTCATTTCCTTCACATCCTGGTTTTATTCAGTATATTCGGGAATTGTATAACCCAGATTATGAAGGTATTCCAAGAAGTACAATTAAAAGTGATCTTTTTAAATATCAAAAAGAATATTGTCATTTTCTTCGTTGTTTATTTGTTTATTATGATGGTAGATTATCTATTACTTCTGATATGGGACGTAGTCCTAATGGTAATGATTATTTTACAATTACTGTCCATTGGATTGACCATGAATGGAACATGCAAAAACGAATATTAGGATATAAATATGTTGAAGAAACTAAAACCGGTGCTTATATAGCAACAAAAATAGGCCTTGTTTTACAATTTTATGGAATATGTGATAAAATAATGAGTGTCACTTTAGATAATGCTTCTAATAATTTGAAAGCAATTGATTATTTAAAATGTAGACTTTGTCCAATTGATAATGATTCTTTTCATATTAAGTGTGCCGCACATGTGTATAATTTGATAGTAAAAGATGGTATTTCTCAATTTGGAATTTCTTGTGAAAAAATTAGACTTGCTTGTAATTGGATTTTTAAAGCTAAAATAAAAGCTAGAATTACAGAATTTAAAAATCGTTGTAAAGAATGTGGACTTGAATATAGAAAAGTTCCAAAAGAAGTATGCACTAGATGGAATTCTTTATTTGAAATGCTTCAAGTTGCTTATATTTATCAAGAGCCGGTACAATTAGTTTTTAATGCTCATAATGCGGACCCGAATTTGAGAATTGGCTATGAAGATTGGGAAAATACAAAAGAACTTATTGAATTTTTAAGTGTTTTTTATAAAGCAACAAATGCTGCTTCTGGTCAATATTATCCAACTATTTCTTCTGTTTTAGTAAATATTTGTGCTATTTCATCTTAATTTGCAAAATATAAAGGAAAAGATCGATTTGAAAATTCCCTTGCTTTTATGATTGAAAAATTCAAAAAATATTTTTTCCCTATTCCTCAAAATCTATTTGACTGCTACTACTTTCAACCCAAATTACAAATTAAAAGGTGTTGAAAGAATGGTTGAAAAGATTTGTGCAAATTTAAAAATTAAAGATGATGAAACTCCTAGTGTTGAAGATTGTAAAAGTAGCATATATATAAAAGCTAGAGAGTTATATAATACATATAAATCTATGGAAAAAAATATTCCAATAGTTGAACCTCCATCTTGTAAACCTAGAAGCGATGATATGGATGATTGGATGGATGATTATCTTGAGCTTGAATCATCTACTAATAATGATTTTGATTTATATTTCAATCAGGCACGGGAAAAGATTAGGCATGAAGAAGGACAACTTCAAGCTCCAATATTAGTATGGTGGAAGAATCGTGAAAATCAATTTCCGACCCTTGCTAGGATTGTTCGAGATGTTCTAGAGATTCAAGCATCATCGGTCGCTTCGGAGCAAGCCTTTAGTGCGGCGAGATTTATGATTGGAGATCATCGATATTCATTAGCAAAGGATAGTTTGGAAATATCGGTGTTGTTTCGAGATTGGGTCAATGCCGAAAGAAGAAATACCGGACTACCACAATTAAATAGCCAAATAGAAGACGAAATAGATGAAATATTTGGTGATAATAGTGATGATGGTATGGAAGCAATGGAAGAAGAACGACAAATACAAGTTCCAAATAATGTTTCTTTTGAAATGATACAAAAGTTACGAAAAAAATTTAAAAAGAGTTTCAATTGTTAGTACAATAATTAATATTCAATACCTAGATTATGTACTCTTTGTCTCTTTCTAATATTTGTATTGTACAATTTATTTATTTGAATAAATATACGGCTATTCGCCTTGATTTTCTTTTAAAATAGTCTCTTATATTTAATCCAAGTCATTTTAGAAATTTAATTTTCAACTATTTTAATTTTAGTTTAAAGTTTAAACTTTAATATAAAATTGAATTTTAAGGTTTAAACTTTAAATTCAATATAAACTTTAAACTTTAAAATCAATTTTAAACTTTAAATTCAATATAAAGTTATAAACTTTAAAATTTAAAGTCAATTTTAAACTTTAAACTTTAAAGTTTAAACTTAAATTCAATTGAAACTTTAAAGTAACTTTAAAGTTTAAAGTTTTAAATTGAAGTTTTTTAATAATATAATTTTATTAATTAATAATATAATATTATATAATAATTAAAGTTAATAAAAAAAAATAAAATTACCGGTACAAAATGATCCGGTAAGCACCGGTTCCGGTCCGGTCCAAACTGGTTCCAATCCGGTAACTAAGGGACCGGACGGAACCTTTGGAAATTTCCGGTAAAACTGGTTCCGGTAAGACCCGGTTCCGGTAACGAAATCCGGTAACGAGGACCGGTTCCGGTAAAACCGGTCCTGTTGATCCGGTCCTGTCCGTTTGCCACCCTTAGTGGCGACTAAGGCTCTAACAACCATTCGCTAGTAAAACCTATTTTTTCAACAAAAAATTATGATAATTAATTTTCGATTGCGACCTAATTTTCTAAAATAAATAACTTGCAATATCCAAATTAAAAACATCCAATATTATTACGAAAAATAATCAAAATTACTTCTCGATTCAAATTTCCTACTATATATATATATAATGCATCATTGTACATTTTATACATTTACATATGACATAAAAATAAAACATATAGTGTCTTCAAACTCCTACTTAATCGATATCATATTTGGTTTTTTAAAAACAATGAAGAAAAAAACACAAAATTAGAATTTAATGTTAAAAACTTTTAGTGACGATTTTCTGGGCTTTTGTGGCGACTGTTGTTGCCCCTAAAGGTCTAGTTCTTTTGTAATGAATCCTAGTTGGCAACGCTTAGGTGGAAGGATTAGTCCCACGTGGTTTGCCACGTTAACAAAAAATTGGGGTGTTAACTCTTGAGGGTATTTGTGGTCTCTTAGGATAACAACAGAGGCATTTTTTATCCCAAAATGTAACGAAGGGTATAAATGATCATTTCATATAGTTCAGGGGCAATTTTGACCCTTTTTCCGTTTTATATATGTAACTACTATGTATATGTATCAATGATTGTGTTTGTATATCTGCATAAAATTTGAATTAGTATACAATTGAATCGAGTTAAAACATTTGAATTTGTATATCAAAGTTCTCTCTTGGTTTATACAAACACAAGTTAAACAAAATACAATGTATTTGTATAATTATAAGTGTATATGACGGAGAGAGATGTATTGCTATTTGTATATATAGTCTCTTTGGCTTTATACAAATACAAATTTGTGTTTGTATAAAGTGAGAGAGGCAAGCGAGAGAGGACTGAAAAAGAGGAGAGTGGTGAGCGAGATTCCAGAGAGAGGGGAGAGAGGCGAATGGAAAGAAGTTTGCTGTGAATTGAAAAATACCAATCAAAATAAAATTGTATTTAAACTGATGATACGATACGATACAATACAATACAACACAACGGCTAACAACCATCCAAACAAGATATTAGATATGCCACATAGCAGAACATGTAAAAATTCTTTTCTTTAGTTATTTCAATTGTATATAAAAGGTGCACATTGATCAGTACACTATCTCCATTGGTAATGTTGTTTCTTCCACTCTCTCTTGAGCCATCCTTGCCTAAATAAACAGCAACAAAAACTCATCAGCTATATATAGGAAAACTGAAAAGTCTCAATTAACCATTCATTGTATTATGGGAGTTGCTTACTTCTTCTTCCCAGTTTGCGTGTAGGGTAATGAATAGAAGACATAACACTTGTATTAGAAGTGCACAAATAATACCCAACCATAAACCTTGTTTGTAAGTGGAAATAGAAGGCAATATTACTCAAAATCTTCATGACATTGAAGTAATAAAGAAAAGTTATATGCACGGATGGATAGCGTAAACAGTAAGGTGTTACCTTCCCTCCGATGTGAAGAACAAAAGCCATCAAGACAGCACAAGGAATTCCCACAAAATAATAGGATCCAAGGTTAATAATTGCCCCAATCTTCTGCCATCCAAATCCTCTTAAAGCACCTGAATGTGAAATGTAACTACACAGTTTCAAAAACTATTTAATAACATGTAAAAGTGCGAACCTGATAGAACACATTGAAGGCCATCAATAAAATTTGATGTTACAAGAAGTGGCATCATGATGACTATGTATCTAACAACTTCAGTTTCATTGTTGTAAGCATATCCCCATACGTTACGTAGCAATAATATGATCAATCCCAACACAATCCCCTTGATAACAGTCACAGCTAAGACAACATGTAGCACCAAACGTGTAATTTGAGGATGACCTGCTCCTAGTTCATTTGCAATCCGTGTACTGCATTGCACAAATATATGATCACAAGAACAGAACGAAAAATTTGCATCTCCCATCTTCAACTACCAAGTTCATTTTTCAGATCACTTGGTTAAACGCAAACCAAATTTAACACATTTTTCGATGACTAACCTCACAGTACCACTCAATCCAATAGAGATCATCCAAACTGTTGCAGATGTATTAAGACTAGCAAACAATGAAGCAAATCAGTTAGACTTGAAAATGGAAAATTTTGCTTGATAAATAAGAGGTGCACAATTCGAATCAGATTGAAAGCACTGAGGTTTCCAACTGTGGATTTGGAAGGAGGCCAGAAAGCAGAACCATTAGCTCAAACGACCACATTTCTAGGTTGTTGACAATCATCAAAGTAAATAGGTTAAAATCAATAAACAAACCGGTGTTCCAAGTATGATCCTGCGACGTGAGATATGGCTTTTTCCGTGCTACCTGTAGAAAACTCAAGAGATGTAGACTGACCAGACCATGATGGCAGAGGGAATCGCGAGTCTAACGAAAGCAAGCATATCCTTGAGCGCTTCTTTTGACAGTCCTGTCTAAGTCTTTGCACATGTTGGAGAAAACTTGACATAAAGAGCCAAAAACAAGAAGTTAATCCAGTAAGAGATTGAACTTGCTAGAGCAGCTCCTTTGACACCAAGTTCAGTCTTGAAGACCAAAATCCAACAGACAACTACGTGAATTAAGGTTGTAATTCCAGCACATAACACCATAGGGATGACAATACTTTGTGTTTGTAAGAATCTCACAACACATTGTAGCAAGCCGTAAGCGAAAACACCAGGGATAAAATACAAGGCATAATGACCAGCTTCATCAGATATACTAGGATCTTGGCCTAAAAACTTGAGAATAGAGCCAGTGTTTGCCCAAATGACTGCAAGAGGTATGCATACAAGTGAAAGTATAATCATAGCTCTCTGCATATGAATGCCAAGCATATGATACTGTTTTGCTCCATAAGACTGTCCACAAAATGTGTCCAGTGCACTTGACATCCCCATCTATTTGGAAACAGAGAAGAAAACTTTTTCAATAGAATCAATACCATATATAAATTAAACGTCGTAAAATTTTGATGTCATGAATGACTAATAAAGTTCTGTTTCAAATTCTACTCACCAAGAGGCTAATACCAGTAACAGAAGTGAAGGAATTCGCCATGGAAGCACCGGAAAGGGGCAATTCACCAAGATGACCAACAAACATAATGGATATAAGCTGTAAAGAAAACTGCAAAAGGTTAACGCTCACTAAGGGTCCTGCTAGCCATATTTGCTTCTTCACTTCCTCAACAATCCCTTCCTTGCTAAAACCATTCTGTTTTACTATCAAAGGGGATGAATTTCCATATTCTGCTTCCATTTTTGCTCGCTTTCTCTCTCTGTTAAAGTCTCAACCATACATCCAGTCATAGTTATAGCCCAAAGTCATGAAAAAAAAAAGAAAGGACTCATGGCCCGAAGACGCGTTAAAGAGCACACTTTTAATAGTTAATTTAATCTTCAACACGCCCCTCACATGCGAGCCTGATTCTTACTTTGCCTGTTTAAATACCATTTTGAAGTATGTGACCATTTCATCTAAAAGCTTAAGCGGTTAGAGAGAGCACACTTTTAATAGTTAATTATATCTTCAACGTCATCTAGGTCTGAACAAGTAGAGAATTCTCATTGATTGATGCATTTTGTTTGTTGCCTATAAATAGTGTTTCATTCACTTGAATTGTTGGCAATACTTGTTTTCCAAGATTTCTCTTTCGTTACTGAAAACTCCATGAAAGGAGGTTGATTCTTAGATCAATTTACAGAGAGAATAGAAGAGAAAGAGAAATTGTATTGAATATTATGAACTCTGTTACATTGAATCTGTACCACTATGCCTTTTATACTTGTACAATAGTTCACAGATACAAAAATATCTAAAACTGTTTTGTAACTAACTATTGCCAGCTCAGCATTCTGTTTAGCTGACTGCACTTATGGTTTAGCTAACTCAATCATTCAGCTTGTTAACTCTATGCACTAGTTAACACTCCCCCTCAAGCTTATGGTTGAAAGGCATTTTTCATTCCAAGCTTGCTCATTAGCAGTCCATGTTGTGCTTGTCCTAGACTCTTAGTTAGTAGATCAGCAGGTTGATGTTTGGTGTTGATATGTTCAGTTTGTAGTATCCCTTGACAAATCCTTTCTCTAACAAAGTGACAATCAATGTCTATGTGTTTTGTTCTTTCATGAAATATAGGATTGGCTGCTATCTGAATGGCTGCCTTGCTATCACATACCATCTTGACAGGAAGTGTTAAACTGACTCCCAGTTCTTTGTATAGACTTATTATCCAGGTTACTTCAGCTGCACACGTAGCCATGCTTCTGAACTCTGTTTCTGCTGAGCTTCTTGAGACTGTTCCTTGCTTCTTAAACTTCCAAGAGATTAAACCTCCTCCAAACTTCACTAGATAGCCTGTAACAGACTTTCTAGTTTCTAGACATGCACCCCAATCTGAGTCGCAATAAGCAGTTAGTTGTGTGGTTTGTTCTGCTGGCATTAATAATCCTAGACCAGGAGATTCCTTGATATACCTCACTGCTCTCAATGCTGCTTCTATATGTGATTGCTTAGGACTATGCATGAATTGGCTGAGTACTTGAGCAGTAAATGCAAGGTCTGGCCTGGTCATAGTTAAGTAGAGAAGCCTGTCTACTAACCTTTGATACTGTGTGGGATCAGTAAGTAGCTCATCACCTTCAGTCTTTGAACCAGGTACAGTTCATCATATTGCACAGTCGTGAGTTTCTTGTTTAGTTCCAACGGAGTGTGAACTGGTTTAGCTCCCCCTAGGCCTGTTTCAGACACAAGTTATAAAGCATACTTCCTTTGTGTCATTAATATTCCCTTACTGGATCTGGAAAACTCAATTCTTAGGAAGAATTTTAGCTCCCCAAGATCCTTCATCTTGAACCTTTTCTGAATATCTTGTCTGGTTCTCCACAACAGTTCATGACTGCTTCCAGTGATTAGAAGATCATCTACATACATTAATATCACTACCACAACATCACCAGTTTGCTTTGTAAAGAGAGAATAATCATAGTGACTTTGTTTAAACCCCATCTGAACTAGAGCCTCAGTTAGTTTCATATTCCATTGTCTAGGAGCTTGTTTTAACCCATATAAAGACTTGTGTAGTTTGCAGACCTTTTGACATTCCCCCTGTCTAGCAAACCCACTAGGAATCACCATGTATACTTCCTCGTGTAAGTCACCATTTAGAAAGGCATTGTGGACATCCATTTGATAGATAAACCAACCCCTAGAGGCAGCAAGAGCCACCACCGATCGCACAGTTACCATCTTTGCTACTGGACTAAAGGTTTCCCCATAATCTAACCCTTCTTGTTGACTAAAACCTTTAGCTACTAGCCTGGCCTTAAACCTTTCAACCTCTCCTGAAGCTAGAAATTTAATTTTATAAATCCATTTGCAGCCTATGGGCTTCTTGCCAGGTGGTAAGTCAACTATGCTCCAGGTTTTGTTACTCTCTAGCGCTGCAATTTCCAACTCCATAGCTTTTACCCATGCAGGATCAGTAGTAGCCTCTTGAAAGGACACTGGTTCAGTAAGTGTTGAGTAGGCTTTCAAGACTTGTCTGTATGCAGGAGACAAGTGATCATAGGAAATCTGATTGGCCAGTGAATAGGTACAAGTATTGCTCTTAGACTTTGTGACAAAATCCTGCAACCACAAAGGTGGTTTACTTGATCTGGCTGATCGCCTCGAGGGTACACTAGTAGTAGATGGAAGAGAAACAGGAACCACAGGGTTTGACATAACTGGTATAGCATCAGGTGAAGATGAACTAGAGCTCATAAGAGGCACATCAGTGGTCTCAGTTTGAGAGGGCATACATTCAGAAGCACCTGGAACATACTCAACCACTGGAAACATTGGATTTGTAGAGGCATGTAGATGTTTAAACGGGAATATATCTTCCTGAAATACCACATGTCTATTAACAAAGAAGGAATGAGCATGAATGTCATATAGGATATAACCCTTTTGTGTGGAGGAGTAGCCCATGAATACAGCAGGAATGGCTCTTGATGAAAACTTATCAGGTATTTTAGGACAAGCAGCATAGCACAAACAACCAAACACCTTCATATGAGATAAAGCAGGAGAATGGAGATACAACATTTCAAATGAGGACTTATAGGCTAGTAACTTGGAGGGAAGTCTATTTAAGATATAAACAGCAGTGGTGACACATTCACCCCAATACCTCAGAGGTATAGATGCCTGAAACCGTAGAGATCTGGCCATAGCAAGAATAGTTCTGTGCTTTCTTTCAGCAATACCATTCTGCTGTGGTGTATACACACAAGTACTCTGATGTATAATGCCCATTTCACACATAAGAGTTTGAAAATCTTTACTGAAAAACTCACAACCATTGTCAGTCCTGAATGTTTTGACAGTGGTAGAGAAAACATTTTGTACTTGAAGAAGAAAGTGTTTGATTACAACGATGGTGTCAGCTTTAGAAGTAACTAAGAAAATCCAAGTGTATCTACTATAGTCATCCACAATAGTAACAAAGAACCTCTTCCCATTATGAGTGGGCACTTTGTAAGGACCCCAAAGATCACAATGCAAGAGTTCAAATACAGCCTTGGACTTATGAGTACTTAAAGCAAAAGGAAGTTTAGTCTGCTTGGATATAGGACATACAGTACAATGAGACTGATCTTTATTACTTAAGTATCTAAGAGACTCATGCCTTTTTATTACATTAATAGGAGCATGTCCTAATCTCTTGTGCCAGATGTGACTAGATGCAGTCTTTACAGAATTAGCATGTGCTCTACTATCATTAACCAGCTTCTTTGGAGTGCTAGGTGGTCCTTCATTTAGTATGTAAAGGCCATGCTCTTCCTTACCAATCCCCTTCACCTGACCAGTGGAGAGGTCCTGGAAAACACAAAAGTCAGGGAAGAATCCTACCATACACTGTAATTCCTTAGTGATTTTAGAGACCGAGAGTAAATTAAACTTGAACTCAGGAAGAAATAGGACATTTGATATAAACTGATCTTTGAGCACTTTAGTGTTGCCAATATGAGATACTGACACAGCTTTACCATTTGGTAAGTGAACTCTGCTAGCAATATGATCAGAGGCCACCTTAGCTTTGTTAAGTACATCAAGATTAGAAGTGATGTGATGAGAGGCTCCAGTATCTATTATCCATTTTCTACTTGCATAACTACAAGACATAGTTGTAGAAGAGCTACCTGTATCATCAGCAGTTGCTATATTGACAGATGATTCAATGATAGGTTCACCACCAGGTTTTGAGAGTAGTTGAAGAATTTGATGATACTGATCATTAGTGAAAAATGCTCCATTAGGTGGACCTGCAACAGGTATTGTATGGCTGTTGGAGTTTGTTCTGATTTCTTGTCCAGGCTCATTTGGTGCTGCTACCTGATTTGCATACACACTAGGTTTCCTCTTAGATTTGAAGTCTGCAGGATAGCCAACAATTCGATAACATTGATCCCTGGAATGACCTCTGCACCCACAGTGTTCACATATGAGAAGATGTTTCTTAGCCTTGTATCCACCTCCTGAGTTGCTTGCATAACCTCCACCTGAAGTACTAGCACCACTATATCCCCCACCTGAACCACCAGATCCACCAAGAAAAGGACCTTTAGAAGTTCCTGCACCACTTGTGTAGGTGTTACTTTTATGAGAATATAATGTTGTGCCTTCAATGAGCCCTGAGATCGTGGAAACAGAACTCACCAGAGTCCTCTGACTCTCTTGATCAATGAGCAATGCATAAGCCTTGTTAAGAGTAGGAATAGGGCTCATCATGAGTATTTGGCTCCTAGGAGGGGAGTAGGACTCATTCAGTCCCATTAAGAACTGCAATAGCCTTTGATAATCACAATGCTCCCCAAATTTCTTTGACTCAGGACAAGGACAACTAGGACAAGGCATAAGAGAATCATATTCATCCCATAGATCTCTTAACCTAGAGTGATACTCAGCAATAGACATAGTACCCTGAACTAATGTATGAATCTCTCTATGCAATTGAAAGATTCTCGATCCATTAACAGTATCAAACCTTTCTCTTAGATCCAGCCAGACTTTGCGTGCATCAGATGCGTACACAACAGAACTCAGAAGTCCTGGCCTTACTGCATTCATAATCCAACTTAACACTACTGCATTACACTTCTCCCACTGATCATGCAATAATGGTTCAAACATAGATTTGGGAAACCTTCCATCTACGAAACCTAACTTGCTTTTCCCAACTAAACCAATTCTAAACGACCTACTCCACAGAGCATAGTTCTCTGAACCTGTTAACTGAAGAGAGATTAGAGAACTACCTGGAGTGTCTGTGTGTTGAAGAAATAGTGGATGATTGTGATCAATCACTGGAAATGTGACTGGGCTTGTAACTCCATTTCCAGTGCTAGTACCTTCAGTTGTAGTTCCATTCGTCATTTGAGCTAGCTTGACTTTTGATGCTTCCTTTCAATTCACCTTTAACATATGGTGAATCTGAGCACCTGATAGTTGCTGCTATGAACTCAGAATCCAGATCGATTGCTCTGATACCATGAAAACTCCATGAAAGGAGGTTGATTCTTAGATCAATTTACAGAGAGAATAGAAGAGAAAGAGAAATTGTATTGAATATTATGAACTCTGTTACATTGAATCTGTACCACTATGCCTTTTATACTTGTACAATAGTTCACAGATACAAAAATATCTAAAACTGTTTTGTAACTAACTATTGCCAGCTCAGCATTCTGTTTAGCTGACTGCACTTATGGTTTAGCTAACTCAACCATTCAGCTTGTTAACTCTATGCACTAGTTAACAGTTACATTATTGACTAAGGTTATATATACTCTTATAATGCATACATAAGCACCTTTGTTATATTTTTGGAGCTTGGAATCCAAAAGCTGTACTAATACTCTAGTGTCAAATGGACAGATTTTCATTAAATTCTAACTAGTTAAAACGAGTCAAATCAATAAATAAATTTGTCAAATTTTGGATCAAATCGTGTGAATTTTAACTTTGATATTCATAAAACTCACAAATATAACACATGCAAATCTTTTTTTGTGGAGAAAGTAGGTAGATACTTTTGTCAATATTCCTTTTGCCGACATTCCTCTCTAGATAGAGTAATCGTTTTAAGGAAAGCTACCTATTACCTAAAAGTTAAATTTGGTGGGATTAAACATGTTTGTTGGATTCAATGAAAAACTAGAACTAAATTGCATTTCATACAATCACTTCAGGCTCTATAAGTTTTTTTTTTTTTTTTTTTTGAGAAAAATAAAAGAGAGGAAGAAGAAGAAGAAAAAGGGGCAAGTGCTTTGGCCTACAAATTTGAGGGGTCCCATTTTTATTTTTTTTTAGCAATAATTGATTATAGATTTTTATTTTTTTTAAAATATTGAGTATAATTTGTAGAAAAAGTAAAGTTTCGTACAAAAGGGAGGAATTATTAGAAGAAATCGGTTATTAAAAAATTACTAACAACTTTACATTTTTTTTTTTCTTTGATTAAATGATGGTACAAATGTTGTTATTTTGAAAATTGTACATGGTCCTTACTACCTTGATTTAATTGATCTTTATTTCGAACTTTAAATTTGCATTAATACTTTTTGTTAGAGAATTTATGTTAAGCATAAAATAAAATTCTGACATTACTACATGTGAATTTCTGTCAATATTAGGATTTACACTTTTTTTTGTTACAAGCATGCAACTTTTTTACCTGGTAAACAACTACCAACAAACATGTTCACCTAATTGAAATAAGCTATTTCCTTGTTTTCCCGAGTAAAAAACGTACAGAACTTTATAATTTGGAGAATTTATTAAGAGAGGAAACTTAAATTTATATTAAGATAGTAAGCCATTGATTTTTAGTCCACAATATGCCACATATCAGAGCCACAAAACTGTATTAGAGTTCTTAAGACGTTAAACCATACGTCAAACAGATCAAAATATTTTGATCAATTACTTCAATTTTCAGTACACTATCTCCGCGGGTAATGTTGTTTCTTCCACTCTCTCTTGAGCCTTCTTTGCCTAAATAAACAACAAAAACTCGTCAGCTATAGATAGTAAAACTGAAAAGTCTCAAGTAATCATTCATTGTATTGTGGGAGTTGCTTACTTCTTCTTCCCAGTTGGTGCGTAGGGTAATGAAAAGAAGAGACAACACTTGTACTAGAAGTGCACAAATAATACCCAACCATAATCCCTGTTTGTAATTCGGTAGTAATATTAATCAAATCTTCATGACATTGAAGTAATAAAGAAAAGTTATATGAAACAGATAGCATAAACAATAAGTTGTTACCTTCCCACCAATGTGAAGATAAAAGGCCAACAAGAAAGCACAAGGAATTCCCACCAAATAATAGGATCCGAGGTTAATAATTGCCCCAATTTTCTGCCATCCAAATCCTCTTACAGCACCTGGATGTGAAATGAAACAATATAGTTTCAAAAAATCTTTAACTATATGTATATGGACGTAGTAAAATTTGTTGCACCATATATAAGTGCGAACCTGAGAGAACACATTGAAGGCCATCCAAGAAATTTGATGTTGCAAGAAGTGGCATCATGATGGCTATGTATTTAACAACTTCAGTTTCGTTGCTGTAAGCATATCCCCATACTTTACGTATCAATATCAAGACCAATCCCAACACAAGCCCCTCCATAACAGCCACCGCTAAGACAACATACAGCGCCAAACGTGCAAGTTGAGGATGAGCTGCTCCTAGTTCATTTGAGACCCGTGTACTGCATTGCACAAAAGTATGATCAAAGAAACAGAACTGAAAAATGCATCTCCCATCTTTTTCAGATAACTTGGTTAATCTTTTAAATCTTCATAATTAGCAGAGTTATGCCAAGTATATCACTGCTGCTAATATTTTGCGAGGTTACATTTCATAATTAACACGAACTGAAATAATACATTTTTTGATGACTAACCTCACAGCACCACTCAGCCCAAAAGGGATCATCCAAACTGTTGCGGCTGTATTAAGACTAAGAACCAATGAAGCAAATCAGTAAGGCTTGAAAATGGAAAATTTTACTTGATAAACCAGTGGGAATATACTGTGTTAAATGAGTGAGAGGTGCACAATCCGTACCAGATTGAGAGCACTGACGTTTCCAACTGTGGATTTGGAAGGAGGCCAGAAAGCAGAACCATTAGCTCAAACGACCACATTTCTAAGCTGTTGACAATCATCAAAGTAAACAGGTTAAAATCAATAAACAAACCGATGTTNAATCTTTTGCGAGGTTGCACTTCATAATTAACACAAACTGAAATAATACATTTTTTGATGACTAACCTCACAGCACCACTCAGCCCAAAAGGGATCATCCAAACTGTTGCGGCTGTATTAAGACTAAGAACCAATGAAGCAAATCAGTAAGGCTTGAAAATGGAAAAATTTGCTTGATAAACCAGTGGGAATATGCTGTGTTGAGTGAGAGGTGCACAGTTCTAACCAGATTGAGAGCACTGAGGTTTCCAACTGTGGATTTGGAAGGAGGCCAGAAAGCAGAACCATTAGCTCAAACGACCACATTTCCAAGCTGTTGACAATCATCAAAGTAAACAGGTTAAAATCAATAAACAAACTGGTGTTCCAAGTATGATCCTGTGATGTGAGATATGGTTTTTTTTCGTGCTACTTGTAGAAAAATCAAGAGATGTAGACTGACCAGACCATGATGGCCGAGGGAACCGCAAGTCTAAGGAAAGTAAGCATATCCTTCAAAGCTTCTTTTGACAGTCCTGCCCAAGTTTTTGCACATGAAGGAGAAAACTTGATATAAAGAACCAAAAATAAGAAGTTAAGCCAGTAAGAGATTGAATTTGCTAGAGCAGCTCCTTTGACACCAAGTCCAGTCTTGAAGACCAAAATCCAACAGACAACGACATGGATTAAGGTTGTAACTCCAGCACATAACACCATAGGGATGACAATACTTTGTGTTTGTAAAAATCTCACAACACATTGGAGCAAGCCGTAAGCGAAAACACCAGGGATAAAATACAAGGCATATTGACCAGCTTCATCAGATATACTAGGATCTTGGCCTAAAAACTTGAGAATAGGGCCAGTGTTTGCCCAGATTACTGCAAGAGGTACGCTTACAAGTGAAAGTATAATCATGGCTCTCTGCATGTGAATGCCCAGCATATGATACTGTTTTGCTCCATAAGACTGTCCACAAAATGTGTCCAATGCACTTGACATCCCCATCTATTTGGAAACAGGGAAGAAATAATTCCATTAGAAGGCTAGCTTATTAATTAGACGTAGGAATACTAGATTATGATTGATTTCCTTCCAGGCCGTTAAGTGGGAATTTCAGTTCGAAAAGCAGTGACATGATTATAAAAATTACTCATGGTGTCTCTGATTTTAAGAAATTTACAGTAGCAGCAAAGGAAATATGAGACATGATTAGTGCAAAGATCTAACAGATTGCTCATCCTTGGTTTCTGAGATTACACGAGCAATATCAAGACATTAGTAATAGCACAGTAAAGATTGTATAACTTTTAGGAAAATGGGACATCGGGTCAAGTAGGATTAGGAAGGCTTTCAGGCTGGCAAGCTTTCGAAAATGAAAATGGGAGACTAAAGTAAACAAATCAATTTCCGGCCTAAGCCCAAAACAGATAAGAGACGATGCATCACAGCCACTGAATCAAGTGTTTTTTAATAAATGGCAAGACTAGGGCATTGTAATTGAAATGAATAAGCAACAACTAAGTTGCATCATCGTGAAATGAAAATAGAGTAATAATTATTGTTGTAAATCGGAAAATCTCAAGTTAGGTTTTCTTCAAAGACAGATCTTTTCGAGTTAAAAAAGAAGTAAAGGTGAAGAAATACTAACCAAAAGGCTGATACCAGTAACAGAAGTGAAGGAATTAGCCATGGAAGCACCAGAAAGGGGCAATTCTCCAAGATGACCCACAAACATAATGGATATAAGCTGTAAAGAAAACTGCAAAAGGTTAACGCTCACTAAGGGTCCTGCTAGCCATACTTGCCTCTTCACTTCATCAACAATCTCTTCCTTGCTAAACCCACCACCATTTTTTCTTGTTTCATCAAGAATACTCTGTTTTTCTCGGTCATCTATCAATGGAGTTTTTACAGAGGATGATTTTCCATATTCAGCTTCCATTGTTGGTCTCCTCTGTATTCTCCAGTTGTTTGACAGAGTACAAGAAGAAGAATAGCAGTAGGTTATATGCTGACATTTATCTACGTTACGTAGGGTAATCATAAATCAAAAAGAGTCAATTCCCTAAATGATCAGTCAAGTTTATTGAATTGCCTTAAAATATCATTTATATTTTATTTAGGATCAAAATATCATTTAATTATCACTATTTTCCTCCAAATATACTTACCACTTCAAAAAAACTCTTCTCCCTAAGTTGGCATGCCATGTCATTGAAGCCTTTTTTTTTTAAATAATAGACTTATTAACTAATCAAACTCAATTAACTAAAATAATGATCTTGTTGTTTTTTAATTTTATATATATAAATTTATTGAGAAGAAATTTCCATACTTAAAAATCTTTTATCATAATTAACTTTTTATTTTTTTATGCTATGAAGAATAGTTTTTTTAAAAAAACTTATTATAATGTCATCAATTTTGAATACTTATAAACACATATATTCANTTTATCGAGATCTATGACAAGGCAGCCGTCTGCTATTATCATCATCAAAAAATCGTGATAGAATAAGTGGTTTAGAATTTGAAAATTATTACTCCTTAAGTCTCAATTTATATGACTTATTTTTATTTTTAGTCAATCCCAAAAAAAATGACATATTTCTATATAAAGTAACAGTTTAACTATAAAATATTTATTTTATCCTTAATGAAATGATTTCCAGCCACACAAATTTCTATCATTCATTTTAGACCACAAATTTTAAAAGTCTTTCTTCCTTTCTTAAACTTCATTCCGAGTCAAAGTACCTCACATAAAATGGGACGGAGGGAGTAAAATATTAGTACATATTTTTTCCATTTAAATTATAGTTTTTGAAATCTATGATTTAAGTAAATGGTAAGTATTTGTTTGACTATAAATCATCTCATCAAGGATAAAATATATATTTTAAAATTAAATAAATATAAAAATATGTTATTTATTATTATATTAACTTAAAAGAAAATTGTATCATATAAATTGATATAAAAAGAAATTACAAGGAATGCTTTTTTTTCCCGATAGATTTTCTGTAGTGTAACTTTAAATTAATGGAAATTTTAAAATAATATTATATGAGAAAAAGGGTGTGAATAGCATAGATAAAATCTTTTCAATGTCATCGTGTAAATTTTGAAGTCATCAAGAAAATTCATAGGAAAATGCAGTGTCCATACCAGAAATGGGAAGCATGCTTCTCATAGTTGCCAAAATGACTTATGGTGTGATCTGTCAGGATTTGTGGCTAAATAATATTTTGATTCAAAATTGATCCAAATTACTTCAAACTCAATATACATTTTTCTGATAGTGATCTAACAATCTCCAATAATTAGATTCAATCTAAATCTTCAAAAATCAATAGATCTGTTTTGTCTTCTTCTTTCATTTTTTTTTTTAAAAAAAAGAAAGTATTGAAACTCAATAATAAAACTTTTAATTGTTTCCATCTAATCAATTCAGATTATTAAGGATTGATATCAATTCCAACCACAAATAAGCAAAAGGGTGAACAGAAGGGAATAAGAAGGATGTAAGGGAGGAGATTCTGGCGGAAGTCTATTCGGATAGATTATATCACCCGAAGGGCCAAGGCTGTGACAGAGATTGTAACGGCTGCGGGTTATCCTTGGTTTATAAAAAAAAAAAACAATAATAGCATATTTTAATATAATTTTTTTTTATAAATCATTAAGCTAATAATTTCTCGAGTCAAAAAAATAAATTAAAATTAAGCATATTTACAAGAAAAATAATATTATAGCACACGAGCATAGACTCCTTCAATATATCATTCAAGGCCACCTATTCTCCATTCCCCAATGAACATTCAAGGTTTATTTATTCCTTCTTGCACAAGTTTCAGATTGAAAAAACCTTTTCTTTTTTTTTTACTTTTAAGATAATAATGAGCAGATTTGAATGTCTAGAAGACTATGACATTGGAATAACAATAATTAATGTAAACCAATACAAGTATGAAACCTAAGGAGTCATTTGGTTTAAATTCAAGTCATGACAGGATTAATTTTAATGGGATAAATAATGATGAGATTAGTTATGATGGAATAAATTATGATAAGATTATTTTTTATTGAGTGTTTGGTTTATTGTATTCAAAATAATAAATTTTAAGAAACAATTTGTTTATTTACAAAAATGTCCTTCATGAATGTAAAAGGTGATGTATTACGAGAAATTTTTGTCATTTACTTATTTTATCGAAAGGGAGGGATAACTTATCCCGATACTAATTATTAATCCTGAGATAAGTTATCCTGAACTTGTCAACCAAACAATAAATTATGTGATGCTATAATTTAATCCCAAGACTATTTGGTATTATCCTTCACACCAAATCAATTTTCTTCGTAAATAGCTGGCAAATTTAACCTTTTTCACTTAGAAAATATAACTCTTAAATAAATCTTAGGCGACACAAATAGCGTAGACCTCTCTTTTACTAGTGGCTCTCCCAAAGTCTCAAGCACGCAGCCAATAAGCGAGGTTAACGTGGAAACTTGCGGTCAAAAAAGTATGGCTGCTGATAATCTGTTCTCCACGTAAACTCAATTAAAACTAAGGGGAATTAAATAATAAAAACGAAATAAAAGTCACTATCAAGTTTTAATTTTTTTTGGAGTTTGTTGTTAGAGTATATGGTTTCAGGGAATATTTGTGTTTTGAATGTCTTAATTTGAAAAATTAAATATGGAAGAAATATTATTCTAGGCAAATGCAGGCGGCAAAATAAGAAGACAAATGCTCCTGTAAACATCAGACATGATTCATATGTTTGTTTGGAACATGCATGTGAATTTCCACAATCAATATTCAAGTTCTATTTTTCCCTTTTACTCCTTCCCTCAACAATAGTTGTCCAATATACTAAAATAATTGTCCAACAATATTTATCTAATTTTAAAAATCAAAAGATAATTTACCTTTTATGTCTATTGTACCCTTATTATTAAATATTATTTATCATCTAATACATTTCTCAAAATAATAAATTTATTACAGTCAAAGAATAATATAATAATATTAGCCCTGGGAGTATTTCAAATAGGAAAAAAAAAAAAGAGAAAGGGGTCTTTTTTATATTAAGATAATCTACACTATCAAATTTTGTTATAATAGTTTGACCCAATGGGTCTTTGAAGCAAATATATATATATATATATATTAAGATAATCATGAGTCGGAGATTTTGATATCTAGTACGACTATGAATTTGGAATAACAATAATTAATACAATTTATGGAATTTAGACTTAAATTTCTATAATCTTTCTAGTACCTTTTAAGTTCCTTGTACCACAAATCAAAGAACACATGTTTTTCAAACCTACAAAAAATACGGATTCGGTGAAGTGAAAGTAGATCATCAGGAAGCCTATTCTGCACCAGGGTAGATGGGATTTGGTACTTTCCATTAAGGAGGTCCGAAAAAATAAAAGTAGTGCCTAAAATTTGAACTTGAAACTTCAAGGTGAGTTTTGAACGTCTACCACTAAACCAACCTCTGATCTTACATTTGAGAGGTTCAAAAGCAATATATAAACATAAATTTTTTTGACAATACCTTACAATGTAATTTTTTCGGGTGACCCCCTAGACTACCTCTAGGTCCGCCCCTAATTATTGGTACCTCAAAGAATTAACCACAACTACAGCAACTATTACTACCCTCTATCCCAAAAAAATTGGGACCGTTATATCAATCATTACTGAGATGTTGCTCTATATATAAACTCATCTGGTATGAATATTATGCAAATACAAATAAAATTATGTTTTCTATGCCATACACGAAGATCAATGCAATCGTATTTCAAAAGGATTAATTGATATGCATTCAGCCATAAGCAAAGGCCCAATTATCGGTATTTTTGTGCATATATAAGATCGACCAGCATGTAAAATGGATCATCTACCAAAATCAAGATAGATTCATACAGCACTGCGCATTAAAAAACAAGCACCATCATCGGATGGTACTATAAAACGACAACAGATACCAGAACCAATACAGCACACTACGCAGACACTAAACTGGCGAACGTTTACGCATATAGCAGATCACATCAACTTAGCTCCAGGTTAATGCTGCAAAGGACCAAAAATTATGTCTGCTGCCATCTAAGTTCAACTGACCTTTCCTCTGAAAACATTGTTCAAAAATAATAAATGTCATGTAAAATGATCAAGTCTCAAAGTACATCTCAAAAGCAAGTATTATTGAAAAGAAGAGACTTCAACAAAAACAATGTTTGATCACTTAAATCCAAAGTTCTACAACATACTCACAAGTGGAGTTTAGGGAGGGTAGAGTGTACAGGGGCCTTAAGGTAAGACCTTACCCCTGCCTCGTGGAGGTAGAGAGGTTGTTTCCTAAAGACAAAAGTTGGCAAGTGACATATAAACTCACTTCAACAAGAAAACAACAGAAATTAGCACTGAAAAGAGAACAGGAAATTCACCTTTTCAGTTATCAAGTTGTTCACGCATTATTAGCAACAGTAGGAAGGGTGGTAACTTTCCCCACAGCAACAGTTTTCCCTGCAGATAGTGGCAGTCATTGTGATCCAATGTTGCAAGGTAGTGTATAAACTAAAGCATGACAAGCTTACAAGGAAAAATGGTTCTTTACCTTCACTGCGAAGAGTGAACCGCCCAAGTTGTGGAAAATCAGAGAACTTCTCGATACAAATCAGATTATTCACCTGGCATGATTATTTTGGAAGATCAAGACCTAGCACACTATACAACAGAAGGTAAAAGGCAGAAATGAAAGAGGAAAAGGGGTTAGTATTATCCCATATGTAAAGCATCGCCGATTTTATCTTTACAGTTGAGGGTAGGCACATATTTTGGAAAGCATAAATATTTAAAGCTAGTGAAAATAAACGTAAATTACAATAGTAGAGATACTAAAGTGACAGGTTTCATTATTGTGTAAACATCAACTACTTTGCTCTCCCTTGTAGATAAATATCCCAAATGTCCATCCTACTCAAGTAGACAACTAACCTGAACACGACATAGAACGATTGCTCCGTTCTTCACAAACAAAGGTGTTTTCTTCATGGGCTTCTTTTTCTTGAGATCAATCTGCTGCATCAGTTCAACAATCTCGCATTCCTCAACAATAGCATGAATATGCAACACAGCCTTGTAGCCAGCAGTAAAAATAGCCTGAGACAGCACACAATGTTTATTTAATCACAGATGTATGAATGCACTTACGCAAATCTGAAGCTAATTAGAGTGAATGAAAGGCTAGGTTTACGTTTGACCCGTACATTGTCCAACAGCTCCAAGATCTGTAACTGTGCAACAAACTCAGTAACTGCAGGTATGGGGTTTGCTGCATGTGCAAAACTTATTAGATATCAATCTAAGCTTGAAAACCAATCTATTACGAAGTTGGAGATTCATGTATGTGTACAGTACCTAAGATTATCCTCTTTACAGTACACAAATATCTGGATTAATTTCACTAAACCAGTATTATATCTCCAATCTTATTATAATTGATTCTCAAACCGGGTTAGTGATTTACTAAATAAGTGTGGTACCTCAAAAAACCATCAGTAATTTTCCTCAAATCAAGTACTGAAACTGCATGACTTCTATTAACTCAACAAAAAATTATTTAAGGCAAATGAAAGAAATTATTATGTAGTAAGAAAGGAATGTCTCATTAGATCATTTTATCTATGACTTGCCAACTTCAGTTCTGCACATGTTGGACCAGAATAAATCAAAAGCAAAATATGAGTCTCGTATATGTGATTAATCAAAACCTTGCTAACAGCAGATGTATTTTTCCATTAGCTCACTACATTAGCTTTTTGTTCATTTGCCTCGTTCACTAGAGTATTACTTTTGTCCTGATCTTATATTGGTAGAATCAGCTCATTTGTAACATCTACTGTAAAAGACCAAGATCTAGGACTCGCTCTGGGGGACATCATTGTCTACGGATCAACTTAAGAAGAAAACTAAGATTTTTCACCAAGTTAAAGACTAATGAAAATTAAAAGACCATCCCATCATTTAAAAACAAATACGCTGACACTAAAGAGAATCTCTTTCTTTGGTCTTATTTGTACCCTTCACGTCATCTAAACAGAAACTGTCAGACAAACTGCAACATATACACAACATAGGTTCCACATATAACTTTATCGTTTACTCTTTGTCAAGTTCTGTTTGAATGAACGGTCTTCTTAAATTCTCTAGGAGATATAATTCAGTAAGCCAGCCACACTGTTCCACAGGAAGTTCTTGCACAAACACTAGGCTGACAGAAAGGTTAAGGGTGTCTGCTATGAAGAGAAAATATTTTGCTAGAAATAAGTGTTTTCTTTCTTATTTTTGGTGTTTCGCAAGTGAGCAGAAAATATCCAAGCACTTTATTTATAATTTAGGCAAACACTATGGCGGATGCGGTGGAGTGAGGGTCAGAGGGGACAGGGGTTGGTGGTAGAGGGTTAGGGGAGGGAGGTCTGTGGTAGTGTAGCGATAGGGTGTTGGGGGTGTGGAGGAGACAATCAACATGGTATGCCACTAATGGAACTTGTTTTCCATACTTCCATTGGAGAAATCAGTTTTCCTAATTTTAAGTAACTTCCTTTAAGTAACTTGTTTTTCTACAGAAAATATTTCCAAAACATTTTAACTTACCAAACATGGAAAAATTGAAAAACATATGTTTTCATCCATAGCAACACACCCCAAATGCAACACTTTTCTCCTTCCAAGGATTCTGTTATAGTATATGAGGCATTCCATGTTTGTGAGAGGATAGTATTCCCTTAAATAGGTAACTGGTTAGCAATATAAAACTGAATCTCAAACATATATTACACAGAACAAAGAGAATGAATTCCATGCTATGGATAAAATGGAGAACACATACCAACACTGCACAAGACAAAACCTGACAAAATGTCCTCTTCCTCGATTCCAGATAACCTAACTCGTACATTTTCCCCCGGATCTGCGTACCTAACTCTATCTTCATCACAAAATAGAGCAGGTACTTTCACAACAAACTGTAGATCAACTTATGTGTGAAATTCCTCAAGTATACAATATCACATAGCTGAATACAGTTAAGTGGAAAATTTCCAAAAGAAAATGACCTTATTTGGCATCATCAACAAACTATCACCTTCACAAATGCTCCCAGATTCTGTTTTACCCATAACAACAGTTCCCAGGTCTTTAAATTTGTCGATAATAGGCATTCTGCAAGAAAGGGAGATTTAACACTCAAACAACTGCTAACAAGGGGAATAAGGAGGACAAAAATCAGAAGGTTCTGTTTGCTATCCAGTGAAGAAAATATGGAAGATGAGGCACAAAAAGTAGATGAGCACTCTCACAAGAATGACCAAATTCATACATAAATACACATATAATAATGTCTTATTTAGGACGAATGATACAATATCTTAACCAATGTCATCAATAACTAGAGTGCTGAAAGTTGGAAGTACAGAGGGAGAAAACAGAGACATGAAGATGCCAGCAGATTAGCAAAACTGAAGTACCTTAGTGGACCTTCAGGATCTCGGGGAGGAACTTCTACCGCATCAAGAGCTTCAAAAAGGCATGGACCATCCCACCATGCGCATACTCTTTCCTCCACCCGAGTTTTCATATTTGAACCAAGGAGACCAGAGATTGGCAGGAACTGAACATCTGCACTCAGGTACAAAAAAATTCAGAACCAAGTGCAGAAATTAATCATCTGCGAACACATGGAATTTTAAACAAAGTAAAGAAACAGATTGAAATATAATTTAATGATGGGAAATAAGATTCCACAATCAGCATTCTCCTTTGATTATACCAAAAGGTGGTTTTCTATAAGATATCATACAAACAGGAGGTATTGTTTCTGTAATGCTCATAACACAAGTGGCAGCATGAGAAACACTCTTTTCTTAGGTATGTCAAAGACTTTTGAAAAGTCATTTTATGTTTACTTCAATGGCCAGATTGACAACAAATTATTTGATGTTCGACATGAAAATGAAAATTTCCCATTATTTATGGGAGAAATAGATTGGGAAACAAGTTTTAGTGTTCTGACTTGGTTATACACTAGAAGAAAGATAAATTCTGATATAGATCAGCTTTTCACCTTTAAACTCTAATGAGAGGGTACAAAATCGTAAAAGGCCAGGTCATTTTACTGGCTACTATAGCAAATAGATTTTATAAGATGTTTCATTTTGGATTATAGGTTGCATAGATCATTAAAATACAAGAACTTCAGCCAACAATGATGTAACTTATGAGTAGATAATCCTCTTTACCTTTCCTTACATTGTATTGAGATGATTTTAAGAATGGTATCATTTTGGACTGGATATCGTCATACCTTCAAAAGACAATTGTTAGAAATTAATACCTAGAACAATTAATATTTCAAATGCCTGACGGAAACATAGATGCAAGAAGACCTTTCTTTAGACCAGACGACAGTAGGATCATCCATCTTATTTACAACAACAAGGAGCTTAGAAACTCCTAGAGTCTTTGCAAGTTGAACATGTTCACGTGTTTGTCCACCTCTTTCATATCCAGTTTCGAATTCACCCTTTCTAGCGGATATAACCTTCAGAATAGCCAAATCAAAGATCAGTGCACACTTCCGAAATCCAGAGATAGAATTCATAAACTCCCATGGAGTCCAATGGCAAAAGGTAACCATTCGTACCAATACACCTATATCGGCTTGAGATGCTCCACTAATCATATTCGGGATGTAACTCTTGTGACCCTGGTAATAAGTGAAAATAATCAAAAACCGTAATGTAAGCTGACAGATGACATGTTACACAATTGTCTCGCACATAATTGAAGTGGATACTGAACTTTACAAAAATGACATGTTACATAAATTATCATACTTGAGTCCTCAAATCAGGAGCAGTAAACTGAAACGATGTCTCTCTTTAAAGGAACTGCCTCATTCATGTAAAAATAATGTGCTAAACTTCTCTCCTTCAAACCAAGCAGCAAACTTATTGGCATCAAAGGCTCAAAATCACAAAACTAGCAAACCTAAATGGAAGAAGATTTAACCGCCTTGTGACGAGGAATTGGAGCGAGGTCATGAGATATGAAAGGAGACAGGCATCAAGCTTCATTTCATTTGAAAGATCAGAAAGGCATGCATAAATGATCACGTTAAATTTGATTTATCAGTATTAAACGCTGTTCATAAATGTATGTCCTAGCTCCTTACTGCAATTTCTCTTTCTTTCCGGAAGGCCAGATGAAAGAACCAAGCATGCAGAGAATTAATCTGTGCAAGAAGGAGAAAGAAATTTTCACAGAAAAGGCTCTTTCATAAGTACCTAGAAATTTAATGAAGTTATGCACTAACCCAGTGAATCAGGAATAATTACAGGTTGTGTAATTTCACTATTGTGCCTAGCATTCCCTCAAGATCGTGTTCAATAANATGAGATATGAAAGGAGACAGGCATCAAGCTTCATTTCATTTGAAAGATCAGAAAGGCATGCATAAATGATCACGTTAAATTTGATTTATCAGTATTAAACGCTGTTCATAAATGTATGTCCTAGCTCCTTACTGCAATTTCTCTTTCTTTCCGGAAGGCCAGATGAAAGAACCAAGCATGCAGAGAATTAATCTGTGCAAGGAGAAAGAAATTTTCACAGAAAAGGCTCTTTCATAAGTACCTAGAAATTTCATGAAGTTATGCACTAACCCAGTGAATCAGGAATAATTACAGGTTGTGTAATTTCCCTATTGTGCCTAGCATTCCCTCAAGATCATGTTCAATAACCATATTCCACCAAAACTCTAACAAAAAAGTACATCTCTGTTTAAAGTTGTCTATGCTTCTCTTTTTGCCTTAAAAAATTGTGTTGTTTCAGACAGTCCACAAAAAGGCTTGACGTATGATATTTCATGTTTTAAAGATTTCTTACTAAGCCCCTGTGCACGAGCTCAATGATGGATTTTGGCATGGTCAAAATCATGCCAAGAGCTCTTTAGATATCCTTATGTTAAAAAAAAACATGGGGCAAGCAGCATTCCTCATCCACAATTAACTGGTTCACCTAGATTCGTAACCTGTTCTTGTATATAAAAGGTAAACCAGAGAAGCAATTTGCAAGGGAAGTTCCGGGAATCTAAGATTGTAATATTGTTGTCTCTGTTTCAAGGAGAACAAAATTTTCACAGCAAGAGACTTCTTGTAGAAATTCTTATGTTTAAAAGCATGGGGTAAACACCAATCCTCATGAAAAGTAAACTCATTTACCTAGATTCGTAACTTGTACTCCTATATACAAGGTAAAGCAGAGAAGCAATTTGTAAGGGAAGTTACCGGGGCATCCAAGATTGTAAATCTTGTTGTCTCTGTTTCAAAATGTGCTCTTCCTACCTCAACTGTTTTTCCCTGCACAGGAAATTGCAAGCAAGAAATAAACAAACGCAGACTAACCTTACAGGAAAATAAATAAATAATCATAAGAATACCTTCGCTCTCTCCTCTTCATTTGTATCCATGATATAGGCCATATACCTAACAGACAAAAACAAAAACATAAGACAAGCTCTCTTCTTTTTTCTTTATCCCTTTTCGTTTAGGTAATTTGAAAGGCAGGAGAAGCTACAAAGCTGTAAAACAACAGATATACAAGACAAAATGAAGTCCATAACAAAAATTCTACATGTGAGATCCTACAGAACCAATAATTTTACATCAAAAAATCCTTGATATAGTCCAAGTCAATATTGACAAGAGAAATGAACATCCTAGATTATTTTTTTATCAAGAATAATCAAGCATCATAAATTACACACACTGGCCTGACAAATGTTCAGGCATTAAAAAGTGCCAAAAATACAAGTTGAACACTAAAAGCTCACCAACTCTCTCTACTCTTATCCTTTGCTTCCTTCTCATACTTCTGGATAGTCCGATCATCAACTTGACCACTAAGGAATAGTATTTGTCCTCCAGCTGTGGACTTCCCAGCATCTGCAGTTGAAATGATATATAATAAGCCTAAGAGTGGTATAATTGTCAAAATTGGTTATGTGAGACATGAGCTTTGAGCTTTGGTAAGTTTTCACCAAATTTTACATTAGAATCTATGAAGTTGCTTATCATACAAACTGCAAGTCCCCAGCTGACTCGGACTAACTGCACAAATTGGACAAACTAAAACTTGCTATATCCAAAATCCAGACATCACAGTTCCTCACTTCTATTTCACCCATGGGACTTCTCGAGTTACTGCTATCAATGCAAGATAGAATGATTATCCCAAAAAAATGCAAGGATGGAAAGAGGAACAAAAACAATGCAGAAAGCTACCAACTTTGAAGCTCCCTAATTCCATAAGAACTAACTACATCACAAATGCACTCAAACACAACACCTCAACGCATTTGGAGGGCTGAGTCAAATATATCTGTCCCAGTTGTTTTCTTCAGTTTCTGGACAGACACAGCAAACATAGTTTCTTATGAAATAGATACACCAATACATTAGAATGAAAAAATCAGCTACAACATATGCCTACTGTGTCTTTTAAATTTCATAATTCATTAATATTGTTGGGTTCAAGTCTCAGTGTAAAGGGTACAGAAAAGTCTAGAATCATCCTTCGTTATACATTTTTTCTCTTCCTTGATATTTTAAAGAGCTGGATTTGGTGCTTCTAGAAAAAGATTATGATTATAAGAAGTAGGGACTATCATACAATACAGAATAATGAAAATTTACCAACATGACCAATGAATACAACATTCAGATGTCTCTTTCTATCAACTGCAACATGTGTTGGATTCACGTTTGCATTTGCTTCCTTTTTCAGGCCTGAAATCATTAATTAAATAAACATTTGGTACAAACTTCATAGTAGATTTTGCTTTAAATTATAAAATAATGTTTTCAGAAACAGATGAAAACATCTTAAATCTCAGCAATACACAAAAAAATTGAGTTATAAATGCAAAAACTGGAAAGTATAAATGTTTTGGTTGTATAACTTCTTGAATAGTCAAACAGCGGGTACATTCAAAATAATTGAAGGGAAAGGTGAACATTAGTGACAGAAATTAATTATTCATGTAAGTTTATATAAAATATAATATTTTAAAATAGAACATGAATGATGATATCCTATTCTCGCATATATTGTAACAAATCTGGCTGCAAGAAGAATACACTGAAAAGAAAGAAAAGAAACTAAAAGACAAGGCAACTGTTGCATACATGGTCTTCATATTCACAACGAAGGAAATACACGTGGGATTATGGAAAAAGTTAAAGATTTAAAAAGGAACCATAGATGCATATATGGACTTGATATACACAATGGCCACAGATTGCATATGTGGATCGATATATGCAATGTTCATAGTTGCACACATGGAACCTACATTTGCAACTGAAAATAAAAGAAGCATAGTTGCATGTATGGAATAAATATATGCACTGGACATAGTTGCATTTATTGAATATAATGATGTCTATTGCACATAATTTTCACCTTATTTCTTTCAACTCTAATTCTTAGAGAGAAATTGATATAGTAAAAGCTAGTCACTTTGCTACTTGCTGCACTCATGTGTGACAGTTCTTGTTCAGAGCCATTACTTTGTTTAACTAAATAGTACAAGCGAAAACGGTTTTTTAAATCGATTACCCCTCTACTATGCGAACATGATCAATTTTACCCTCTGCTATACTCTTGGTGCAAAAATACCCCCGACATTAGCCAAATGGTTCAAATATACCCCTCCTCTGTTAGGGCTGCCAAGGTGGACGCCCAATCTTATGTCACTGATATTTTGATGAGGTGGATGCCACATGGCATGTCACCTCACCACCCCAACCCATTTACCACAACCCCTCCATTTTATCTTCCACCACTAGCAAAAGATATACTCCCTCCGTCCCATTTATGTGAGGTAGTTTGACTAGGCACGGAGTTAAAGAAAGAAAGACTGACTTTTAAAACTTGTGGTCCAAAATGAATGATAGAAATTTGTGTGGTTGTAAATCATTTCATTAAATGTAAAATAGACATTTTATAGTTAAATTGTTACTTAATATAGAAACGTGTCCTTGTTTTTCTTTTTGAGATTGACTAAAAAGGAAAGTAAGTCACATAAATTGGGACAGAGGGAGTAGTACATTAAAAAATAGTAAATGTCAACAGACAGCCAATCCATGAAAATAGTCTAGCTGCAAAGTTGTGAATGTAGTTTTTATTTCGTAAACTATAAAGCAAGAGCTTTCAAAAACCCATCATGAAAGAGTTCAAGCCCCACACCATGCAAAGCAAAGTGGAGAAGGGTAGAGGGGCGGGTCCATTATCCACCGAGTTTAGAAGGCTGTGATTGGTCCAAAGGGCGGATCACAGACGGATTTCTCGGTTAAAAAAAAAAAAAA